>NC_089660.1:18389186-18705647 GCF_037042795.1 Molothrus aeneus
TACACAGAAGTGTATGGGGGGGGGGAGCACAGTAAAAGGGGAAAATGCCCCATCTTGGGGAATTGGCATTATCATTGTACTAGGACTGATCATACCTACTTCTGTAATCAGGAATGATTCAATAGATGATATTTTTATAAAATTAGGGCTACAGAACTGAGGCATTCTGTATATTCTGTATTATAAAAATGTTCCACTTACATAATTTTTAAAATATATCTTCAGTGCTAACACTTTGTCTGTAGTATAGTGTGTGATACAAGAACAATAGATGCTCACTGGATGGGAATGATGCAGCACTACTGCAGGGACTGTCCCATCTGCGTGGTTTGAGCAGCTGGAAGAGCTGGCCGTTCCCTTCTTCCCTTTGCTTCTCAGCCATTGTCTGCCTGGAGATGACAATGGCACTCTGGTGGGTCAGCTTTCCTAAAAGGCTTCTTCACAGAAGACTCTGACGTTCCCCAGCTGACAAATCATCCAATCTTGGTGTAAATTCACTACAGAACTTTTCTGTTTTATTAATTAAAAAACCAAACCCCTAAACCAATACTCTACTTGGCATTAGCAAAGAAATGGGGCTTATACAAGGCATACTACTGCCTTGTAGGAAAAAAATATGGGCTCTGGGAGCTGATTCTGAGGCTAATACAATTCAGGAATCAAATGTGCTGGGCATTTTGTAGGTACCAAGGTCTGCACGCTGAAACCCAGCTGCATCTTAGTTTTTCACTAAGTCAAACAAGAAAGCTTAAATAAATCCATAAGGGGGGGTAAGACCTGACTGTAACGTCCAGTGATGAACCTGGGAAGTGTGTGCCAAACTACAGCAAAAGGACCAGAGCACATGGCCGTGGTGCTGCTGAGATGCACTGTGGAGCATCACCTGGTGTCCCTGGGACTCAGCAGGCAGCTGGGACCAGACCATGTGTTCATCTTTCTGTACCAGCCCTTACACACCTGCCTGGTCTCTTGGAAACTTACCACTCCTGAACAGGATTTGTCCTGTACTTTTATATTAATATGTGCAACATGTTCTGCTCCTTTCTGACTCACCCTGGCATGAAGATCACCTGATTAATATGTTCAGGAAGAACTCCACTAAACTCAGCATAGTGGCACCAGTGCATGTGAGAGGATAAGCAGATCTCTGCAGAAATGGGGATACTGGCTACATGGGCTGTCTGTTTAATGTCCCAGGTACATTGACTGTTCATTTTTTCACAGACTGCCCTGGCAGATTGGGGTTTTGTCAAAGCAGATTAACAGCAAAGGCATCCACAGAACATTATGCCAAACAGAGGTATGGACTGAGCTGTCACTTGCAATTGATGGCTGAATAGCTATCAACATGTGCTATTATAGGGAATTAAGCTTGCTAGATTAAAAGCAGGATTTGTGCCTAGCAAACAATGCTCTGTATTACTCATTGAACTTTGAGCAGCAGTTTTCTCTTGTCGGGACTTATTAAAATATTCACATGCTTCCAAAATGAAAGAAAAGTCCACCAGCATCTTCCAGGGAGAAGTGGTGGGATCGGCTGCATTCAGTTGCCATTTGGTTGGACATATCATACAAAATCCTCACACATTGGACATGGCTCAATTGTAAAATCTTTCACCCAGAAAGAAGATCTTTGTTACACAGAAGTCTCAGACTCCTCCAGTGCTCTTCTGGTTACATGACATTCTCAAAGAGCTGTAAGGATCGCATGATATTGTCGTCCTGAAAGCAAGGAGAAGATACTCCCATGAAACCAGCATGGACAAGCACAATTCATAACCCTGCCTGGCACCAGGGAGCTCTGCTGCTTCTCCAGCAGGCAGCAGCCTTGCTCTGGGAATGCTTTCCCCTTCTGTGACCTGGGGCTCAGTGCCCAGGCCTGGTTCAGCACAGCAGCTGGCTTGTGCTTTGGCCCTGGGTTGGTGTGAGGCACACCAAGCACAGAGTCCTCTCCTGAGCCTGATGTCCAGTACAGCTGTGCTGGGCAGGGCACTGGGTGGGTGCCTGTGCTCAACCCTCAGAATCCCTCCCTGACCCTGGGTGTGCAAATGTGCTCTTGGCTAATGTGCTCCACAAGTCCAAATGGAATGGCAGGTTTTGAACCAACAAGCAAACTGCCTTGAGGGAGCACTTCCTGCCAGAAATTGCAATTTAAACCCAAAACACATGCAATCTGTGCAACCTCAGCCTCTCCAAAGTTCCTAGAGCCAAATGAGAAAGTTACAGACAGACACAAGGGAAATCCTGGATTATTTCTCCTAAAGTATTGGAATTTTACTTCAAGATAAGAACCAGATTAGTATTCAAAAACATAATGATGGTTTTTTTCCTCTCAGGAATTCAGTTCAGAACAGCTGTTTGCCTGTAACATGAAAACAATTTTCCACATTGAGCAGCTTAAGAGATCTATCACAGTACTCCTCAGTCGTTTTGTGAGGCTGCATCATCCCTGTCACTGCTCACCCAGCAGCAGTTGGAAGCCAATCAACCTCTCCAGGGTCGTGCCAGGGCTTCACTGTCCTCAAGCCAGAGCTGCTGCAAAGGCACAGGTGAGCACTGCTGTGCACTTTGGTTTGTTTTTCATAAAGATAAAAAGAATAAATCTTGGTGTGGCAGAGCTTGCTCCTGCCTGCCAGGAAACAGCAGCTGACAGTGCATCAGCCTGCCCAGCTCCCAGTGCCAGGATGGCAGAAGGAACCAAACCCAAACAGGGACAGAGAATTAAAACTAACAGTTATAGATAAAGTAAAGCTGCTTCAATACTGAGACCACCTGATCATACACACACCTACAGGCAAGTTACAAACGTGCAGAATAATACACAACACAAATGATTAAATAAAGATGGTGCCAAAAAAAAGCCAAACAATCAGGAGGGACCAAGAATAAAGTAACTGAAAAACATTAGCTTTCTATTATGCATCTGCTAAACAAGGATTTGGCTGCCTGAAGTCCGTGACTAAGACTTGGATGTGGCCAGAGCCAGGTTTGACACCAAAGCAGCAGAAGCCAGCCCAGCCTTTCACAGTGAGCACCTTCCCCTTGCTCAGGGACAGAAGAGCTGTCTGGCTGCAGAACTTGGAAGGAATTTTCCAGGCAACATAAAATGCACAGAAGGGCCAATATGCAATTCGGTGCACCAAAATAAACATTCCAAAAGGCAGAGGTTACCTTTTACACTATTATTGTAGTGGTCAAATATTAGAGATATCTCAGAGTGAATATTCACACAGTCCAGGTCTAAGACAACTGACATTAGGCCAATTGCATGTTAACACAGATGCTTCTTTGTGCCAGTGCTAAAAGTACCAACAAATCTTAACAGAGCCAACCTCATAAATGGAATTTGTAAGAGGGGGCTTACTTCCAAAACAGAGGAAAAATGAAAATTATTGCTACAATGACAGCATTTGCTTTTAATGTTTGACCATGAAAACATCAACTTGTTTTATAATTCAATGCTCTAATTACAGGAATTTGAGACACCGTTGACTCTGGGCAGTTCCAGCAATGTGGTACCTGATAATGACATCTGGGGCAGCACACAGGGACAGCAGCAGACTCTCAAAGTGAAGAAAAAAACCCCAAAAACAAACCAACAAAACCCCAAAACAACCTAAGACAGTTAAGAGCTTTCTCTACAGTTGTCTGCTTGTCTGTAGAATCAGGGACTGCAGTCCTCTCAGGAAAATAAAAGCACTGCACATGAAGACATCATCTCCCATATTCTGCCTCACCCTACCTCGCTATTGAGTCACAGGCTTCACAGGGCATCACAAACTCAGTCTTGAAGCTGTTTTGGTTTGGGTTGGTTTTTTTTTTTTCCACAGAGCAAAGAAAACCCAGGATCCTGACCAGCATCTTGTTTCAAATAGAGTTTATCCAAAGGAAAGCAAATGATGTGACATGAGATAGAGCTTTCCTTGCAGTTATAACTTAGTTCTTACCTCCTGACACGATTCAATAAACTCATCTAGAGTTACAACTCCATCTTTGTTTTTATCCATTTTCTGCAAAATAAAATAATGTAAAAATTAGTTTACATTGGTAACACTATTGTTACAGTACAGTATCTTAGTTGATGCAACCTGAATAAAGCTGGGCACTTAAGCTTAGCCCACAGACTAAGTGGCCAGTGGCCAGTGCTGGATTGGCCAACTGCTAAAGACTTGTTTACTCTGGGATTTGGAGCACTTTTGAGGTCATCTCTAACTGCTTTCTTGACACACACCAGAACTTCTGTCCTTATTCCATCGTTTATTTATTCACTGCTTGACCGACCCACACCCACATTCCTGTCAGTCCTTAGGGCAACTGGGAGAAGCAGCACAGAAGGCCTGCAACACATGCAGAGGCTTCAGACTTACTGGACGTGGCACATCCCAAGGCAAAGGGTCAGGCTAAGAGACATGGGAGATACCTTTGGAGGCAGGAAATCAGCAGGCATTGCAGTGCTAGGCTGAGTGGATGCTAGGGTTTATTTTGAAATATATAACGAGGTATAAGACTCAGCTTTACAGGAAAGTCTATCAGTGCCTAGTCTGAGTGTTAAGAAAAACCAATAAAAACCCAGGTACCTGGAAAAACACTTCTACATGCTGCCTTGGTGCATCTTCCTTGAGCACTGGATAAGTGTATTTTCCCATCATATCATAAATCGCCTTTACGATATCCATCATTTCCTGCCATGGCAGCATGCCAGCACAAACACAAAAAAAGGAAATTAAAAGAAATGAGGGCCCATTTCTGTCTTGCACTGCCCTTTTCTTCACCCTCCTTCTCCTATGACAAACCAGCACCTGGAATGCCCGCGCATGTGCATGGAGACAGATGTACCAGACACACAAACATCCTATAGAAAGAATTGCTTCCTTCTGCCCCCACAGTGCCACATGCTCCCAGTGCTCCCTCCCCTCCCTTCCCCTCCCCTGGCCTGGCTCTGACACAGCAGGTGCTGGCACCAAGGGCAGCCAACTGTGGCACCAACCCTGTCCCAAGGGCATCCTCCAGGGCTGGGGACCCTCACAGCTGGAACTGGTAATCTGGTCCCTCCCCATACCTTGCACAAATTGCCCCTCAGCTCCATGACTGGTGGCAGTAACTGCAAACCCTCCAGGGATGCACAATGGGTTTGAGTGGACCAATTTGTATTTGACACATATTCAAGGTCACCATGCTCAAAACTAAGGCTTCTCATAACAGGAACAAGCAATACCAGCTAAGAAGAATAAACCAGATGACAATGCAGGATTTGGTAGTGGTGCTGCTTCGGATGACCCCCACAGTATCTCCTTGTGCAGAAAGCAAGCCTTTGAGCCTTAGTCACAAAGTTCTGCCACCATCACCCTCCCCTTCACAAAGCTTATGTGGCTCAGAGGCGGAACCAACATTTTGCTCCTGGATAACACAATTCATTAAAGGTACCATAATATAGGAAAATATGTCTAGAAAATCATGCAATAGACCCCTATGCATTTTGCTTCCACACAGACAAATGCATGAGTCCACTCTGATTTGCATTTACTTAGCTGCATGTATAATTAATTGTGTTCTGCAACAAAACCAAATCAACTCTCCCTTCCAAAATCAACCATATTTGTCAGGAACAGCCTTACCTCCTTGTTTATATAGCCATCTTTATTTATGTCATACAGATTAAATGTCCATCTCAGCTTTTCATGAACAGTTCCCCGTAGCAGAATGGACAGTGCCATCACAAAATCCTGGTTTGGAACAGTGAGAGAAGTGAGAATTCTCATAACATCATTTTCTAAGTCACCCTCTTTATACAATGCCAGTCAAAAGATCTATCTTTTTAGGATGGAGCATATGCTTATCAAACTCTTTTGGCTCCCTTTTCCAAAAATGTGTCCTCTCTGACTGAACTCAATGGTTGAAGCATTCACTGAGATGTCTGGTCTTTAAGAGCACTGCCAGATGCTCCAGTAGCCTTTCTCCTCCCTGCTGCAAGGACCTGTCACTCAGATTGCCACCACCTGATTAAACACAGCTGGACTGTGCCTGTGGAAGTAGAAGCTGATGCTTTCTTACCTCCTGACTGAGGTGCTGGCAAAGAAGGGAGAAAATCCCATCTGAGAGAGAAAATCCTCTAACACAGGGAGCCCTAGATTTTGCTCTCCGGCAAAATCTGCCAGACTTGACCAGATGTGATTCCCACCACTAATTACTCAGTGTGGGACACATTATTTTAATTGGTTTTCTTTGCTTACAGTAAAGATACTGCTTCTGATAACTGTGATTTATTAATTATACTGCACAGTGGCTCAGGCACTGAGAGTAGCATAGCCACAGGGGATTTTTAGCACAGGCAGAGCTTGAGGCTAACAGAGCTATACAGCTCCTGATAACTCATTTAATAGCTTTAGTCACCTCCGTGAGCTCTGTATGGGGCGGTGCAGCACTGCTTAGAAACCTCTGCTCCTTCTTGCCAAGCCTCTGAAGAATTTGAATTTTTTGATAAAAAAGGGGACAAAATACTCATGTTTGACAACCAGTTAAGAGACAGATCTGTCAGAAATGAAAGGTCAGCACTTTCTAGGTTTGGAGGTTTTTTTGTTTGTTATTTTAACAGGATTTTCCTGTTCTCAGATTGTTTAGGTTTCTGAACACCTTCAACTACTGAGGAGCTGCCCCATGCAAACCTTCCACTGCAGCCCTTGCCACAGAGACACACAGATACATATAGAAACATCCCCATTTTGCATTCAATGAACGGATACATTTCCCAGTCTTACCTGGAAATCAATAGAGGTTTTGGACATTTGACAGCAAAGGCAAGACTGCCTATGATTTGTAGTTTTATAGGAGTTTTATAGTCTTCAAGACTATGGAGTTCATCCTCCAGAAGTCTATGATTTAATACATCCCTTTGCACTCCTACAGCTATGGGCTGAGCATGAAGAGAGGTTGTTTGTAGCCACTGCAATAGGCCTTTTAGTTAAAATGTGCATTTAGTTTCCAAGTACCTGAGATGCTTGTTCAAAACATTATGCTATGTGTGATGACTGCAGAAGGTACAAGATGCAAGTTTTCTGTGTCCCTCATCTCATTTCACATGGGACCCTCCTCAGCCACTCCTCTCTGTTGCATAAGCCTTTGCACTTTCTCCCTCTGATCCCAACTAGCACAATCCAGATATTTCTTTACTGACATGGAACTGCATCTGCATAAACTAAAGTGAACCAGATTTGAAAACACTGACTGGCTTTAGACTGAAACCTCTAATCTTTAATCCAACACGTCCTACTACTTTGCAATAAAGACTGGACAGAAAAGGTTAAAAACACAAAATTGAGAAAGTGGCATGGATGGAAGATGCAAAGAATCACCTCAAACTTCACAGAGCCATTCTGCGCAGTGTCGAAGGCATTGAAGAGGTAATGTGCATACATGCTGGCATCTGAAAGGCACAAAGGACAGGCACTCATCATACACTGATGGTTCTAAACAAGTCATGAATTTGTTTTCCTTCTGTATGCAACTCAACACTGACACCTTGCCAGGTATTCTATGAACCAGTAAATGTTACCATGGACTTGCAAAATCCTGGCACCCTCCCTTAAAACAGCCTTGAAATGCAAAAGCTTTTATTACAGTAGAAACTATTTGGATTTTGGAGCATTACCTGAAAGAACAAGCAGGAAATTCCCACCAACCATGAGTGTCTCTGGTTCAAATGGTGGGAAACACAGCAAAAACATCAAAGAGTGACTGCAATCTGCAACATCCTTTCTGTACCTTTTTGTTTTGTGGGAGACACAACAGAGACCCCCCCAGGAAATGCCCAGCTTCAGAAGGGTCTTGCTCCAGTTACTTGAGTTTGACCCATGGCTGCTGGAGAGCAATCTCACTTAGAGGTATTTTTTTGTCCTTTTAAATCTTAAACTGCTGGGTTTAGAAAATCATGACAGGAAATCATCAAGTTCATAATGAAATTTAATGCAAACCTTTTATAGATGTACCTCTTTGAGGTGCCACGGGTGGTAAAACATAAGTATAATGTGTTTTATTTTGACATTTAGTTGAAAAAACATTTGTAAATGACCTTCTTTAAGTAAATGTACATGCACACATACACCCTTGCAGAAAGGTTTTTGTTCCCCAAAGACTATGTTCTGCAGCTACTACAGAATGGGATATTTTGGAAAGCCTCAAATACCTAATATTTTGCTAAAAAGCCACTTAAATGACTAATTTCTTTCAATTTGTCAACAGCATATAAACATATCCAATTAGAATATATAGATTCTTGATGTTTTTAAAAGGCAAGAACATGTATTATTTGAGAGATTTAATACAATACCTTAATATGCCCATTCATGACATGGTCCTGTCTTAGTCACATAAACACCAAAAATGATCATTTCAGGTATCCAGAAGTTTACTTATCAACAAAAAACTGCTTTAAGAATTTTAAGGAGGTTTTGATTAATTTTCAGACCAAAAAGAAGTCTGAGACCCTCCTGTGCTAGACACTACATGCCCAGCAGTTCAACAGCAGGGAAGCAGAGACACACGGAGGGGAAGCAATTCCACTTTCTGCCAACAGAAAGTCAGAACAGAACAAAACATCAACCCCCAGTTTCTATTTTGGACCTGGGGAATGCAGAGCTGACATTGAGAGGCAATCTTTATGGGGGGTTTTCTATGTGAAATAACTGTTCAAAGGCCTAAAATCTTATTACCTTGATGTTTGTGTTTCTGTCTAAAACCCCTCAAAACTTCAGCTTGATTCCCATTTCTCGCACAGATGATCTGCAGCAGTTTTGCAGCCAGCTGGCAGTAGGCAATGTTAGGGCTTCAAGAATTCTGACAGGCACAAAGCACTCCACTTACCTCCATGAGGAAAAAACTGTGCATAGATCTGTTTAAATGTTTCTTCATTAACAACCCCACTAGGACATTCCTGTTGGAAAACAAAAGGAAAAAAAGAGAGAAAGAGAATCAAGAAAAACACACGTTTGTAAAGGTTCATTTGCAAAACTCTACAAGCCCAAAGAGAGCAATGAAACAAATCACCTTCCTGTTCTCACAGTGTTTTGCATGCACAGGCTGTGCAGCTGGAGAAATTAAAGTAATTGTGGTGGTTTGACAGGAAATGTGTTTTTTGGGATGCTGTGTTTTTGGCCAATGGATATTCAGACTTTAATATTGGCATTTAACCTGGCCATTGGGACATGGACACGCCTCTGAGAACACGGGGTTAAAAGCAGAGCTCTCCCCTGGGAGGGTCCTCTTGGGTTTCCGGCAGGAAAGAGTTCGGGTCTCTGCCCCGGCCCAGCTGCTGGCTGGGCAGGGGGAGGGGAAAGCCATGTGGCCGGGAGAGGTAGGCCTGAGCCCCGGGGTGGAAGGGTGGAAGAGAGAGAGAGAGAGACCGGGAGCCATCGGGCAGCCCCCCCTGAGAGACACAGAGAGAGAGAGAGAAAGAGAGCCGCTGCCTGGGACTGTAACCTTGAAGCTTGATAAACATGGGCCTGTGCCGGCAGCACGGCTGGGACGGAGAAGAGGGGGGGTTCAGCCAGCCACTTGTAGGAGCTTTTAACCCCTTTTTGGAGAATGAGAACTTTACAGAACATTGACCTTTCCTAGAAGATAGAGTGGAAGATGAGGAAGGAAATGGGCCAGTATGAGAGAGGTCTGGGCGAGTGAGAGATAGTAGAAGAATGGAGAAGGTATCTTCATGGGGGCACTGGCATTGTGCCAGTGTCAAACCATGACAGTAATTCAGATTGCAGTTTCATCCTAAGCATCTCCAAAGCTGGCTTACCATTATTAACATTTCTAACTGTGTTTTCAGCAGTTTCATTCCTGTTTTTTAATCCTCAGCAGCAGACTGTAGCCAGGCTAACAATCCATAGCACACTAGTAAGCCCTTACAAACAAACCTCAATAATAAATACACCCCCACCAGCTCAGTGCTGCTCTAACATACATTACAGAGCCTTGGGCACTGCTACCTAACCATGTGATGTTTTCAGTTAGAGAAAATACTTCCCAGTTGATGGCATTATTCCTCAAATTTGCCTATCAACCAATTTTGAAAATCAAACCAGAGCAAACCAATAAAATAACCACATCATTCCATCTTTTTCAAAGAGCACTGAATTACACAGAAAAGTCAGCTTTCTCCCACACTCTGAGCCACTGATCAATAGAGACCCTGGGGTCTGTGTCCTGCTGCAGCACTGATCCCACTCAGCCATTTAATTCCCCAAGCTCTCATCAGGGAGGGAGGAGGGAGCAAGAGCACTGTCCCTGCTGGTAGGAGGTGCTGGAGATGGATTCTTTGAGCAGGCTAAATCTCTCATAAAACTCACTCATAGAACTGGCACGTATGGCCAGGCTTGATGCTTATACTGAGCTGGAGGGCACACTTGGGATCAAAAAAGTTCCTCTGTTCCTGGCACTATACTCACTCCATGCATCCCTCTCTGTGTCAGGCTATGATCCCTGCCTCACTTCAACACAGGTGCTTCAGCCAGGAACTTCACAAAATATAAATAACTGTTTGCTCAAGGAACCACCAGCTTTCCATTCTTGGAACTTGACTCCTGCTATCTTGCCTGAGAGTCCTGAACTGCTGTTTAGACAGAGACAGCAAACAGTCAATCAGACAACTTTTCTATGTGCCACTTGTGATTTTGTAGGCTGCAAGATTTCTGGTTAGATGACTATTCTCAAACTGTTCCAAAGCTCCTCATAAAACATCTGTTGCCTGGTTTCCTTATCACAAGAAAAGTGGTTACTTTTTCATGTGTAAAGCAGAAATCATCAAAGGAAGATAATTAAATAGAAGCTAACAGCTACCATAAGAGATTCTCCCAAATATTTCCTAAACATACATGTTTTCTGAAGCTTGTAAGCTAACATACATTAAATAAATCATCTGATATTTATTTATGATATCTTTTAATCATTGATCAGGCTCAGAACCATATCCACAGCCATTCTTGGGTAGCAGTGTTCTCCTTGGCCACTGAACTGCTGTTACTGCAAGATTGCACAGGGCCCTTGCAGAGTACTTCACTAAACTGCCATTCTTTTTAAAATCAAGCCTGGCACAATTGGCCCATCCTTTCCAGCACAGTGCTACACCAAGATTTATTTCCTTCTCTCCTCATGATAAGACAACTGTTGCATTCTCTAAGAACCACAACTTCACCTGCTGAAAGACGGTTTGTAGTTGAGGGACTGATCATTCTTTTCTCTATGTTTCCCACAAGTGCAGAGTCCCTGAGGTCCCTTCCTTCTGTTTATTACTAGAGATGCACACGTGGCTGCTGCTGCTGCTGCTGCCTGTGCTCTCTCACAGGGGCAAGGGCTACCCTGGCAGTTGGGCCATTGGGCCTGCTTAATTTTCTGAATTTCTACGTGATCCTTATTGCTTCTGATGCTCCATCTGGAAGCCAAATGAAAGTTTGCATCACAGCTCTAGGAGTGCTGGGGAGAGGCAGTGCTGACATTGATCAGCCCATTTAGCTCTCTATAACTGGATTGCTTTCAGACACATATGCTACTACCAATTTATTTGCAGTTAATTGATCACAATTTTTGTTTTATAAGAGCCAAATAATGCTCCAGAGGCTTCATTAGTGCTACAGTACTACTTAATTCTGCTGACTTGAAAGAAATCTCTCTTGTGACACAGAGCAGGTGAGCTTAGTGTCAATTAAAATTCCACTGAAGTTAATAAAGATTCACTCATTCAAGAAAAAATCCTTGTCAGTAAGAAGAACACAGTCCTTCACTGTAGTATTCATAAGGCTTTTCTTTGATAGCAGGGCTTTAGGTTAACCCTTCTCATTTCCTTAAACTAATAATTTTTTAAAAATGCCAAACAGTGAACATTTTTTTTTTGTATTGTCATCAAGCACAGAACAAATCCCTCATTTTCCCAGGGCTGACTATCAAGCTCTGGCAGCACAAACTGTGCATCTGAACTTACCCTCTTCTTTTAAATCACTATACCACAAAGGAGCTGAATCCATGTATAAACCAAACACACCAACCCACAAAACCAAAAGGAAAATAAAACATAAATAAAACAGTTGCATTTTTCCTCTGCTGGAATTAGAAATAAACTTCACGGATTGCTTTCAGAGATGTGCAAAGTAGAGATGCAGGGACCACAGGGGAGCAAAGCATGCCCTGCCTTTCAGACCCTCCTGAGTTCAGCTGGCCAGAACATGAGGATGAGTACCCAGGGCCACATTTTGCTAAATTAGAGGCAGTAAGTTAGTTGACCACAGACAAAGGCACAATCCAGATTTGCATCTCTAAGCACTCACACATTCCATGTAGTTTGTTGCTCTATGTTCTCCCACTTTGAAGATGTTTTGGGGATTATTAAAGTATGAGTACATTTCTCCCTTGCTTGTACTGCTCACTTTAACCTCCGTAATCCTGCTTTTTTTACAGTTACATCTCATACTACCCTACGTTACAGATTTGCTAAAATACACACAGTAAAGCAAGGTAAGGATGTCTCCAGCAGCTCCTCAGTCATTTGGGTTGTCTGTTTCCTGATTCAGTATTAAGAAATTATCCCTTGCAGCTAACAAGCATTTCCCCTAAGAGCACAAACCCCCCCACTGAGCAAAAAAACTCACAAAACCTCCAGTTCTTTTAAATCGATGTACTCGATTCCAAAGAATGCAAGTCATGAAACATGGCCTAAGTGGAAGATCCTGAATTACCAAGCTCAAATCTCTGTATAGTTGGTCACTTCATTAGACATCAATGTATCCGTTTTAATAATAAAAATACTTCCTTGCTCTCCTCCCTGCAAGTCCATGACTGGCCACCAAACTTTACTCCTCTGGGGGGCAGAAACTCTCTTCTAATTCCAGCCTATGCCTATTCACGGCCATTCTGTTCCTGTGCCAATATTCCCGTTTAGCTCAAACAATTCTGGTGCTTTTGTAGACAGAAGGTATCACATTTTCTTTTGTTAAGTTGTACTAAGGCAAGACCCACCAAAGGCTCTGATGGGTTTGCCTGTAAGTTTGCTTTTTTAGAATCTCAGCCAAAGAGATGGGACCAAACACCTCAGGTTAGTCTGGCTTCAGTCTTACCACAGCTAACAGAGAGGTGCAAAGGAGACCATTCACATAATGCAGAATCCTGCGGGCAGAGGCAACTGCTAGATAAATGTGAACTGTTGGTCCTGCAACCAAGAGATGCTGGAGGGTGGCACCCTCTCACAACTGGAAAAGCAAGCTGAAGGCAAAGAGAGGGAACATTTGGCCAGGCAGCAATGATACAGACCTGGTTAGCACGCTCAGCTTCTCTGGAGATGAATTTATTGGCATCCTCTATCACTGTGGGGCAAAACCACCAGACCAGACTAGTGACACCCTGGGTAGAGACTGAGATAATCTGGGGGGGGGGGGGGGGGGGGGCAGGGGGCAGGAACAGAATTCAGAGACACAGGAAGAACAGGTTTAAAGGTACTGAGAATTAGGACCCTGGTCAGACAAGCACTAGTCCGGAAGCCAGCCCAGGCTGTGCTGAGCTGCCTTTGGTGGAACATCATCCCTGCTCCTGTGCACTAAATCCTCTGCAGCCAGGACCTCTGTCCCCTACACAAGTTCCTGCAAATTGCTCTGTGATTATCCAGGTATTGCCTTGTGATTAAACAGGACCTGTGCAATAATCACTGAGAACAAGCAGTGAGTATAAGCCAGGGAGGAAAATTACTGTATTCCCACAGGGATTTTGAATCTCCAGATGGCACTGTAACATCATCCCAAGGACCAGACTGTTTGGTACAATAGCAAATACGGTAACAGATGAGCCAGTTTGCCTCTTGAGCATAATTACCCACCCCATTGAAACCAGGATTTGCAGGCTACCAGTGTTAAAGCTGTACTTTCATGTCAATTTAAACCTTACATACGAAACTTTGTGTATATTGTACGCAGATTAGCTGGATAAAACCAGCCTGCTTTGTCCTAATATCCAGATATAAACCAAGACCTTGCCATCACTGGCAATTAATACCAAGACCTTCAGTGATATCCTAGATTTAGGTCACAAGTTAAATGCCCTTGTCTGCCACTATTGCCCTGGGAGGTAATGCCTCTGTAGTGCAAAGTGCTAGCAGAATTAGAAAAGGCAAGGGGTAAATGTCCTGTGTGCTGAGAGTGCTCCAGGTCTGCCTCACGGGTTTGCATCTGCAGTCACAAATCCCCCCAGCACAGAGCAGAGCTCTCCCACACAGGATTCCCACCCAACAGTGATACAGAAGGCATGGTAGAGATCTTAGCAAAACTGGGTTTAACCTCACTCTGTAAGCAGTCATGTCATATCAAGGTGTTAACCTGCCAAGTTCTGTCTCAAAAGCCGTGTGATTTCCTGCTGGCTGGCAAAAGCATAAAGAGACACCAGTGTTTAGTTAGGCAACTTCACACATGAAATGACCTCCTGTGTGCAGCAAAGCTGCAGAAATATGCCACACACACTAACAAAAATACAGAAAGCTGAGCTGTGCTTTGGCCCATTTAGGTGAGCAGAGAAATAAACCAGAGAAACCACCAGACTCCTTGGAAAAGTCAAATATACACTGGAAACATGATTTGATCAAATTTCAAAAATCTGTCAAAAATAAAGGCCCTTC
This sequence comes from Molothrus aeneus, assembly GCF_037042795.1. Classification (NCBI taxonomy): domain Eukaryota; kingdom Metazoa; phylum Chordata; class Aves; order Passeriformes; family Icteridae; genus Molothrus; species Molothrus aeneus. The sequence continues at coordinate 18,403,825 of NC_089660.1, forward strand.
TCAAAGTCCCACAGGTTCCTCAGAACTGCCTGTATTTAAGGTAGCCCAGCTTTCTTTTGACAAGTTTTTACCCAATAGACTTGACTGAGAAACTACAGCATTTTGCTGTAATGGTTTCTAAATGCTGGAGCTGTCCTGCAAGAGAATATAAAAACCATTCTGTGTTTATTGAGACAGTTTGATTCTGACCTATTAATCATCATTAAAATATCGGCTGGCACAAACCACCTGGGTGACTAAATCCTGACCCTCAGGCAAACATGTAATGAATACTCATTCTTCAAGGTCCATAAAGCATCTGCTCCATGCAGCCTCAACATTCCCCATCCATTTCTCCTGATTGTGAGGAGCCCCTGAGAGGCAGCAGCAGAGCCAGGCTGAGGCTTGGGAGCTGCAGACTCTGGGCTCCCAGGGAGCCTGGCTGGAACTGTGGCTCACAAGACTGGGCATGGAGTTTCTCTGCACACCCAGTCACACCAGCTGGCACTACTGCCTGCTTGCCCAGATATCTGCAGCCTCTCTCTGGTCTCCTCAGTCTTAACACACATTCAGCTTTTGGTTTCTCTTTAGCTCCTGCCACTCCAGCCTTATTCCCTACTTATGCAGGACCTTAAAGTCCTAAAGTGCTCTTCTACAAGAGCAAGATTTCTGCAGCTAGAGAAGGGATGAAATGTCCATCCTGGGCACGTAATCACAAGCGAACAGTACCACTTATATTTGAACATGAGGAGATGAAAACAAGGTTTAAATAAGTAGCCATGAAAACATTTTCAGGTTATCTTCAAGTACTGGCGGAAGTACAGCTGAGGAAATTGAACTGTGCTTGCTGACATTTGGGGAACAAGTTTAATGAGACCATTATGTGCTGAATATTCATCCAAACCCAGTTTTAGGCAGATTGCAGTGTCATAAATATTAGATGGAGAGGCAGATTGTGCTCATTTTCTGTGGTAAGGGAGATCTTGTACAAAACTACTAATGCTTAGCAGGGGAATAATACAAAATCAAGCTGAGCAGTTGAGGCTGGTGAGGACATACATATTAGACTGTTCATTGCAGTACTGTTCTTACATTTTTAAATCCTCTGTAAAGAACTTGAAGTTCTCTTTTAGTGAAATTGGTTTGTGCTTCAAGCTGTTCCAGTCCCTCGGGTCTATGGCACACTGTCGTCATTTCTAATTCATCTTCAATTTTATCTGAAAGAGAAGACAGGAAAATATTTATTTTGGTTGCTACCCTTGCTATTTTAACATGATGGATAGGACAGACTGGATTTCAAGAGCAACAGATCAAAAAGAAACCACCAACAGAACTGATCTGTGTAACTGTTTTCAACCTCCTGAAAGCAAAATAAAAGCCACAGGAGTAAGGCAATAGCTCACATTTCTTCCTGGGCTGCCAATTAGCTGCCCATTCACAGAGCCAAAATGGTGGTGACAGCAGTAGGGCGGCAGCAGACACATTGCTCCAAAAAGCAGACACAGGCATTTCATACCTAAATATTGAGACAGTGTGGAGAAATGGCACTTCTAAAGTACTGGCTTTAGCTTTCTAGCTGTGCAAATGTACCAGTGAGAGCAGACATGATCAGGCATATCAGACAACGACCTTATACTGGGGTTAAACACCAAGGGAATCTCCTTTGTGCGCTAACCAAAAAGCTTGCTCTAGAGACATTGTAGGTCACTGTAGTCCGAGGAGAAATTCAAATTTTGTCCACAGTTGCAGAATCTGGAATTAATTCAGCCTGTTATAAATTATCAAATCGGTGGCCAAATTTATAAAAAATTTAACAAAGATTTATTAGATCGATAACAAAAAATAGAATTTCGAAAGACCACCACAGCCTCGGGCAGCGTCGAACCCGGGTTTTGGTGCTGGGTGAACCAGGATCCGACTGACAAAGTGACAGCGTTTCCCCAGTGGTTCACCCCGACTGCTTCTCCAGGCTTGATATTAACGTTCTCCGGGAACTAATTGAATAAAAATAAGGCTCTGCTCCCTGGCTGGGGTGGTCAGAGACATAGCTTTGGATTTTACAATATTTTATACATAAATAGCATGAATTATCTCTACCATATACCACAGTCTGAATTTAGAAGGACTTTCTAGAGAAAGAGATAAAAAGGAAAAACACTTCTATGCATTTTATTTAAGAGAGTGTTCTTCTACAAGGAAGAAAGATACTATCACACCCTGATTTACCATAACCTCACTTCATTTTTGATGCATGTTTTCCCCTGCCAAGCCCATCCCCCAGCAGTGTATGTAATGCTCAAATACATAGATATTTAGTGTCTATCAGTTTGAGATTCTCTAAACTTGAAAGACCAGATCCAGCCTTCAGCTGACGTGAAAATCCAATCCACACCCAAAAGTTGCTTGGCATAAAAGCAAACACTCCCCTTATTGTCAAAAACTGCACAATTCATATCTTGTAAAAACATTTTAGGTTATTTGGCTCAAGCATAATGTAGTCATTTCTGTTGCAAGCCAACAATTTAAATCGAAATTTGCAAGGAAATAGAGTTACTCTGAATAGAGGAAAGGCATAAATTCAGAGCAGACTAGCTTAGTGAAAGACCAGAACAGACCAGCCCAAAGGTGTATTTTCATAAGCTAATTAATTTTGCAGAAATACACACACACATACATATACACATATTAAATTGACCATTATTAAGGAGGGCACATGTCAGCAAATGCTAATGCTTAATTAACATTGGTTCATTTTGTCAGTATTAAGAAACTGGTTCAAAATATTGGTGACTTCAGCCATCCTCTTAATCCACCACATCTGCAAAATCACAGTCAGCATTTGTAGGCTTGAACAGATAAAATGTATTCCTAAATCCTGTTCTGAAGGTCCCTTGCACAGCAGGGAAAAAGGTGAGAGGCTGTAACAGCAAGGAACAGGAGGAGAGTATCAGCTGTTCATGATAAAGAAAAAGGGACTCAAGGCTGGCAAGGGGCCAAAAGAAGCCTGAAGTACACACCTTCCCCGCACAAAGGGAAAATGAAGAATCTAGAAATTACAACTCCTGTTAGAAGAAAGGAAATGTAAAAGGATGTCTACTACAGGAAAAAGTAATTTGAAATAAAGGGGGAAAGCCATTTTCTTTGCAAGAGAATTAATGACACAAAACAAAGGAATGCAGAAGCTATAAAGAGAGAAAATTGTGGGGAAGAAATTCTTTAAAATGAGGGACGAGAAATGAGTGGTTGAAAAAAGGAGAGAAAAATCCACCTCAATAGTCCTCACCCTCCACAAAGATTTGGTGTTTTTTGTTATTTGTTTCCTTTCAGTGCTTGCTCTCAAGTCAGCTCTTTTCAACCTGTTTCTTCCACCTATACATTAACCACAGAAACTTCAGTGGCAAACCAGGAGATTGGCACTTCCTCCTCTGCCCTCACTTTTTATCACGGGCATTGTACTTCCTTTTATTTGCATTTTCATTATCATTCTGGCTCAGTCCCTCCAGCTCTTCCCAGGTGTCACTGTATGAAATATGAGCTCTTGCATTTATTACAACTACAGTTTTATTAAACTGAACTTCACTGAGGGTGGTGAGTGCAAGCAGAAGTGTATATACATAAACACATGCAAATTTAAACTTCTGATAGGAATGATGTTAAGATATTTTATCTAATACCACATTATTCCTCAGTTTTGCCTTGTTTACAGTTTTCTCCTGAGAGATTCAAGTGTAGGAAACAACCTTGCTGCTGTTTTAAAGTTAATTTTTCTTCTTCAATTAATTGATGCATGAAGAGACCTTGGGACCAACTGCACACACAATGAGGGGCGAGTGTCGTCACCTCCCCAGCTCAGTGACACCTGTACCTGCCTGGTTCTTACAGCATCCTTATCCTTTCCAAGCTGGCAAGACATCCCTGTGCTGCTGATGGAGACAATGGAGACACACACTCAGGGGCTGGACACCATCCAGCCGCTCAGTGAGAGCTTGATCCTTAGCAAAGCTGCTTTTCTTTCTTTTTGTTTTTTTTCTTTTTTGGGTTTTCCGTGTTCACTAATCAGGGGGAAGCAGTAACTAATGCAGAAGGCTTCTTCTGCTTACAGGTACTGATACATGGTAATTTATTCTTTTTCTGTTTTTATTTCCAACATTTGTTGAAATCATCCCAGGATGAATCCCTTCCACACCAGATGGCTGCAGTGAATTTTGTCCTAGGCTGAGGATTGTTTAGCTAGTACAATGTAGCATTGTGTCGTTTATACGGGTTTTATTGTAAAGTTGGTTATTTTTTATAAGTTAAGATTTGGTTCCCCCCATGTTCTCCCTCATAATGGTTTGTTCCTCCCACCAGTTACCTGTCCATCATTGTAACCAACCCCCCTTTCATTTCGAGAAATTTCTATGTCAATCTTCCCTTACCTAACATATGATTTGTCCCCTGAGCCTTTCCCTCCCTGGGCCATTCCTATTGGTTCAGTTGGGTCCCTCGCTCCTCCCCTGGGCTTCGTTCATTGGTCCCTCGTGGCTCCTAGTGTCACACCCTTCCCCATTATAAGTGCCTCCCTAAACCTCGGGGTTTTTCTGTGACACCGTTACTGGCCCTGCCTGGGTTGTTGAAGCGCCTTAGCGTCCATACGCGTGTCCACTCCTTCCTTCCTTCGCCTCAGTGCTTCGCAGTCCTGCTCTCGCCTGCGTCACCATGCCGCAGACGGAGCCACTACTCGGGGTTCCCGCAGAGAACCCGGGAGTGGCGGGATTTGTGGTCTCCACCGGTCACTCCGGGAGCGGCTAGCCGGCCCCGTCAGCTCCAGTGGCTGCGGGACGAGACTGCAGTAACAGAGCATTCACTTAGTGTTTTCCTTACGATGTGTTTTAAAATGGAATAGTGGGATGTAGTATTTATTGAGTTCAGATCTATTTCTGCCCATATTTTTGTGGCTGCTTTAATAGCAGGGTATGAGGTCTGCATCTGGTAGAATCACCTGTGGTAATCTTACTCCACTGTAGGCCCAGGTTAAAATAATCACTTACTTAAGTTTTTATTTTTTGTGCAAAATAGCAGCTGTATTTGCTTAGCCCATAGGATATGCACATTTCCTTTCCTAACGGAAATCAAACAGTGACTTCACTTTACGAAGAAAAATAATCTTGACACACTTGCAAGTACATGCATATTTTAGATTGTCGCTAATGAAAGAGACTTTTTTCATTTCACTGTTCCTTGCTCAAGAGCAGAGTGTGAATTTTCCTTAAGGAAAATCAGTGTTTAAATAGAATACACTTTAGAAGTTAGTTAATGATGCTTGCTTTATTCATCCTTTTATATTTGCTCCAATTTTACCTTTTGTTATCTTTAATTTGGGCAAAGTTCCACACTCAAAGTGCCTGCAAATGGCCCTGCATTTCAGACAGCGGTTTGCATTGGAAGGGACCTTAAAGATCATCTAGTTCCAACCCCCTGCCACAGGCCGGGACACCTTCCACCAACCCCAAAGCCAATTTGTGCTCCATAAAACAATGGTGTGTTATTCCCCAGCTGCTGCCTCGGCTCTGGGACTGAGCAGCCACCATCCTGAGCCTGCCCATCCTTGCTGGTGTCTGCAGCTGCCCCTGTACCTCCGGACCGTGCCCAGGGCTGGTTTGCTCGGCCCCACGCTCTGGGGAAACAATCACCAAACAGCACCTAACATCTTCCTCAGGTGCAATCCTGCAGTATTTCCAGCCCATGTCCTGCCAAATGCACAACATTGAAGCCTCATACAGGTGCTGGCTGGCCAAGGACAATGCAGAGCCTAAAACAGTTTAAAGGGTGTAAACGATGACTTTAATAAAGATGTAAATGACACTGTCCCCTACATCTGAAGGCTGCAAGGTGAAAATGCAGAACACCAGTCTCCATGGTTCATGGGAGGACTTTGAAAACAAGTTGCTTATAATAAATTCACTTTTTGTTAAGGAAAACAGTCAAGGCATAAAGTGCAGTTAATGTGCCCAGTGTTAATTGTAAAACTGACAGGCGTTAGATAAAATGGGTAATTTTACAAATACAGCTGAAGGGGATTAAATTATGTGCAAGAATTATTAGACTGCATCTTACTTTTATTAAAAAGAAAAAGCTATATTTTAGGAGCAAGGACCTGAAGAAAAAAATTAACTCTAGTTTACCCGCATTATACTTGAAATTCATCTCCAGACAGAATGTGCTCTTGGGCAGGTCGTGCAGAAAAGAGGTCTTCCCCGTGGGGAGATCAATTGCAAATATTTGGAAATTTCACGAGGAAAAATAATTCAAGGCCTGAGTGTTGAAGTGCTCATTGGGGCAGGAGCTGGGCGAGAGCTTTGGGGTGTCCCTGGGACCCTGAGCCTCCCGATGCCTGGCCCCGCTGTCCGGCAGCTCATTCCTGGGCTGTGCCATGTGCTCGCCCCGGGCACTGTCCAGCCTTGAGGCGACGCCCGCCTGGCACATCCCGCACACCCCCGCAGCCGCACAGGGACAGGAGCGCCAGCTCACACTCAGCTGTGATCCTGAAAAGGGGTAAGGAAAATCTGCTCATGGCAAACAGCAGTTAAAAAATGGAAAAGAGGTACCTACTGATGTATCAAATAGTAAACACAAATAAAGTTGATCACCCATTATTATTATTTAAAATAATTATTAACATTATATTGCCTGGCTGGAGAGATCAGTTTCCAAAAGGGACTCTCTCCAGGCAATAAACCAAAAAGAGAGTGTTGTCTCCTTATCCAGTCCCTTTTTTCTGATAAGACTTTTTGACTCCTTCAGGTCTATTTTGAGTTAGATTTGATGGCCCTTGCGGTCTCTTCCAAGCCAGAATATTCTGTGATTTTCACCACTAAACCAGCAACATCAAATTATTTTCACAAACAGCCAAGCTTAGCAGGCTGTTTCTGCCTGTGTGAACCTGCAACACCACCACTTGCTAAGAGAAGATACCTGAAAACCCAACAGTGTATAAAATTCTAAGATAAAAACAGCTAATAATAACAAATATAATTAGTAAAAAATAGACTTTTTTAGATTTCTTGCCTAATCCTTACAATGATCTGTTCACAAGGTATAAATACTGTCCTCTGCCTCTCCTTTAATTAGTTTCACAGCTGTATACAGGGATGCAAAATCAATATTATTCTCCAAAAAGGGGGGCACCAGAATTTTGAGGTACCTCCCAAATGTTTTTTTGGCACACAGCTAAGATCAGGTACCATGGCTTCAACATGAAATATACAATGTCAAATTTGAATTCAGACGTTTTGCAGACACTGTATGAAGTTCACCTGTCAGTAGAACTGGTTTTGTTGTGACCATTCCCAGAGGAGGAGACTGCAACATGTCCTTGCAGTACACACAAAGGATATGCAGGCAGGAGCCACTGGCCTTAAACTGGTTTCCCCAGGTGGGAAATGCAGGTTGAGCTGGAACCAAGGCAGGATTATGATACCAAAGCAGCAAGGGAAAAAAAAACCCATGATGCATCAAACATTGATGCCTTTTTAGAAGAACTATCAGAAACTCTTCAGAGCACACTTCATTAAATAGTTGTAAGAGACTTCTGAATTATGAATTAGGTAAGTAAAACTATTTTTTTTCCTTTTATGGAATAGGTAATTTATCAAAAAAACCTCTGATGAGCCCAGAAAATGCATTACAAATGAACTTATTATCTCTGTGAATTATTGTTGTCAATGTTTTTTTTTTGTCACTAAAAAGCAAATCAGACACTTCAAGTCCTTGATTTATGACTGCATCAACTTCCATTTAGACTGGTTTGCTCTAGGTTTGAGTTAGGAAATGGGTTTTGGAAGAACAATTATCAATGAATATATATAATAGAGTGAAATCAAGCAATCAAAAATATTAATTAGTTCAGTGCCTAATTCAAGTACCTTTTATCCCTGAGTTATCATGGGGAAAATAGACCTGTGTATTTACATTCATGCATGTTTTAACTACAATGTAAAACCTAAGGGTTTTCCCCCTCCTTAGAGGCACCTTTTTTGAGCAGGCAGGATTACACACACTTGGCACTGGCTGCAGACTTGACAAGAGAACATAGAAAAACATTCAGAAAAAGGTGAACAGGTACAGAGTTTGGCACAGAGAAGGTGAACAGGTATCAGTTTGGCACAAACACAAATTAAACCACATAAACTGCTTGTAAGTGTACTTGTACTCTCAATCATGTACAGTGTTTAAGGGCACAATTGCAGTGGAACACAAAACTGTAGCCTCCCCTGAGATTTTAGTTTGTATTGGGACTTTTCACCTGGAGACAGAGAACTTGTGCCTCTAAGTGTGTGTGCATTCCCTTTCCACTGAGGGCCTGGCCTGTGCCCTTCCCAAGGCACCCTGAGCGGGGGGACACCAAGCGCATATCTGGGGAGATGCAGGAGCATCCTGTAGGAGCAACCTGTCCCCAGGTGGGGACAGCCAGAGCACTCTTTCAAATTTTATTCCTTGCAAATGTTCACATGACTCTGATAGATCCTGAAGCCATCTCCCCCTTGCACCATGTTTGTGGTCAGTTTGTCAAAGTCTACTGACAGCACAGCAGCTCTTTGCCGCTTTCTCTCTCTCAAGTTACCCAGTTACATAAAATTTTACTTCTTCACTGGGGAATTGTTCAGCAAATGAGCAGAGCTGTAATACATCCATGCTCATAACCTAAACTGGAATTCTGCACAACACCAATTTCATGCTAATAAACTTTAAAAAACAATTAGCTGTTTTTACTACTTTGACCTTAAATGTCAATTTATGATCAGTTTGTTTGGAATTTGTTGTTGTTGTTTTTTAAATGAAGCTTCAGTTAGGATTTTTAAAACAGAAATATTTATTTTCCCAAGCTGTAAACATGTGGGTTTGCTCACATTTATTAAGGAAATTTGTGTGTGTGTTAGCATACATTCCTGTCCCAGATTGCAAGGCAAGATGTATTCTATTTGCCATCTGTATGGCAGTTGTCTTCTGTTAAATGGGCAGTTTCCTTTATCTCTTCCACACCCAATCCTTCCTGGGGGGGGGGAACATCCGCTGATAATGTGATAATGGGCCATTGAATGTCACTGCATGGCTGATAAGAACTACAGCATCCCACTGGGAGATGCTCCTGTCAGAGGGAGGAGCCAAGCATTGCTACCCAGATATAATCTGGGGATTCTGGAACACCAGCATGGCTTTTCTCTACTGAATTTCCCAGAGGAACAGCTGCAGCTGCCTCTTCCACTAGATCTTCAGAGGAAGACTACACCTTTCTACAGGATCCTTGCTCCAAGAGAACCATACCAGGGCTGCAGCCACAATTCCAATTGGACCGCTACCAGCACCCTGTCCAACAGGATGTCAGGTTGTGTTCTGATTCTGTCAGTGTTGTTTTGGATTACTGCATTGTTTATTTTATCTTTTTTATTTTCTTTCCTAATAAAGAACTATTATTTCCTGCTCCCATATTTTTGCCTGAGAGCCCCTTAATTTAAAATTTATAGAAATTCAGAGGGAGGGGGTTTACATTTTCCGTTTCAGGGGAGGCTTCTGCCTTCCTTAGCAGACACCTGTCTTTCCAAACCAAGACAACTCCCTTTCAGAAACAGCAGTGTATGAAACAGAACTTGCCACAGAAATATAAAGCAACAGTGGCAGTGTGAATGTGGAAGCAATTTTCCTCTTAGAACAGGTGGACCACTGCATTATGGCAATTCACCTGTGTAAAGACTAGAAAAAGAACAAATTGGTTTGGTCCAGTCAGAATTGAGGACAGAAACACCACCATAAATGAGCACTCTGCATATCCCAGCCAAATGAGCTACTACTTCCCAGAAGATCACTTTTCCCACTTCACAGAACTGTTCAAGTTGAACAGATTGCTCCAAAATGTGAAGCATAATTAAGCAGAACACAAGTACCGATTAAGCTCTATTTGCACGGAAGAAACTGCAAAAAAAGTATCATTCCAATACAGATTCAGATGTTTCAGTAAGAGAAAATGTCCTTAAATGTGTGTGGTGCTGTGAACAAGCTCTCTGGCTGACACATGGTGCATGCCCAGTGGGCTGGGGACAGCTCAGGGCCGCCCGCCGGGCAGAGACTGCTCTGGAGATGTGCTTGTATGGACAGCACCCTCACTTCGGGCATTTCAATGGATCCTGATCTCAGGCAAGCAACAGTGCCTGGATGTCTTCATAAAAACATTTATGTCCCAGTTTTTGGTTGCCAAGAGGCAGAACCAGAAGGGAGGCTTCAGGACATTAAGATAAAAGGACAGTGCCTGAACCCCACTACTGCCGATGTTCCTTTAAGTACAGACTACGTACTTCTTCCTGGCTCAGATAAAACTGCTTTTGGTACCTGTAGTCAGATTCTCCTCCCACAGATTGTTTTGAATGCAGAATAACTCAGGTACTGATACATACACAAACACACTGCTGCCCAGGGTGAGAGCATTTGCTTGCTGAAACTTTTCATCCAAATAAATGTCAGCTCCTGATGGCAATTAAAAAAAATAGAAAACATTATCCAATGCACTATATTCTTTGGCATTAGTAAAATTCTAGTGTAAGAGCAGCAAGTTGTTTCAAGATTTCCAACAGTTTCTTACAAGGAATTCCTTTTCTCTTTCCCGAGGGCTATACCTAGCTTGTGGTGATGTTTCAGCCAACTGCTTCCCCATCCTTCACCCCTGGGGTTATTCCCTCAGGAAGGGAGTGAGTGGTCAGAGGGGCGTGAATCGTTCACCTGTCCTGTACACTCTGATATCAGCATTGTTGTTGTTACTGTTTGTTTTCTTATTTCATTGCTATTTCTAGTGAACTGTTCTTATCTCAACCCATTATCTTTACCTTTCTGTCTCCAGTTCTCTTCTCCATCCCACTGGAGGGGGAGGGAGAAAGCGAATGAGGGGCACATGGTCTGAGGTGTTTCACTGGCAGCATCAGAGCAGGGGTGAAACTGAGACCTCCCTGAACTCCTGTGCAAGAGCCGAATCACCAGCTAGCTGCTCCAGCCAGGCAGCAAAGCAAACAGGCAGGGAGCTGAAAGCCCAGCAGACAAGACAGAAGAGTTTCAGGAAACAGACAGTAGCTTAACAATTTCCTAAACTTGGCCCCGTTAGTGGTGCTGGGAACCTTACAACATTGTTCCTGTGGCAGAAGGTTATTTGGGACAAGCACAAAACTTCCTTCCATTTTTCTCTGTCCTTAATCTGCTTCTCCTGGAAGGCCAATAGGGACAACCACTGTAAGACACTTTACTAGGATGTAAATGCAACCAACTACACACTTGGTGAGTTGCTGTGAAGCCAAAATATTTAGTTATTTAAAACTTTACCATTCTCTGGATTAGAAGATTTAGATTCTACTATTCTGTCTAAGGATCTTTCTGCTTCCAAAACTCAGTAATTCTCAAACTAGGAAAGGAAGGCCGTGAGGTTTAGATCTTCCCAGGCTGGGCTCCGGCTTTGATCAGTCTCCTAAAAGCGCTGTCAAATTCAGAGATCTGGTCTGTTTTCGAAATACCACCAACAGAGAGTGATTTGAGACTAATAAACACTGGAAGTGTTCTGGCTTACAATGTTTGAGGACTTCTGTGGGCAGAAAACAAATACACAATTAGGAACATGACCAATGCCAGAACGCAGCTTATTAAATTTTCATGCTGACTGTGATTACTTTCATTTAGCAGCACAGATGTTAAACCAGAACGAGGAGACGGAGTGCCCATGAGTACTGGGAAATGGCTGGCAATATGAGCAAGGTTTGGAAAAGAGTCATTACAGCAGATGTTGCACACGTGCGCTGATCGCTCTTACAAGTCAGTTGATTTTAAAGAAGCCACAAAAACATTTGACTATATTAGATTTCATAATTCTCATTGTTTCATTCTGTTTTAAGGAAGTCATGTAGCAGGTCTAATGCAATCCATAGGACTGTCATGGTTTGGAATGGGAGGAAATTCAGGGAAGCGATGCAAAGTTTTTTTGTGTAACTGACAGTCCGTTGAACCACTGAAAAGCTGGACATGCCTCTGTGAAAGACGCATGTTAAAGACAAAAAAAGCCTGGAACTCTCTTTTCTGGTCGGCAAAAAGGTAACAGGCCCCAGCCCCGGCCCACGTCTTGGCCAGGCCGGGCTGGGCGGTCCTGCCGCGGGCTGTGCCCCTTCCCCCTCCCCAGGCCGTCCGCCGCCCCCCATGGGCCCCGTTCTGGCCAGGCTGGGCCACAGCAGCTGCCGGGCAGGAATGGAATGGCGGGGGGGGGGCTGCGGAGCCCTGGCCGGAGCAGGGCTGAAGATCTTGGCGTCAGATGCCCTTCCCCCAGCGCGGCTGAGACCAGAGGCAGCCCTGCATCCTGCAGCCCATGCATTGTGGCCCGGCGGCTGGAAGTGAACGCGGAGAAAACCAAAGATCAACCATGAGATCGATCCTGACACAGCCCAGCCGCACTCCCACCACGAGTTACCGGCGTCAGGTATGCCCCAGGCGTGATGTTAACCCTTTCAGTGCTTCAGTCCTCACATGAGTCAGAGAAAAGAACAAGATGCAAGCATGTAAAGGAACAACATGAAAACATGTTTGTGGGGTTAGTGAGGAAGAAGTTAAGTCTCAGATGGGAGGGAGGAGAAGATGTCTTGATCTTCGGGCTGAAATCCTCTTGTAAGCTATGGAGAAAAGACTTTTTTTTTCCCCCCTATAACGCATGAAACTATGGGGAGATGAAAGTGTTCAAACTGATACCGAGCAAAGGCCTCCATGTTAAAGTAAGCTGATGTTGAAGTAGCTGTGATCCGATAAGCAGTTTGAACCGAGAAAGAGAGAAGGGTGCCTTCTCACATGCCCTCAGGAGAAGATTTCTGCTCCCAGGGATGAAGATTATTTTAGAGATAGATAAAGAGAACTTTTGTCTTTGAACAGCTCATCTTTAAAACAATACCCCATAAGTCAACATGGCCCATCAACAAGCTGTGGGAAGGCTTGTGGAAATGAGAAGGATTTCATGATGGCAGAGTTCCCCAGGCAGCTGCTAGTCCTGACAAAATTGAGAGCCATGAGAGAACTGTTTTTTTTCTCTTGTGGAGAAGTCTCCATAACCTTAACAAGAAGTACTTCTTTCCTTAAGTGAACTGAAGAAAGACTATTTTAGAGGTGGTAAACTGACTGGAAATTTTAGGTTTGGTTTCTTAACATTGTCAGTGGAAAAGAAAATGTTGTGTGGGGAGAGGAGAAGTGTTCTGAAGGGTTTGTTTTGATTCTCACTACTTTTTTTCTTTTAGTCACTATTAATAAAATTTTCTTTTTACCCTCGTAAAGTTTTAAGCCTGCTTTGCCTTTCTCCTAATCCTATCTCACAGCAGAAAGCGAGTGCCTTGGTGATTGGCCAACACTGAAGCCCACCACACTCCTTAATGCATTGACTGGGAAATTTTAAAATTGGGGAAATCTTAAATTGGTGAACCAAAACCACTACAAGAAGGAAATCTGCCAAAGACCAAGAGGCACAAGGAACAGGTTGAGATGAATGTGCCATCATGGGTAAGCTCATCTCAGAGCTGAACACTGCACAGAAGAGCCCTTTGGCTCTTTCTCTTTTGCTCTGGGCTCTGACATCTGCATGGGGACCACCAAAGAGAAAAGGCAACCAAGACCCACAACCCGTGATGGGAACTTCTGATCTAGGATCAACCTAGGGAAGCCTGACCAGGTGCAGGTGCACAGTCCTATTTATTTTAGGGAGAAAGAAATACTTAGCAAGAAATATTTTAAATGGTGCATGTGAAGAATAAAGAAGAAAAATTTCCTTTTCAGAATGCTTCAGATTTCATCTTGCAATGTCAATACTCCTTTTATTCATCTACATAAAATTTAATTAAGTTTTGGCCTAGTCCCAGAATAATAGGACAATGGAGAGCTAGAGCACTGTACATGCAGACACACAAAAGCAGTCTCTGTGAGCTGCCAATCCTGCCCTGGCACCTGGGAGCCCTCAAGCCCTCATTCCTGCCCTGGGGCAGCAGGAGCAGCCCTGAGGTGTGGGCACAGGGCACTCCTGCCCCTCTGGCCCTAGGACAGGTCTGGCAGCTTCACCTTCACTACAGGACCTTTTGTGCCTAAACCTGTGAGAAATGATGCTCACTTTTAAAATTTCAAAGGTTTATTAAACTTTGACAAAATACAACAAAGGACCAAATAAGGAAAAATTACAGCACTGGGAGCATGGAACTAAACCAGTATGTGCTCACCCACAAAATGCATGCTCTGCCTTTTATACCTATGGTGTTGCGCTAGGTAATTCTAACCCCGCCCAAAGTCTTCCAGTGAACTCTTCTCTGCCGTCCATCGGTGGAGACTGCTTCCTTGCAACTTCATTGGAGGTCAGGTGTTGCCATGCCTGCCCTCCCCCAAATGCCCCATGCAAGGGGCACAGGTACACGCCCTCCCTCCACATGTCCTGACTACCATGGCCGTCCCTTGGCAACCGTACAGGGGGAAAGGGGACTATGGAGAGAACAGAGGACATTCAAACAACAAATCACAATAACATAACTATCCAGCAATAAAACTTCTTAGCATACACATAATATTCATCCTTTAATTGTGAGAGCCAACCATCACATTACTCATCTATAACAAACCCCAGTGCTGTCAGGTGCACTCAGCTCCAGCAGCCCCTCGCACCAGGTGTGGTGACAGACCCCACCACTGCCACTGCCACTGCCACAGCCACAGCCACCCATGGGCACACGGCTGCAGCAGGGAGCCAGGGACTGCCAGCACTCCTGTCAGGAAGGGTGGTACACATAAAATGGACAAATTAAATGTTTTACTCTTTCAACTGTGTGCAACTTCCTTTTAAGAGAGAAAGAATTTAGGACTTAATTAAGATACATTAAGATTAATTAGGACTTAATTAAGATGCATTTGGATATGCATCCTCACTTCAAGGTTCCCATGTGTGGGTTTAAGAATTGCAGAAGAGGGCTTAATGTTCATTATATTCCATTTATATCAACTATTTATATAGCTATCCCTTTCCAATTATAAGCACGTCTAACTCAATTCCTTCAAGAAAAGCAGCCTTATCCTGAAATTCTTGAGGATCCTCTTCAGTCAAAAGAAATCTCTCCCCCTAGAAACATAAATTTATCAAGTCAAGTGAAATTATTCCAGATTTCAAAACATGATACTTTCAAATAGCTTTCTTGCAGTTCTTGAATGTTTCTGAAAACACAGAGACAACCATGAAAGCACAGGCAGGTCTGTATCTAGGCGAGTGATGCTTCATGTCTGTGAGAATGTGTTCAGCATCAATAGGGGAAGGTGGAGCGCAACTCTCATTTTAAGACTTACTAGTAACTGTGTCCATGATACTTTGGCAAATCAGTGTAAAAGATGAGCAATTTTTAAGATTTCACCAGAGTGAAGCCATCTCAGACACTGCCCTGGGGTTGGTGGAAGGACGTGTCTTCAAAACCCTGATGGTCTTTTCCAGAGTTCACACAGTCAGCTTCAGGTCACACACTTCTCGTTCCTTCCCCTCAGTGCCCCCTTTCCGTCCCTCCCTCCTCCTGCAGGGAGAGGAGAATCTCCTGCCCTTGCTGGACTTGCTACTGTGTTCACCTGCTCTCAGGACACTGAGGCTGTCACTGCTCACAGGAGCTCACTGCAGCAATGGGAACAGAAACCATAGCTGGCTGCTCCTCGCAGGCCAAATGAAAAATTACTAAATACATCTGTCTGCAAGATTCCAAACACCTTTTGTGTAATGATGATCTAAGTTATCTTTAATGGTACAAGCAAAAAAACCTATTTTTTAACATGGCCATATCTCTTTAAAGTGAATGCTGTTTTCCCACTATTTAACTTCTATAATTTAAACATGCATGCCAAGTGGGAAAAAAAACTCCACACTTATTTTCCTTTCTACTGCAATAAGAAACCACATCTATTTCATATAAAATTTACCACCATTATTTATTAGCAGGCAGAAAAGCTTCTGGGTATAATAAAAATTTGGTACATAAAGCTGAAGCTTGCCTGAGGAGAGGGGGAATTAACTGTAATAAAACTCATTTAAAGAGCCTCATAGTATCACTTCAGAAATAAGAAAAAGAAGGGGGGAGAAGCAAGAAGAAAAAGAAAGATTTTTTTGGTAAACCACAAAATAATTTCTGTTCTTTCTGCTAAATTCTCATATGAAATGACAAGTTTTCCTGTCATGGCTACATTTAAGAGTATACATGGAAGGAATATTTTCTTTTCCACATTTGCTAACATTTTATCTCTTGACAGACAACAGTGATGTCTGATAATTTCTTCCTGAGTATCAGATTATTACATTCTGATTTTAGAGACTTTTGATAGCCACCGCACACAAGGAACGGTCAGCTCTTTAAACACACCCAACCTTGTGGTTACACGTTGAGGCCAGCTTGCACAGCTTCTTCACTCAGGAAAATAATTCCAGAAACACCTAGAAATGCATTTGTAACGCAATGGCAGGACTGAAGAGACAAAAGACAGAACTCAGGGAGATGTTCAGGACTTGTGTGTTCCAGACTGCACACGGGGAATCGCTCTTGCCTGGCTGAGCGAAGCAGGCAGGGATGCCAATTTCTTTAGTAAGGTATTATCCTTACCGTGTGCATTTTCTATTAGATATTGGCTGTATTTCCCACGATTTGAAAGAAAAAGAAATAATCTTCCTGTGAAAATGAAATCCCTTCAGATTATACTTCAGAATTCTCTTTCAGTCTTCAGGAGGTTGGATTGGTTTTTTATTACCTTGTTTTGGAAACACTCTCTTCTAAACAAAGTAACCTTCATGGAACTGATGTACAATGTTGCCTGAATCGCTCATCATCCAACAGCTCCTCCTTTCCAAAGTACATCAGAGGAAAGTCTTGTAAGGGAAGAGACAATAAACAGTAAGAGAACAGAAAGGTACTCATCAGGTATAGAGAGTTTGATCTGTAACAATCGATCACAGACACTCTAACATCTATCAAGCAGCCTGACAGCTGATTCAAGAGCATCGGGGGATCTCTACCCTCCACAGCCAACACTTCCATGGTTATTAATGAAGAATAACTTTGACAGCTACAAGCTCTACAAGGACAAACTCAGCTTCAGTGATGCTGCCATTCAGTTTAGAAAATGTTGAGCATGTATTTTTCTTGAATCATATTAGCTTTTCCTTAAAACCAAGCCCTGCCTCGCAGGTACTAAACCTTGCACCCTTCTCCCCTCTAGCTGCCTGATGCCTCTACCCCTGCTGCAGCTGGATGAGATGTGGATCCCCATGGACGAGGGCAGCACCCAGCACCACATCCTGGCTCAGGGAGCTGCACTTCTGACATGCACGGCCACCCGCAGCCCGAGAGTGTGCAAGGTGGATTTTAGGCAGCAGTTACAGTCCACAGTCTCTCCTGCAGCTCTAGAAAATGGGTAAAGCATAAGCTCCTCCTCTTCAGAAATATGTTAGATCAGTTTATCATCAGTGCATTTTATCTTGGAAAAAAACTGAAGCCAAACAAAAATTATTGTAAAAAATAAAACTGAGGATTTCCATCAAGCTTTATACAGTTCAATTATTTTTACTTTAAAACAGTCTACAGAATATTAAGTGCTTCCTGCAACCTTCTTCCCAGCAGATAAAGTGATGCATATAGGGAGGACGTCTGAAGGGATAGAGACAAGATGCAAGGGAAGAAGCATATCCAGGTACAAAACTCACGTACTGTTGCATTTTTATATACATGGAAAATTACCAGAAGCACAACAATCATGGAATATGGTGTGGGTTATGTTAGAAATTTTGCTGTGATATATTGGTATATTCTTTTTGCACATCTACCGTGTTATTTTAAGAAAGGCCCAATTTAAGTTGTGCTTAATAAAATACCTAATCAAGATAGTTATCTAGCTGTTGCATCACTATTACAAAGGTTTGCACTTTTCAAACCATTAACAAACTTCTAAGTTAACTTAGCACCCAAGTCCTTCAAACACTGATGCATAAAGCACAATAAGCAGTTCTACTTCACACACTAGTGCACTTATCTTCCCCTCAGCACTCTGCCCATCCCGCTAAAAATACATCCCTTTCTTCTCGTGGCCATTTTCTCCAGAATTTCAAGGAGGGCACTTCTGTACTTCAAGTCATGATCACTCCCATACCAGCAATTAAAGAACATGACCTGGGGAAGTGTGGGGGAGGGCATTGCCAAAGTCAGTCAGATGACACCCCCTACTTTCAAATTCCTTACAGAGCATTAGTATCTCACTCTAATCAACCCAAAGCAAGGGGTCTGAGGTAGCTGTTCCTGCCCTGCCATGTGCTGCCTGTGGGGAGCTGACACTGCACCAAGAGCAAGAAGGGAACAGTTCCTCAACCAGAACCTCTCTAAGACAATCCTAAATATGAGGCTGTGTGGAATGTGTCCCATGATATTCTCATCCTGTTTTTGTTCCTAGCTTCGCAGGACTGGTGATCACTGTGTTTTCCCTACCTTTAGGGAACTGGGAGACCAAAGACTGGCCCTTCTATTTTATCCTGTAAGGGAGAAACAGCTAAAAGAGAGGGAGGGATACAGGACTATGTAATTTTTTTCACCTTTCACTTCACTTCTTGGGAAGTACTGAAACAACCAATGATGCATGGTCACTGGATGGCCAGAACTGCTGGAGAACATTTGTCAGAATGCATCCTTGTGCAGAGGAGAGAAACAGAATGCATTACATCTCCATCCCAATCCTTTTTGGCCCTGTCTCACATATCATTCACTCCTGGAAGCTGGGGAAAAGAATGGTCTATGAAAGGGCTGTGAGTCAGATGGAAACTGACTTGACAGCTGGGAAGAATTGAGAAAAGGCCTGAAGATTCCTACTGATGGATTTCAATAAAGACAGATGCAAAGGGCTACAAGTCTGACAACAGAGCAAAGCACACAGGTACAGCTGGAGATCTGCACACGATCCTGGCTCAGGAGCTGAACAAAAATGACTAGTCTCAAGAGGCTGCAAAGACAGCAAGGACTTGCCCAAAAGTACTCAGAAGAACAGGCTTTTCCAGCCAGTTTTTTTCTCTGTATGGGGGGTTTTTCATTATTTATATTTTTTATTTAAACAGAACAAAGGAACATGGCTTAAGTAAGCCTGTTCCATCTTCAGAAGAGAACAGTTTTAAAAGAAATATACATAGCCAATTGCAGTTTCTTATTTTAGTATTATTACGCACAACTATGAGAACACAGCTGGAATTTCTAGGTGTTTAATAAGGTTTTTATTTTTAATAAGTAAAAGTAGTGATCATTTCTAGTGAGTATCAAGTTCTGATAAATACTTGCATTGCAATGTAATCATCTACTTTGCCTTTTCCATTGCTGCCACCAGCACATCAAAGAAAACAACTTAATGTCACCTTTAAAGATCTCTGACTTACTGAAATCTGTATTGCATGATATTAACAACCACCCACATTTTATTAATGTTCTAACTTCGCATATAAATATTTTTTAGCACAGGAACAAAGTCAAAAGGGAAAAACGCAATCTTATCTAATAAGTACCGAATAAATATATCTTGGTTTCCAAGTGAACTCTTTTGCAGCCAGAAACACAGATATCCAATAAAAGCTATCCAAATCTGATCAGGTTTATATACTGTGTTCCTACATGTTGTCAGGCAGCCCATGCAATCAGAGCTCTGTGTACCAGTAACTGTGGTCCCTTACAGAGGTAAATGTCACCCTCTCCTGCACCTGCAGGGATGGAGCAGTCACTGACTGCTGACCACCAACAAGCACAGGCAGAGCTGTTCCATGAATACAATGTGAGCTATTTGCTCACTTTTACTCCTCTCACCTTCACACAGACACCTTTCTCACCTGTCATATACTTGACTTTGCTGGGGAAACACTAGGGAGACTCTTCTAGGAAAAAAGTAATTCAGGAACAGAGAGTGGAATTATAGTAATTAGGTCTGCAAAGGAGGTATAAAAACATTCTTGCAGTAAATGCAAAACAAAAGCAATAGCAATGCAAATGCATCAACATTTTACTTGTCACCTATTTTTAAGGTGAGCATTTCTGTTGCCATTATTTGAAATTAGTTGTCATAGTTGGAGATCTTAATTTATTTGTAATTACGTAATTGCAATCCAGTGACATTCTAAGAGTAAACTAAAAGCTCCCACGATATTAATTTTGAAATAAGGAAATCAATCATGTAATAACAAATACATGCTGTTTTACATCTCTTAATATAAATAATTCTTAATTAAGCAATTTTTAGTATTTTTTCCTAATTCTGCAGGAGGATTTCTAGGATTATGTGACAGCATTGATTTTACTGCAGTAGGGTTAAAATTCCATCTGCTTTTCTGGATCCAGTAAAACAGATTCAATATATAAATTTTCTTTACTTTTTTGGAATCTTTTGCCAGCCTGTACTAACCCATATCTTGAAGAAATCCGTATAAAGAAACATAAGTGTTTATGCTAGTATTTTATCCTTACTATTTCCTTTGGTAGATAAACTTGACACAGTTAATGATCAAAGCAAGAATATAGTCAGTGACTTGGGGGTCCCTTTGTTTTAAAAAATACCTCACTTGCATAACTAGGAAGTTATTTTCTTTAAAAATTCAGTGATACCTACATCCCTTTATAAAAAGATGAACTCTAAAGCAGACTTAGTTGTTAAAACCTGTATGCTTTACATCTGGGAAAACCTTTAATACAAAAAAGTTCACTACATTAATTTGAGTTTATTACATTGATTCACTACAAGATGAAGAGAAGACCAAATCTTCCAGCTGGTGAAAACAGAAATATTTATTCTTAGGTTATGTGTCTGGAATGGCAATTGCAGTGAAGTTTTGTTTTGTTCACATTCAATCCATCATGTCTTTAATCTGCAAATTACAGTCACAACAAAACTCTTGTAGCCCTATGAAATCATACACCTAATTATCAGTTCTGGTTCCATTATCCCAAGAGGCCCTTTCCTTTTTCAAGTTTGGTACTAATTCATTTTCAATAAAGAGCAAGAACTACCAGTAAGAAAAAATAATTCGGAAAACTTAAATAATACACAAGGCAAAAACCATCACAGCTTCAGATTCTCTCTGGCTAAGGTAATATATCAAAAGCAAACAAAAGTCCTCAATAAAGCATAAATCAGAATTGCCTCTTTGCAGCCTGTATGATTCTTAATAAAGATGAAGCCCACACTGAGAATCTGTGCACTGACAGACACCACTTTCCTCCCACAGCCATCTGCTGCCTACACTGGCTACACTCACATGCATTTAAGCGCAAGCAAATAGGAGCTGCAAAACTGGAGTTCTCTTACCATCTGACAAGACAATTAGCCCGAGGTAGTGCAAGAGTTTCAGAGAGGAGCACACCACCACCACAATCCCTAATGTCTGGAGTCCCTCTGACTCGCCTTTAGTCCACATCCTGCAAGGCACCACACGGACACCACTGGTGTGCCTGCAAACAACTGCCAGGCATCAGAAGCTGAGAAATCCTGTTTCAAGCTTTCCTTCCTGCTGCTCAGCTAAGTGCACAGCACATTCCCCTCTCCCCCTCTCTCATTCCCTCTCTTTCCCAACCTCTCCCCCTCCCCCTCTCACTTGCTTTTTTTTTTGTTTTTTTTTTTTTTTTTGTTTTGTTTTGTTTTTTTTTTTTGTTTTGAACACGCAAGCAACTTCTGCATTAAACCATAATCTAAGGTTTTCTTTTCTTTCACCTCAGGGTAATTCTCTCAGGAGTTTGCTCTGCTCCAGAACAATTGAGCACCACATGGCTAACCTCAGTGACATCTAACAGCTTTTTCTTGGTTTTTTTTTAAATACCCCTATAATAATAATATAATATAAATAACCCTAACCCTGTGATACCATTTGCATTCGAGATTTTTCTCAGTAATTTTGCCAATGCAGATGCTTTTTGTCAATGCCTCTTCTGTACTGCATAAGAGAATAAGGGAAACTGTAGGAGAGGAAAGGGCTTTCCTTTGCTGAATGCCTCCCCTCACCTACAACATGCTGGGATAAACAAAATCACACTTCCGACATCCATGTGTGCACCCACACCCAGCCCAGGAGCTGCAGAGTAACAGCTCCCCTGGGGTACACAGCTGGACAGCCAGAAGTGCACCCCAGCATCTCCAATGCAGCCACAATGGGGTGGGCCAGGCTGGCTGAACAAGCTCCCCTTGCAGGAAGCTAAGGCAGAAGAGCAATTCCCACCATTTCATCTCAGTGTTTCACCAGGCTGCTGGCACTGGGCAGCACTGTGGGCTGCTCACAAGCTGATTCTGTATTTCTCCATTATCAGCAGAGACAAGAAAACACTTAGTTTTGATGCAATATTGCTACACCAGTAAAAGCTGGGGTTTTCAGGCATGCTATTAGACGCTGGTAGTCCCATGCTGGATGTTCAGGAGAACTGAGCTCACTGATGCCTTTTATTTTACTGGACTCCAAGGCTGCTACATCCCCACATTCCAGCTCAATCCAGGCAATCAGTAGCTCCCCTTTCCTGCAGTTCCCAGTGAGCAGGGCAGGTTGCCTTTCACCCACAGCACTGGACCACAGCCTCTCCTGGTGCTGACTCTGCCTTAAACTGCTGGTGAATACCAACATCAGGTGCAGAATCTCAACAGGATTTTGTGTATCATAGTAACTAAATAGTGCACTTGGATTGCTAAGAGATGCTCATAGTGAGGCCAGGTTGGAGGTGCAGACTACTCACACACACTTGAGTGATCAAGTCAACAAGCAATGAGCAGTTTAATTGACTTTGAGCTTTATTTCTCTATGTAGGTGGCCAAGGAGGAGAACACACTAGCAAATGTGTTATGAGGGTTCTCTGCCATGGGCATCCACCTTCCCAGAGCTCAGTGGCATTATATCAAAGCCTCTTCTCCTGATGAATACTTTAGACCAAAGGAATTTTTAGTGCTCTGTAGCATCTGCCATATTAGGTTTTCATTCCCCTGGCTGTATGGCTGGCTATAATGCCACATCATGTTTCATATCTCCCAGATTAACACATCCAGCTTTAAAACTATCAAGGATCTGAAATCACTGTACTGTCAAATCTCTCCCAGATAAGGAGGATAATTTGAAAGAGTATCATGAGAAGTAGACCTCAAAACATTTAGAGAATTCCTTGGTGTACCATGTCCTGTTCCAATTAAAAAACCAAACTACTACTACACAAAACCCCCAAATAAACAAGAAATCATGCCCCCCCCCCCCCCCCCCCCGTTGTATTGCACTAAATATTTCCTTCATCACATGAGGTTTGGACAGGAATAATGACCACAAAAATAGCCAGATTCTTTCCTGTCTATGGAAGGGATGCTTGTCAGATTTACTAGCTGTCTGGTGGGCTTTGCACTGTTTTCTTAGACTCCTTAAGTTTACAGATCCTAAAGAGCACACAGAATCACAGTCCACTTCACACACTTGTTCCCAGGCACTTTGTTTACTTACAGATATATTTATTCACAAAGTTTCTTCCCAGCTGCATCCGATTACCACTAATTAAAAAGAAAGGGAATCTCAAAAAAATTATGCTATAATGAGCAATGAAACTCAAAGCACCTGGCTCCCCAAGGGTGTGTCTTGCAATTCTCTGGTTCTCTCACCCTAATATCTTAACTCCTAAAGCCCTGCAGCAGCACCTCAGCAAGAGAAGGGGGAAAGACACAGCAAAGTGTGAGTTCCATTGTTTGTGTTACTGCAATTTATACCAAGTCCAAACTGTTTGATGCTATAGGCATTCCTGATACAAGCAGCTCCAAAAGAACATGCAGTTTTGTTCCCTCAAGTACTCACTGCTTGAAGTGAGCCAGCGTTTGTGCCTGACAGAAGTTCAGAATTCATTTAACAATATATCCAATGCTGTCAAGGCCAAATCATGATTTTTATGAGGTTGAATCAGTTTTCAAACAAGCTTGGAGGGAATGTTGAATGAGAATTTTCCCATCCAGGACCTTCAGGCTGCTTTAGGATTACCCTGATGCTGGCAGTTCCTCCTGAATGCTGCTTTTTCTCTCCCACTTCCCAAAACTACTCAAAATCGTCACTTGGTTCATTGCTCACGTGCTTGTTTGTGCCCCAATGTGGAGACCCTGGAGGGGCATTCTCTGGTTTAGGGAGACACAAGAAGCTTCCCTCAGAAAGCTGTTAGACCCCATTGGCTCCTTCCCCTGTTCCCATGTCCCTGAGCCATTCCTCCCTATTCCCTGACTGGCCCTCATCTTTGTACAGCCCAGAGACCAAGTTCAACCCCAGGCCCCTTGGGAGACTGAAACTCAGACACTCCATGTGTGGATGCTGGGACCTGAACATCTCACTGCATGGCTGAATAAAACATCTGGGGGTATTATGCAAAAGCCCTTTTTGCTTCCTTACCTTGGACTATACTAGCAGGAATTCAGACTGCTACACCCCAAGAACAGGGATTCCTCATGTTGGGCACATATCAGGGTCATACTGTGCTAACTTTTAATGGAAAATGCTGTTAAGTTGCCTGACATGCAGAGCACCAAGTCCCTTCATCCATACAACCATCCAGCTTGGAAGCCACATACTGACCTACTGTTATAGTTTATGATTAATCCAAATCAGCTTTCTGGTGTTCCTTAAGAATTCAAATAATCACAAGTGATTGACCGAAGAGCTGACTACAGATGAGTCATGGGAGGCAAATCCTATGGACCCAAATACTCATGTGTTTTCCCCATAATAGGAACTAATTGCAGTAAGGGTTAGAGCTTTCCTCAACAGCTGGGCCCATTCCCTACAGTCACACTCATTCTTTACTGTAGTGTTGAGCTAATGAGTGAGATCAGTTCTGTGATTTAAACCAAAGGAAGGCTATCCAGCTTAGTTTTACAGTAGAAATCTGCAGAGAAATAGAGGATCATCAACTCTTAAAAGAGGCAGAAATATTAATCAAGATATTATTAGATATTTTATTTGAGTTGCTTCTGAAGCAATGAGGATATGAGGAAAAACCCAAACCAATGCCAAGTAAATATTGTGTGTGACTTTTTTTTTCTTTTTTAAAAATTTCTACAGAACTCCGCTCTGCAATCTGTAAACAATGCTGCAGATTCAGGTTTTGGATTGATGCTTCCCAAAGATTTCTAATATTCTGCAAAATATGTGCTGTCATCCTTAGGGTAGGCAGCTCAAGGGACTATGATTTTACCTAGAATCACATGGAATAAACTGCACAAATTAAACTGCCTGGTTTTCTACTGTAGACACTGATCAACAGATTTTGCAGAAGAGCAGCTGGAAGGACATTTTTCTAGTTATATACAGACAAGGTTAAGCTCACCAATGAAGCAGTAGGCTTTGTTTTTACCAAACCTTAAATAATGAGGATGTAATGTTAAAATACCAGACATTCTGATAATAGAGATAGATGTTCCTGCTAGTGCTTACTGTACACATCTCTCATATGCAGCAAGAAGAGTTGAATGCTCAATTAGCTGCAGAACAGGTATGCACAGCATGTGCACTGAGAATGTAAGTGGGAACTTCATAAAGATCAGTCAAAATAACATGCAATGAAAAGTATTTTCTGGTAATAAAAGAATTGCTATGATGAGTCATATAAACTATTTGTGTAATATATAATCAGCTCTTAAAAGTGGCTGGGGGGAAATAATGCATCAAACAGGTGAAAAATTCACACCAAAATGGAGAATAATATTCCTCTCAGCAGAAGCTTCTTCAATGACCAAGCTATTTGGAACAGATTTACACTTTTGAAGAGGAGGATTTGTCTCCTCATTTTGCATAATACAAATGAAACATGACATGTTCTCAATACCCATACCTTTAAGAAAACTTGGTGGTATTCTATGATTTGCCTGTTTTAAAACTCTAAATATTAGATTTTTGTCATTTTGATGAACTACTCATTTGCTGTTGTGTTATGATAAAGAATAAATAGGAACATCTGAATGATTCTTCTTATAGAGTACATTATTCCATACACCCCCAGAACAGCTCTGTGTACCTATCTTCTGACACTCAGCAGTCCTGAACGGTCTTCTCATATGGCTGCTGTCCATAAATCTATTTCCACTGCAGATTTCTGAAGCCCGTCCACTTGTGGCTTGTTTTAGAAGTGGCATAATGATTCACAGCACGGCAGCATCAAAAATATGAATTTACTATTCCCACATATTTATCCAATGAGTTCTTTTGTGTGTACATAAAGTTAGGTGGTTTTGTTGCTGTTTTGATTTAATGTTATTCAAACCAAAAAGAAAATTAGGCCTTTCTCGTGACTGACTTTAACTTACCTAGTCCCAAGCAATTATATTTACTGCTTAAATTGAAGGATTTTTATCAGCTTGCCTTGGTCTCCAGTCATTTCTCTGTCCTGTTCATGCTCATCCACATTTCTCAGATTTCTCTGGATCTCACTAGCCCCAAAGAATTTGTGTCATCTGCGAATTGTGTGACGAGAAAGCCACTTATTGATAACTACTGACTACAATTAAAAATTAAAAAAAAAGAAAAGCTGTGAGTAAATTTAGAAGTTTGGTGTTTAAGTAACTGATGATTTAGAACAAGTCCAAAAAAAATCTCCACAGCCACACAGCCATCTGGTGCCAATGAGCTCAGGTCCCTGCCCATTTGCACCACTACAATTCCAGCCTGACCCCTCTGCCTGCAAATTAATTGGATGTCATATCACACTGGTATTTTCCAGCAGTTATCCACCAGCTAGAATAGTTTTTTTTTAAAGTCCTGGCTAATTGCTATTTATTATTTTTGTCAGTAGAGGTACATTCAGTATAAGGATAGATGAAACACAAATCTCCCTAGGTAGTTTGGATAACACAGAAATTGGGATGTTTTTCTATTAGTGCTACCCAGGGAGCTGGGAATAAAGAACTCAGTTCTTCAGCTGCCATTTCCTTGCTGTGTAAGCAAAGGGAAATAACTTGCAGATGAACACTTGACCTGACATAGTATCAATTTTTCTGCTATAACAAAACCAGCTATAATTCCTTCAACATTCTCCCCTTAGTTCAGTTCTTCTGATGCATGTGAAGGTTCTGCTATCTTTGAGCTATCAGAATCTCCCTGCTTGCTGACAACGGTAGGTGGTTGTGGGGTCCATGGACCCATGAGGAGAAGCAGGAGGATCCCCCCCTTTCAGAGGACTGTCTTGAGCCAGTGATTCCCAGCGTTTTGTGAGCTTGTTGGCACAATTCACATCGTCAACTTCACAACACACAGGAATAGCTCTGAAAGGTTCCAGAAATCTAATCCATCATTCCTGACTTTTTCCAGAAGAGTTGGTAGCACAGACAAGCACATCCCACCTTGAAGTGAGGGTTTGGCTTTACCGTGGAGCTCACGATGGCAAAACCTGAGTGAGTGTTAGCAATGCACAGCCAGGTCATGAGAAGACCAGCACCTAACAAAGAAACCAGGGAACCTTGAAGGACTAACCTGAGCCACAGTTTACATGCACAGTCTGAAACCGCAATAGAGGCAATATATAATTAATGAAAAAGTAATAAGAGCCGCTCACAACTGTTAAATATCTTTGTCAAGCTCTATTTAACTTTTCCCTTCTAGTTTGCACCAATTTCTCTAGATTTTTATTTGTAAACCAACCCAGGTACACAAACCACAGCAGCAAACCCAGCAGCCTCCTCTGAGATCACACGTCACTCTCAGATTTGCAGAAATGCAGTGTCTGTTCTCAGGATGGACCCGAGGAAGTTCTCCAGCACCAAACTTACTGTCCTTTCATGCTGTTACTGAGGCTGGATGGACTGCTAGCAATCACTTAATGACCTCAGCTGTGCTAGGAGACGAGACAGGGAAAGGCTGCAAGGACATTTCTCATTGTCCTACTTTTAAACAGCCAATGAAAGCTGAGGAGGACACATGCTGTGAGGAAAAGAGAAGTAAGGCAGAGAAGGTGAAAAGTTAAGAAGAAACAGGAAAACAAGGTATTTCAAGGCTGAAACAAGGAACAATGCATATGGGTATGTAATGGGAACAACAGATCCGTGAGGGAGTGGGATGGGACTATGTACAACATGAAACTACTCAAAAATAGAATTCAATTATTTGGGAGGCTCATTCCCCAAAAAGGGAAAATGCCACTGTATGAGTCCATGCAGCAAATCTGTGCTGAGCCCCACACCCAGCTGAGCATTTCCCCCCGAGCCTGTACTCAGAGGTGAGCACACCTTGCCAGCAAATACACATCACTGATGAGTGACAAGCAGCCAAAAGAAGCTGTTAAAGCCCACAAATAACCAGGGGACAGATGTGCTTTGCATTGGCAGTTTTTAGCTGACTGGATTTCTGCCACAAGCAAGAGGAGATGTGACCCCTCCCTTGGGGGTCTATCACTGTCAGGCTCTGGAAGCAGTTAAGAGGCATACAGCTCAAAGCCTCTGCTATCAACTCAGGCTGCAGTGGACTCATCACAGCTCTGGTGGTCTCCAATCAAGATATTTTTAAGAGGCAAACTGAATAATCACTTTGCTTAGTGCATTTTTAACTCACACTCTAGTGACATACTAAATGATGGCCTCATTTTTGCATAAGAATTATAAAAAATACTGCCCAGTAAAGGTCATCTCATACATTTTTCTTAGTAACAACAGGCCTAAGCACTGAAAAACACTCCACTTCTTGAAGACCAGTGTTTCTTTGTGTGTTACATTAAACTATTTTCTCACCATTTTTCATGCTGTTCTGGATTTCTTATTTTTAAGTGACCTCAAGGGTCTTTTATACTTTTATACAATATTCTGAATAAGCCTATATTTGTTTCACTTACTGAACTGTTGTATGAATTACCTTTAAATACTCTTGTTGTCTCTGCTGGCATTTCATCTTCATTTTACCATCTATGTAATAGTTGCACTTAGGTTTTTATTTTATCATCTGTAATTTATCGTCTAATATATCATAAAATAATCATCTGTATTCCTGTTCTGGACCCAGCTCAAAAGGTTTAATTTACTTAGTTATTTGCATAAGTATACTAGATAGTGCCACAACTACTAGGAGATGAGAGTAATAAATTAATGAAAGAATTATGAATCTGTATAAAACAAACCATATTTTAGATACATCACAGTGAATTATGAAGTAGTACCACACTATTTTAGATACATCATAGCCTCAAATTCCACCATCCCAAATTTTTTTAAATCTGTACAAAGCAGGTAAACTCTCAGCAAACAAAAATGTCAATTTATAAAGCTAATATCTGAAGTCAAACTTTCTAAAGTAGTTTGTAAAACATAGGCAGCAAAAGCTGAAATGCCAGTTTATGATGTAGTTCCAAGCACACAGAGAGTAGAACTTTTAGAGTGCTGTCTGGAAAGGGGGCTGGCTTTGCTTTTGCCAGCAGTGCTCCCACTGTAAGGTTATGGCAGCAGCTGCTTGTAACCTGCACTCAGTAGAGGAGTCAGCTCTCACAGCTAACCAGACAGTCCCTGATTTACAAATTACAGTTTAACTGCTCCTCTAGTGGCACCACTAGTGAAATTCTGCTTCTTGACATGAAGGTAGGCTGACTTTCATGGAAACAAAGCACATGAAGAGTGCATGACAGAAACTATACTTAGGATATTAAAGCTAAGCAGCAGCCTCAGATAACAAGCCTCCTTCATGTGTCTTGTGTGTATCAAAATATTCCATGACCAAGCATGTTATCATGCACATTTGAGCAGGCAGAATACTCCCCCAGTATTCCACAGTCCTCCTGATTCACAGTTCCATGACTAAGATGGTATCACAAGCATAGCTCTGTGTGTGTGTGTGTTTGTGTGTGTGTGTGTGTAAGCATTTCTTCAAAGGCCTTCTATAGTGGATATTTTTGCCTGATGTCTGGGAGAAATTATGAGGAGGAATCCATCTTATCAGAAGGCTAATTAATTACTTTGTTATACTATATTATTCTATATTATATTACATTACATCTAAACTAAATCTGCCCAGTGCTCAACTGCACAACATCTTGTGACAGTCCCGACACACACACCTGGATTCAATTGGTCAGTGAATCAAAACACATCAAAATCCAATTACCAATTCTCTTCAGGTAAACAATCTTCCACAATGCATTCCACTTGTGAACAAACACAGGCACAGCAAATGAGGTAAGAATTGTTTTTCTTTTCTCTGAGGTTCAGAGAATATGAATCCCAGAATATCCTTGGGAAGTTGTGCCTTGCTTTTCTCTGTGAAGAGAAATGTGGCGAAGCCTTAACCATGCAAAACTCAAAGCCTAACATTTTTCCAAAAAAAGTAAGACATTTGAGAGCCAGCTCCTTGATAAGAGAAACATTCATCTGCATGAAAAATTTTGGATCTTATTGCAGAGTCACTCATCCTGTGAAGGAATTATACACCTCTTAGGCTAATCCCAGCACTGAATGGGATAAAACCAGGTTCCAGAATTAGGGACAGAGTTCAGCACATATTAGAAGCACAGGAGCACAGGACTGGAGTGCTTCTGTCAATGTCTGCAGAATGCCAGCACTTCCAGAGACTCCTACCCCAGAGCTCTCCAGAAACAGCTGCCCTACAGCAGCACTCACCTGACCCTGGCACCAGGAGCCAAGTAGTTTCCCCTGGATGTCCATATGTAAATGACCATGTGATAAGCATTATCAGTTGTACTATAACATTTCTTGATGAAAATCAAATACACAGCATGCAAAGTACAGAGATGAAAGGCCAAATCCCATAGTGAATTGTGATGGACCAGTTCCCTGTCAATCTAAATTTCAATCAGTTCAGGTACAGGAAGATCACTGTTCTCCAGGACACTGCAATGGACTATTCAAAGAGCATTTTTAAGGAAAACTTGGTCAAATATGTC
Organism: Molothrus aeneus; assembly: GCF_037042795.1. Classification (NCBI taxonomy): domain Eukaryota; kingdom Metazoa; phylum Chordata; class Aves; order Passeriformes; family Icteridae; genus Molothrus; species Molothrus aeneus. The sequence goes on from NC_089660.1 coordinate 18,434,721, forward strand.
CATCTCAATTAACTAGATATTTTCACAATGGTCCTTACTATTAATTGAAAATTTTAATAAACCTTTGCCTTTACTTTACTATTCCTGTCAATTTGCTGACTGGAACACATCCTAACTAATGGAAAAGAATATGATAGAGGACATTACTTTCCCTGCCCTCCCTGCAATTTAATTAAACTGCAGCTTATTAATTAATTGCGAGTTACATTCTCATGAAAAAAGTGCAAAGCTTAATTGTCATCATTAAACTACATATCAATGGATGCATCAGTGCATGCTTTGCTGCTGCTCAAATACATCCCTGCTCAGGCCTGGAGGGCAATACACTTAGATGAAATCAAAGTGTATTTCACTTGTCAGTACTTTTTCTGTTCAGAGTGCTTTCAGGCAAAGAAAAAACCAAAATCCAGCAATTACGCCAAATTATGTCTGGAGGTATTGGAGATAACAGTTTAGTTAATGTAGAACATGAAACACTCTTCAGTACATTGAAGAATCCTTGGCTTGAGATTTCTCTATCCTTAAGCATTTTACATTCACAGCAAGTAGCTAATTACTATTAACTCTTGCTAGTCATCAGGAAAACATGCACTACAATACACTTGGGTTTGTATTAGGATTACCTTCCAGGTATGTTTTGAACAAAAGTATTGATATGAATTCTAGAGATATCTCTCTAGATATACCTCTGCTATTTCTAGAGAGAAAAAAAGATGGCACACACCCAAACCACTATCTACTCAATAACAAACTACTGAGCAGGATCCCATTTTTATTGGGCCTTAAGAATTGAAGGATGCTTCCCTGCAGAAGAAAAGCATGCAGGCTAACATTTGGGAAATGAAGGCAGGCAAAAATTCTTTAAATTTTGTGGCAAATCACGAAATCATTCTGACAGTTTAGGCTTCTTAGAGAGAATGACAGCACTTGGGTGATGTAAATGCAAGCATTCGAGCTGCTATATAAAGGTTTAGGTTGCTTAAGGGTAGATGGATGTTGGGAAAACACTATATTTGCTGCCCACCATTCCCACTGTTTGGTACAACACTTAACTGGCAGGGGTGGCCTTTACAGACTGGCTATTGCCTACAACCACACAGGAACAGAGGCTCATCTGGCAGCATTAGTGTCTTTCTGCCTACTTCGACCTATTTCAGCTGTATGGGCTGCTTACAAGAGGGATTGCTTTTAGATTAGAAGAAAAACACATTTGAATCTTAAGGCACCATGAAAATCTCATACATCATGATTATGGGAGGGGTTTTTTTGGAAAAGATACATAAAAATATTTGTGGATACGTTAAGCTTTGTGAGCCTGAAAGCTATTTGCAAGCCTCTGAAATCATCCAGTTCCACAAAGTGCACTAATCCCATTTCAGTTGCTAGTTCCAATATCATCAAAACAGGAAAGTGGAAAACCACTTGATTTCACACATGGGCAAAACGGCATGGATTCTGCTAAAATAACTGATCTAAACAGGAAGGAATTTTCCAGTTTCTTGCCCAGGTTGCAAATCTGCAATCTATAGATTGCCATAGAAAAACCCAATTCCTGTGTGTTTCTCCTGGATACCAAGTAGGCAGCCTGTTGTTGTTAGGATATAACCATCAGTAAGCATTGATACTTAGGTTTCTTCAGACCTGGGTGTAAACTATTTTCCAGTGGAATATATATATATATATATATCTTCCTGAACCACAGAAGAGTGCTATGAGAGTCAGTTAAGAACGAAATAGCATCTTCTCAATTAACATAATCTCAAACCCACTAAAATTTCACTGTTACGACTCTAGAAGGAGAAGGTGAAGTTGGCATATTTATTCAATGCATTCTGTTCAGTTTATACAGTAATTTTGCTCAGAGGGGGCATTAGACAGCACATTGACTTGGAAATGCCATACAACAGCTTTAAACTTTAAACATCAGCTGAGGGTTCTGGTTATTACTTGTTTACACTGGTGTTATCTGCACAGACCCTCAACTGACTTTGCTTTGGTCTCTACTATAACTCCAAAGTACTGCAACAGGGGAATTAACTGTGCCACAAAGCTGACAGGCTTTTGTTTTGTGCTAACAAAAACTAAGCTGACAAGTCTTAAACTGCGGCTGTACTTGAAAGTAAAGCTGTGCCTTGGATCATGATGAATTGCAAAGGCTGAGCTGGAGCCTTCATGAGACCAATTTCTCCAATCCAGCTTTTTCTTAACATGCTGGAGGGAAAGGATGCAGAGTCCCACCTGCATATCCATGAAGCAGGATCAACTCACCACACTCTGTATCGGACACCCACAAATGAATCACCAGGGCATCACAGGCACACTGTGACTTGCTGGGGGCTGGCTGGTATGGGAAGTCCTTTTCTGCACGCCTGTATTCTGCCCGACTATCCAAAAAACACCTAATAGTTTGGCTTTGCTGGTCAGCTTTATTTCTTTATTTATTTCTATCACCTTTACTTTTCTCTTGGGCATATCTGAGTCAACACCACTTGGATAGTGGCATTGTCCTTTTTTGTCATTGCTCCTGCCTAGCTGAGGTGTTTCTGTGTCACCACTGCTACAGTGCTCCTCAATTACTGCTAGGTGACTCACACAAATGCTGTTACTTGTGTGAAGCAATAACTAATAGGTGGTTAGTGCCAGCCCTTTCTTGTTCCTAACATGCTACAGGGTGTCACAAAAAGAGAGGAAAGATGTGTGTGAGCCCAAGCCTTCAGAAACCTAGTTGCTGTGCTGGGGAGAAGTTATGAAATCACAGCCAAGTCACAGACACCAAAATGGCCTGGTGTGTTCAGGGACACACCTGCCCTGAGCTGTGACTTTGCTCCCCTCTCCCAGGCAGGTAACGGTGCTGCCTCAGAGAGCTCTCCCTACCAGTGTGCTCAGTGCTGTGCAACACTGGGAAGTTACAGCATGGGGAGCTCACTGAGCAAAGTTCAGTGTGAAACACACACAGGGCAGAACTGGTATTGGTGTAAGCCTTAGCTCTAGGAAATAACTGTATGTCACAAAATATTAACAACCTCTTCATATAAATTTCAGCCTCTCAGAGCTCAGCAACTCACTGCCAATTTTGTCACATGCTGACAAGGACACTTGCCTTCCAGGAAGTCATTTGGGATCAAACTAGATCCCTTCCCCAGGTCTCATCGGCATAATTTTAAAACAAGTTCCTTGAAAAATCGTTCTGGTTTTACCAAGAACGATTGGTAAAATCTACCAACAGATAGGAAATAATACATTTCTACCAACAGATAGGAAATAATACATTTTCAGCAGACTGCATTCCAGAGAGGCCCCGGGCTGCGGTCCCCTTTATCTAATGGTGTTCAGTAAGACATCAGCTGCTAGGCACATTATCTTGTGGGTGTGCTGTGACTTAGGAAAGGCACATACCAACATTTCCATTTTAATAAAGAAATCAGTTACCAAAAATGCCATCAGGGGAAGGTAGTTCCAGTAATGGGGAATTAACAAGTTTCTGTAATTAACCAATTATCTTAGATATAAGTCATTAGAAGTTGCATGTTCTTATTTCATTAACCTCTCCTCCGAGCCTCTGCTTTCCAGCTAATTGTAATTGCAGAAAAAGGTGGGAGAGGTAAGACCCAGTAAGACACATCTACTGCAACTGCTGCAGTCTCCAGCATACTCGAGAGCTGACTCACACTGCACAGCCAAGGAAAGCTGGAGGGACTCAACTGCTGGCGAGCTTGCTCAGAGCCAGCTGCCATTACACAGAAGATGGGTAGTTTTAAGTAGTATTCTGAACATAATATTAAACTAGCGATGAACTGGCCCATATCAAGGCAAGGCCTGGCAGCATAAATCTCTGTGCAGAGTAAGCCTTGTGTATCAAAATATTCAGGATGCACTATTTGGAGGTATCTTAGAAAGTTCCTCCAAGACCCTGCTCTACCAACAGAACATGTGCTCAATACACAGCAAAAATCAGCAAAGGCAAAGGGCAGTTACAGGAACCTTTCAGTCGCACCTTTTTATTTGCCTGTTGCTGGGTCTTAGCTCAAATATTAAAGCCTGATGTATTCAAGGAGTGTAAGAATAGCAGCTCTTCAGTTCTGCCTGAAAGCCACTTACAGAGAAAGAGTGCTAAATTCCCTTTCACAGCAATTTTTTTCTAAGTTATCAGTTCAGCTCTCTGCCTCCTTCTTAGGATTAAAGAAGGGAAAAACTCATAAGCTGCTTTTGCTTCAGTTTCTGCTTATAAATCAAGCCATAAAACCTCTTTTAACACCTATGTGATCAGCAGGAAACATTTCTAGCTGGTTTAGGAATTGGCACTGCAATTGGGGCTTCTTACAGTATTGGATTATTTCTTGAAAAGCAAAGGTCTCCATTTCACAGCTATAACAAAATGGAACTAAGTCCTGAGAACTGCACTTTCGTAGTATGTCTGCAGATATTTTTTCTAGTTCTGGATGATATGGTTTGTACACTACATTGCTTAAATGAGGTTTAAATTGCACAGCACAATAAAATTTAGCAAATTATTAAGAAAGGGGAGAAAGTGTCACACAACCTTTGTAATAAACAAAGAGCAGCAAAAGAAAGCAAATGGGCAAATTGTTTTGGTAGAAATTCATGTTAGGTAAATACCACACAGGGGATAATTGCTACTACTATTATGGAAACTTCACCTACGGTTTTGGAATATTTGACAAAGAAAATTCTAGTAAGAAAAAAATGAAAGAAAGCAAAATAATGTTTCCCAGAGCCCTGAAGGAAAGCTAGGGACAGAAGTTAGATTTCCTGAGTTTTTGAAGCAGCTTAGTTTGGTACTCTGCCTTCTTTCTGAACCCCTAAGTTCAAATTATTCAGGCTTAGGTTCATAGACGCCTTTGCCTTAATTTTTTTTTTCCTAATTTCAATACCATTTAATACTGTTTTAGACAGCCTCAGAACACAAGGCAGAAGAATACACAAGGGGAGAAAAAAGCAAGACAAAAGAAAGAAGGAAAAAGTGAAAACTGAGTGATAAATCAAGACTAACAACAAGAGAATCATCAGATTCCAGTTTATCCAGCCACATGTGCCAGCTAAAGCTGTGCTGCTTATTGCCTAATTCTACTTAGAGATGCCTGCCTTTGTTTCAAGAAATGTGTCAATTGACTGAACCAACCTTGAGGGAAAACGCCTTAATAAGCAGCTCAAGACTGAGGATGACTCTAAAGCATTTATCTAAATGCAAATACTTCCACAGATAGAGGAGTATAACCTAACAGCAGTTACTTTTTGTCTAAATCTGCAGTACTCATCACAAGCAATTCTGTTCCCCCTGCAGGTGACACCAGGCACACACAAAAACAGAGCACAGGCCAGCAGCAGGTTCTCCCAGCAGGACTTCATTTTAAGGAGTAATTTTCATAAACCCATTTGAAATTCTGATGAACAATGATTGCACTTGGACACAACACTGAGAAGTCACAACAGACTGCAGCTCAATAAACCTTACAGGCAGCTCTTGAGACCCTTTGCTTTTACCCAAGCAAACATCCACAAAGCCATTCTGACTTGCTTTCCAGAAATTAACTGAGAACATCACAGAGCTGGTATAAACTGGGCCAGGAGATTGCTAAAAAACCTGGAAGACAACTTTATGGAACAGGTCCTAAGGGAGCCCACTGGGAAAGACACCCTTCTGGTCAACAGAGCAGATCTTGGAGCAGAGTAGAGACTGGGGCTGACTTGGCCATGGCCAGCACAGAGCCATCAAGTTTAAAATCTCTGGTGACAGGAAGAAAAGTGCCAGAAAAACCTCAGCTCTGGACATGAGGAGGGCAAACCTCAGGCTGTTCAGGGAATTAGTAGGTAAGGTCCCCATGGAAAATGTTTGAAATGCATAATTTCTCACTGCTCAGGAGAAAGCAGTAATTTTAAAGTGACACAGGGAAAAGCAATCTGTAACAATAAGGAGGCATTTGCATTTTGTGGTCTACCCAAAAAACCATTCAAGGGCAGACACTTTGTAAGAATTTTTCACAAATTATGTCCAGCATAAATACAAATGGACAATTAATTAACATTACTTGGAAAGTAATTACTTGGAAAGTAATGCTTCTTTTGCACAGAGAATTTTTTAAAGTTCTATGTAGATGGAGAATAAAACAGCTGTAGCTGAAAAGCTCAATACAGCAGATTTAATAACCTTCACTCAGACACATTATAAAGCTATTAAATGTCTGCCATTCAGGTAATTATTGGAGGTTCGCTATATATTTTACTGTCTTCAGTCCAAGACATGAGGAAAAGGATGGGGGTGGGACCAAAAGAGAAGGGTAAGTAATGGATCCAGCCAAGGAGCTCTTCTCAATAATTATGCCTGATTAGAAATGTGTCAGCTTCAAAGAACAGAAACCTGAAGCTTTATTAGTAATGAGAGATCTCAAGTTTCTAATTAACTGAAAACAAAAGTACCATGCATTTCACATTGTAACTTCTTGTCACACACAGTCATTGTTTTCAAATTACTCTCCGAAGGACTAATTTGTGCATGACATAACAAAGAGAAGGACAGGGAATCTTAAAAATAAAATACTTCCAGCAATTCAGACAACACAGTTTTGCTTGTTCAGAAATCCTCTAGATCATCTACCGGCCCTAAACCTGCCCAGATTCCAGTGCAGATTGCAGACTTTTTATGCATACCTTCATGTGAGAGGGAATAAACCCAGGCTCACCAGACTCAGGAAAAATATCTGAATTTAGCCTTTTTTTTCTCCATGAGTAGTAAGCTGGAGTGGAAGGCTGCATGGCTGAGAGCTGACTCCTGTGCCGGGTATTTTCAACAGCATGTTAACACCCTTTCCTCTCATACCTCTGGGAGGCCATAGATGTCACCTTCTTTAGGAAAAGAATTGCTTCTTACTACCTGTGCACACTGGGAATAAATGTTGGGAGTTTCCAACTGAAGCCAGAAGACCCAGAAGTCAGAGACCTGCTGCAAACACTATCATATGAGAGCCTCTGCCCACAGAATCCCAACTCTGAGGGGATCATAACACACACCTACACTTCAGCTTATGTCCAACTTTAGAAGTTTTACAGCAGTAAACGTAAATCTTCCATGTTGTTGAAGATGGCACTGGTAAGTTTTGCCAAGAACTTCAGTACCCAGCAAAGTCTGAGCCAGGATATTTCTGTGCTTGATCTCTTTGCTGGTATTATCAGCAAGAATGTGGACTACATCCAGCTGTGAAAGCAGACAGAGAAGAGCTCCCCTAGCCAGTGACAAGTGGAGTAAGACTGTCTTATTTCACAGATGGTAAATCCAAGTTATAATCTGGTAATGAGAGAGCCAACATTTAATCTATCATGAACAAGGACAATTGAAACCAGGATGTCTATCTCTACTACATGTCCAAAGGAAACTAATCACATGCAGAGAGGGCAAATCTCATTTCCCATTATAGGCAGCACACAGAATAACACAAGTTTGTAAACTTCCTTTGCCCCCTGCTAGAACAATCATGAAGTCATCCTTACACTTCTTATTTCATCAGACTATATCAGAAAAGCCTGATTCATTCCAAGAAAAATATAACATTCACTTTAAGTGCTTTTTCTTCTGTTAAATACTTAATTTTGCAATTTCATATCGTCATTCTTTTAGCGTATGATTGAGACATTAACATATTTTTTTCTTATAGAATATCAGAGACCAGCTGACATTAGGAAGATGATGAGAAGCACTGTACAGAGCTGGGTTAACTACACTACACTCTAAACTACAGCAGGGTAGTTTAGAGTCAGGCTTGGGCTATTTCGAATACAGACCCCATAACCCATCCAGTCAGCCTCTTCCGGTGTTGGATCTAAAACCTGCTCAAGTCAACAAGCAACCTTCTACTGACTTCAACACCTCATGAGTTACCCTGCACAATGACACTCGTTATTTAGGCTCATAAACACTCTAGAAAGATCATGGAGGTTTTTTGAAAGCAAGTGGTTCTGCCTTCTACTTCATAAGACATTTTGATGCAGTGGTATGGGAAGTGCACCATAAATAATCCTAAACAAATTGGAGTCAAACAGCTTGATGTCTTCATTTTTATCAATTTTCCATGTCTCATTTGAAAAAAAAAAACCCATGTAAATCTCTCATAACTCACAACTTCAAAGAACTTGTTCACTGTTTTATACTGAATTTATCTATATATACTTTGATTTAAGGACTTGTAATAATACTAAATAAAAAGGCCTTGGCTTAGATGAGATTAAGTGTCACTGTAGTACTTCAGAAAGGGAATGAAACTTTAAAAAATAGCAGAAAAGCTACACAGTTTATATAATCATGTAATGACAACAGTTTTCTGCAAATTGGCATGGTGCTCTTTCAGCTAACTAAAAAAAAACCCTCCCCCAACTTTTCATTATCTACAACAAAAGCCCAGAGCAGAATTTTGAGGATGGGAAGTGACCCCTTTACTGAAAAGGGCAGCAGAAATAATGAAAAAAAGTCAGAGAAAATTAGTTCACAGCAACAAATTTTGCCAAAGCACCAAGATTTTCCAACCTCCCCCAGCCCCAAATTTGGATCCCTAAGTCTTGTACCCAAGTGGTTTTCCCAGCCCACCTTTCCTGCCCCCCATGAGTCATAGCTCACACTGGTCCATGCATTTGTAGCATAAAGAAAAATCCAGGCAGTTTGGAGGGTGGAAGTGAACTGTAAGGGCAGAAGTGGCTTTGTGTCCTTTTGCTTCTGTTGAGGAGACAAGCACAGGCTCCTGGTAGCCCCTGATTCTGCCTGATGAGCCCATCACTCTGAGGGAATCTGTTCCAAGTTTCTGGGGATACAACCTATTAATTCTATTCTCTACCCCTTAAAAGGGAATAACTTCTGTTGTCTTACAAAAAGGAACTATTGTGGGACAAAATATACACTTAATTTTTCAGAAGTGAAAATATCCATTCTGCAAGGCAGCTCCTCCCTCCCCAGGCTCAGGACACAGTCACAGAGACAGCAGAAGCAGCAGGGCCAGGACAGCCCTTGCATTCCTCTGGCTCTGCTCTGCAAGGCAGGATGACTCTTGAAGAAAGGACTTTTCCTCCATCCCCCTGCCTCTCCAATCCATTATATTCCTCCCAACTCCTATTTTGCCTATTTTGCCTAAAGTCCTATTTTTGGGGACTTTAGATGAAAATTTTGGTACTTTTATCATCCTGGCAGTGTTAATAGACATTATAGCCATTACAACTACAGTAAAACCGAAGTGTAGAAATGGAGGTCTGAGAAAGGGGTGAATGAAGGAACACTCACAAGGTTTGACATTCTGTTTGTACAATTCTTTATTCTTCACTTGGTATCCTCTGAATGCTCAGCAATGCACAGCACAGTTTTTTCCCTAATTTAAAAACAAGTGAAAGTAGTACTTACCATACAAATTATGGTTTAATTAAAAGAAAGCATTTCATAAGTAAGACACAGCCATAAGAAGCAATTACACAAACCTTCAGAGATCCCTGAAAGCTGTGGTCAGTCCTTTTACAGAGGAGGCTCAATTCTGGAGTCCTTCAGCTAATTTTATTTGTCAGCTTGCACTTTCTTACACTTTCTCACACACAAGACAATCTGTTCCACTCATGGAGGGCTGCTACAAAGAAGTCAACGTTAAGCTCACCTGTCTGGTCTGGATAGCTCACTTATCTTTTTTTCTTACCACATCTCATAAGCAACTAGTAAATACACAATACTTTGAAGAGTTATTTCTTTTTTAAGAAAAGCTTTCTGCCTCAGCATGTTCAAGCTGATTATTCTGTTAACACTCAGGGCTCAGGAAAAACACTCTTACAGTAGCATGATTAAAAGTCAACACAATAATAGTGCCCTGCAAGCTGTAGCACTAATTAGATTTCTTAATAGGATCAGGTTGAAAAGGTTTAGTTTGGATTTTGCTGAAGGAAAAATAAATGAGGGACAAAATGAGAAAAGAAAGACTGATCCAGATATGTAGATATTAGATACAGGTTTTGCTCTCAGTTTGCCTACTCACCTCACAAGCAACATCAGACAAGTTACTATTGTCCTCAAGCAGCTCAAACATCAATCCTGACAATCACTTATTCATGCAAAAAAATTCATTACTCTTGAAGTGATCTTCACACTGTACAGAACTATTTCTAAAACGTTCACTAAATGAGAACGGACTTCAGTTTGCTACAAGAAAGGCACAAAACCCCAAATGAGACAAGATGCTATAATTGCCAGCAGGTGTGTGACATGAGTATAATTTAAAGCTTTATTCTACTAAGTACTAGTTATATGGTCCCAGCAGCTATAATGAAACACTGGAGCCACAGTTTGAGCTATCTCTTTTCTGACCCTTTATGTCATCAAGCTGATCTACACTTGAGTATTTATGGATAAAAATTCCATAGTTCCAGCTTCAAACTGATGGAACAAGAATGTGCAGTTTCTCTCTGCAGATCTCAGCTGTCAATTGCACATCCTGGACTTAGTTGCTTCTTTATTTTTAGATGCTTCAGTTCTTTAATTACCTACATGATCCTTCTGCAGTTCTTTATCTGCGTCATAAAGGAAAAACCAAGCAAGAAAATTGGTCTGAGGACACACACTGCACTTTTGCCATCAATGCTTTGCTGTGAGCAACCTTCCTAGGCAGGCTAACTGCATATTAAAGATTTGCTGAATCAGAATATAATAGAAATGAGCAGGCTTATTTAAATAGAAGCCATGCTTTATTTCATGCATAATTGTATTATTGATTTTCCTGAGGTCTATGATTAATTTGAATGCTGAATTATTTGGTGGCACTGAAATGAGAAATCAGATTGTTTGTTACTTCTGACAATAGGTGAATTGGGATTTTGGAATGTTTCCATCCATTGCTACAGCAGAATAAGCTTTGTTTTCCATCTAATCAAGTTTGCGTGAAATGTACATTAAATAAAGGAAGTTGCATTTTTTGAGTGAACTGCCAAGAAAAAAAACATAAGTAAAAGCTCTAGAGATTAAAAGTCTTTCATGCATCCTCAGAGCAGGCACAAGGAGCATATCTGTGTTACGTCTCCAGCCAGAGCTGCTGCACTATCCCTGCACTTACGTTTCCCTGTGAGACTTCTATACCTGCAGTCACTAAGCAATCTGGTACGTTATATGTAGAAGAGGTTTTGATACTTTCATTCAGATGAAGCCATTTTATAAAAAACCCATGCTTACCAAATCATTAAAGCAAATACAGGACAGATTTTAAGACAGCTGTCAGGTCACTGAAATCAATCCCCCCAACTCTGCACTGAACATTGATGGGATTTGGGCATTTTCTTTCCCCTCTTCCTTCACTGAAAACTGTGTTTTCATTCACAGCTTTTCTGATACTACATTGCTGCATCACAGGTTCTTTTGGTTAATACCTGTAGCAACAGAAACCAGCAGTTCCCATGGCATGACCATCAACTGACATCCAGCAGCAGCAAGCCAGGCCCTGTGTGCACACATTCATCACAGCCCTCAGGAACAGCAGTGTAAAGACAGTGATCAAGAAGCTGGTGTTGCAGAGGGAAGTATTTCTGCCAGGTGAGGACCACAAGCATTGTGCTCCCATCCTCACCAATATGTAATTGATGCATGCAGTGCATTTCCCAGCTCAACTAAAAGCCACACTAGAAAATTAGAGGTGCTATTTCCCACAACCTAAGTGTGCTCTGAGAGATGGTCCACATTACAAAAGTAAAAACGCTAAGTTTGGAATTGATGAAGCTGGCATGAACTTGCTGTTGTGACTTAACTGCAACAAGCAGCTCAACCCCATGAAGCTGCTCCCTAGCTCACCCTCAGTGGGACAGGGGAGAGAATTAGAAGCATGAAAGTGAAAAAAAAAAATATTGAGATAAAAAGTTTAATAACTCTGGTCAGGGGTGAATAATGCTTCTATTTGCATCACTTGTCTTGGGGTTCATTTCTTTTTGTTAATTTCTTTTTTGTTATAGTTATATCTTTTAAGGATTTCTGACAACACATATGGACCACAGTATACTCAGAGGAGCTCGACTGTTTGTGAAAGCGGAATAATTTTCACTTTCTATTATACTTAAATGGCAGTAGGCTTGTAAAAGCTATTAGACTTGATGTCCTAGATTGACTATATAATGCTTTTATCCCCAATCGTCTTGTTCTGTTTATGCTGAATAATAAGTATTGCACCTTTATGACTTGTTGCAGACAGTGAAGGGGGCAGAGAAGAAGCAGCAGTTTGTTTTCAGACACTGCACTCACTCCTCCACATTCCTGCTCCTGGACTGAGTTGTCTGTGGATGGACAGACAGCGGGACAGAGCTCTCCTTTGCTTTTAGTTAGTTTAGCTAGTTGAGGCAAAGAAGTTCCCTGGACTGTGGGTTTTCCCCCTTTTCTTTGGCCCTGTTTAAACCTGCTCTGGACTGAACACCCAGGGGAGCACTGGCAGCTCCACCTGTGCCCCACCAGGCCGGGCCTGGCCCGCGACATTTCCAGCACTGAGGGACTGATCAGAGACTGAGTGAGCTGAACTGCAACCCGAGGAAGGGACTTCGCAGTTTGTCATCTCTTTTGGAGCAGCAAGGGGTTTTATTGCTTAATATTGTTTAGGGTTTATTGTTTAATAAACAGCTTTTTTCCACTTTTCTCCAAGGAGGTATTTTCTCCCAGACCGGTTGGACGGAGGGGCCAATTGAATCTGCTTTCCTAGAGGAGCCCCTTTGGGGGTTCTCTCCCACATTTGCCCTGAACCAGGATACTTGGCAACTTACATTTTGTGACTTTCACTCATGATAGTCAGTTGAACTTTATCAGTCTCTCTTGGTGCTTTAAGAGAACCATTTCTGGTTACGTTTGCATATAATTTACCATAATTTCAATTCATTTCCTCATATAACTTATTTCACGCACTTCCTAGAACAAATGTTTTTCAGACTCATGCAAACGCACATAGGCAGTAGTCCTGTGTCATATGCACCTTGGCTAGAAAAATGATGTTCTATTCATCTCTGTACAATAAGGAGCACTTGTCACCCTCCGAGGAACCAAGGAATGAGTTTGCTCTGTGACAACTCTGCTGCAGAGTTTGCAATGCCATCTGCAGAAGAGCTTTCCTCAGCTCAGACCAACCATCTAGGAGCCAAAACCTAGTATCACTCTGAAAGGCATTTGGCCTAGAATATTCAAGGTTTATTACATCTGCAGCAAGAAAAACTCAAGAATAGAATATTTCCCCCATCACAGTTGGAGGGGAGGGTTCAGATGTCAACTGTCATTAAAATATCTTTAAAAGATGTGTTCCGCACAACCATCTGAAATTCAAAAAATAAGACTTCTCTGTAAGAATAAACATTGTAATATATTTTAAAATGGAAGTTTGGGTAGATTTTTTATGTAGCTTCTCATCAAAACTTTCATTCTTTAATACATTTCACAGTTCATTTATGCTGAGAAGTGCTTCTCATCTTCTAAATCACCAGACTGTTGGGCTGAACAAAAAGCATACAATTTGCTTTTAACTGTTTCAGCAGATTGCCAGAGAGATTTCCCTGTACTGGAATATGATCCCAATATTACCGAGTGGAATGTGCCTGGGCTCTTCTGGCCCTTGCTGCTTGAACAGAGGCGGCAACTGTGGTGTTTTCACCTCAGAGACACCCCTGGCTGGCTGGATGTTGCAGCTGGCACGTGGAACAAGTCCAGGCAAGCAGGAATTCAGTTTTTACATCTAATGGGAAGGCTTTAGGCGAGGTGAAGAGGAAAAGGAGACTGATTCTGCCAGAGGGTTTAATCCAGAGTTTTATTCCATGGTCACAGATCTCTGAATCTTGGTAACAGCTCCAACAGAATCCAGACTGCGTGGTCCCGTGTGTTTTTAAGCCCGGGGAAAGGGGAAGGGGTAGGTGTGCCACCAACCAGGTGGGAGGGGGGCAGTCTCAGGGGACAATGACACCGAGACTGGCCAATGACCCCAGGGCTGAGAAGCATCTTTTGAACTTGACCAACCAGACGACGCCCTTGCTGGAATGTTAAGATTGACAGACAGCACTTAGCAAGGGGGCAAGGGAGAGGGGAAGGGAGAGGCTGGCACACCTGGGAAACTGGGATAGCTAAAACAGGATATTGCTTCACACTGCAACACCCTGATTGCCAAGCAGTAGCCATTTAAGCTGGAAAATGAACTAAAGTAGAAATCCAAGTCATTCCACCTTCACTGTTATTTTAATCGAAACAAATCAGTTCAATTTGAACATTGTTAATGAAAGCTCTCTTTTCTGTCTTTCCACTGCATTACCATGGCAGCTGTGGTTTAACCTGATAGGAAATGTAACAAAGACAAGGCCTGGAGAATGTAGAGAAGAGGGACCATGAAGGATTTTGAGCAGAGACAGAAACAGCAAGAAGAACTTGTTCTATTCTCCTCCAAATCCTCAGTTTTATATGATAGGTAGCTAATTTTACAAATGCAAAGAATTCTAAGGATTAAGAAAATATTTAAAAATATATTTTTCCCACACAATTTTTTCCTAAACAAATTATTGTTTACTTTCACAGAAGACAACCATGCAGCTAAGTTTATGCCTCTGTTCATACTGCTTTGCTCCCCTGCCTTTATCTCCTACTATATTCTTTGGGAACAGAACAAGTTGACCTCCCATAGTACACTCAGAGCAGGCTGCTAATATTTAGTCTGATGTAATGTCTACTGTCTACCAGAATTTTACCTGAAGTCAAATCCAAGCAACACATTTAGTTCAGCTCCAGAACACTCCTGCTCTCTGCAAGCCTGATCCACCAGTGCAGCTACACAAATGCCTTAGCAAGCAACTCAAAATTTTGCTAGACTAAAACAATTAGAAAGTCTAATTACTACTAAATAAGCAATAAAGAAAAAGCTATTTACAAAAAAAATGCTTCAGAAGCACTCAATATACTTCAAAACCAAAAAGGTTTTAAAAGCCACACATAAAAATCTTGAGGCTAAAGATACCTGGAGAAATAGACTACTAAATAAATGGTCTTACTTGAGATGAAAAAAGACAAACATGCCTGAAGCAGCTCTGCTGAACTTGAGTGCTCCTCCATGCTAGTCAAGGGTTCTGACCTGGTATCCAGTCCCTTATGCAACAGCGCTCACTCAGGTGCTCACCCAGCAGCAAGTGCCTCTCTTCACAAAGGGCTGTGCTTCATACAAATGCATTTTTTTCCAAGTAGAAGTGCTGCATAGTGAATGAATCCCAAAAGACTAACTGTACCTTAGCAAACATCTACTAGCATTCAACAAAAGGATACATATACCCCCAGAAAACACATCAAAACATGGCTGCAACTCAGGTATTCGTTAACCTCGAGTGTATCTACCAGATTTAATGGAACCAGCTGCAAATAAACTCTGAACAGGTGGGCTGAGTTATGGGAATTATTTCTGAGTTATTGCCCATTGGCGAACTGGCCTTCACCTCCGCACGACTCTACTGGCGGCAGATGAGGCTGGAGGTGAGCGGGGTTGGGGCCGCTGAGGGAGCGCTCGGTGCAGGCGCGGCCCCGGCCCCGGGGACGCCGTCGGCCCTGCCCGGCTCCCTGCAGACGCTGCCGGCTGCCCTGCCCCGATCCACCCCGCTCCTTCCGGCAGCGCTGCCGCTCCTTGGGCGGGGCTCGGCTTGTGCCACAGTCCTGGGAAAGGTTCTGCCTCTGAATCCAAGGCCTCCCCCAGCACACAGAGAATAGAAGAACGTTACATGAATAAGGAACTGCTGACCTTATCCCAAACACAGTTTTCTCTTTAAATTCCTCTGCTATGCATGAACTGGGACAAAATGCTGACAGGCTGGGAAACCAAGGCCTACATGAGCAGTTATCACATTAAGCAGATCTTCAGAAACCACCAAAAGGGAGCTGGCGCTGTCTGGTTTTGAAAGTTGGAGTTGATTTTTTCAGTTTTGTTTGTTGGCTTTGAGGGGATCTTTTTTTCCCCTAATTAGGTAGTAGGTTAAATCCAGTTGTTTTAATGAAATAACTTGTCTTTACGAGGTACCAAAATCCATAAGATTTCTGAAAAGTCCAGGACTTCAGAAACTCAGGTTATTCCTTATCAAGTCTAGCTATTAAGATGGATAATTTTTAAAAATAATTTTGAATTTTGTCAGCAGCTATTTTAGGAATAACATCTCACAATCTGCCCTGGCAGTTGCTCAGCCCAAATCAGTGTTAAACCTATCACTTTCACCAACAATACATTCACTCCAAACAGGAGAGTAAGCCTCTTTTGTATTTATTCACTGAGCATAGTTCTTTTAAGGTGATGTTTTGACTTGTAATAGAGCACGTGTGCTAGAGATTAACTGGAAACTCCTTTAAAACAATCAGTATTCTGTGTGATTGTATCAATGATCAAAGACACAGAGAAATTCTACTTATTTATTAATAAACCAGGCTTTAAACCACAAATATGGAGCAACCAGAAATAGGGAGCTGTCATTCATGAAACATAAATCAGCATTTTCCATTTCTTTTCCCACCCAGCTAATTGCAAACAGTAATGAACCATAAACAAAACCTCAAAGGCTTTTTTGGGGGAAAAATTCAATGCCAAAAGGGCCTATTTAACCAATTAATAGTAATTGTGTAGAGAACATTATCTAAACTTCACTTTTCTGAACAATTATTGTTACAGGGAAAGCATGAAACTAGGGAAGAGAAGGAATTCAGGATACTTCTTTTATTGTGAAACCTGCAAGGGACTTTTGCAAAACCTGCAAAAAATCCTAGTCTCACCTATATTGATGCAGATATTTACAGCAGATTCTTGAAGCTGTGCCATTTTTAAATACATATCACTCAGATACAAATATTTACTCTTAATGAACATTTTTCCTAGAAAGAATGATAAAATGTGTACCAAAGCCGAAGGCTCTAAGTTAACTGCCATTGTCATTTCTACTCAATTACTGCCTACACAAGAACAGTCGTGCAGTGAAGGCAAGAGAAACACCACCACTGATGGTGAATTTCCTGGCTTTTATCACTGTGTCAAAACACTATCATTCTGTAATCACAGGCTTTCATGTAAAACAGCTCAAATGGCAGCAAAATCCCAATGCAAAGCATTTTTTAATATCAGTTTAGTGATGGCAAGGAGCACTGCTTACATTTAGTGAGCAGGTACTTAGAGGAAGCCCCTCCCTGATCATGGGCCAGGCTCTCCACAGCATGGGCCCATCTGGAGGCTTTGGAAGATCTGCACTCTGTGCAGGCAGCAGGAGGATTGTGAGGAGGCCCTGTGGACCCATCTGGTAACAAGGGCCCTTCCCTCTAACAGGCATTCACTGCCATGAAGCCTTTCCTGGAGCTCCTCTTCAACATTTGGGGACCAAGAATACTGTTGCTCATCAAGAACAGAAATCCAAGTTTAAATTGCTTTCCTGTACCTCAGGTTTCTAAACCTAAGTTATCCTCGGAGATCTCTTGCCAAAGATATCTTTTGCTCTTTGGCCTTGTGACTATTACAGTTGTCTCTATTACATGTTGAGCCCAACCAACAATGCTGAAAGAGACCTAGACCAGAGTACCTCTTGGGATGACACACATTCTCCTGGGAAAGGGGAACCCACATTCAAATGTCACTTCAAAAAGAAGGAATTTTTCCCCCAAACCAGACTAGCATTCCAGCCTCTTGGACTAGGAGTTTCTTCCTCAGGCTCCCCAAATACACATCATGGTTTCCTCAGCACCTGCCAAGACTCAATTCTTACTATTCTGTGAACTACCTTAACTTCTAAAATGAGCTCAAATGAAATGTGTATATGTCACTTCAATAATCTATTTTTTGGCTAAAACTAGTTATTTAAAGGTGTCAAATTTATAAATGAGTTTGACCATTCTGCTGCATAAACAGTTTAACTGAAAAGATCCAACACCAACTCCACACTTTAAACCCCAGCACAATGCTTCCCTCTGGATCACAGCTCATCCCTGAAACACATGAGACATACAGACAGTGCAGGGGAGAAGACATCCTATTATGACAGCAGATAATGGCACATCAACGCATTATTACAGCAGTAAGTTCACAGCTAACCAAAGATGTTCCCATTAAAGAGCAGCACCTCTCCAGCAGTGTGTGATCACACACTTCCAGACACAGACAGTCCTGTACAGTGCCTGCAAAGGCCTCAGGTAGGAAGCCAGGTCAGTACTTTTAATAGCATTAGGGGAGTGCACACACTCACCATACCTGGGTTGTGACAATGAGTGATGCAAGGACCACAGGCAGGTGCCAAGGAATGCTCTTTGTTGCTAAAAACCCGGTCTTTTAAAGCAGTTAGCCGGTTATCAGTTTACATAGTTTTAAGACAACAAGCACAAGCCAACCAATCACTATACACCACAATGTGGACATGCAGCAGTCTCTGCAGCACATCACTCTACCCCTGCTCCAGCTGAATCACTCTCACATAGTTTCCTTCTACTTAGCCAAAGTAACAGGCCAGAGCCATGTTACTAGGCCTCCCCTTTATAAAGCCTTGCCTATCAATACCTCTGCTCACATGCAACCTTCACTCCTCACAGGAGCCTCTGTTACTACCTGCACAACTCTGTGCATGTCCTGTTAAAGCTTGTTTCCCGCAGAAAGCACTCCCAGCAGAACTGCCCTGAGACATAGGATCACGTCTAAGCAGCAAAGTTGTAGAGTAGCAGAGGTATTGACATGCCTCGGTAGTTCCTTCCCCTCAAGTCACTCACACATGATTCTTTCCCTGGAAATGAAGCATGAAAGTGTGGGAAACTGTTCACAGCTTGATGACTGCATTTCCTGCCAGCCAAAATACTGGGACTGTGTGACTATACAAATCTTTTTTACAAATCAGGCTGTTAGAAAACTTGGATCCAAAAGGAGGCATCTGTGTGTTTTCTGTGCTACGAGTAGTCACAACAGGTTGCCTGAAATGGCTTGCTTCCCTAGCTAGGTGGCAAGAGTAGTTTATGAAAATGATTTATTAGATACTTGTACCTAAAAAAAGTTCATCAATTTACAAATTATATTTTTTTCTGCTTCTGAAATGTTCAAGGAGTGTCTCTTGGTCAAACTACAAAACTGTTACCCAACTCCCTGGGTGTGGAAAGCAGAATAGGAGAGTTGCAGTGCTGTACAGTTTCCAGGCTGGTTGCTGGAGCATGGCCATTTCTCTTTCAAATGTCAGGATGAGCCTCCCCATCCCTAGCTAAAAGGCAGTGATAACAGAGGTGTGTGACTGATATATTCCCCACTGGTCTTACAGGCAGCATTGCAATTTGCACAGTACCTGCTTGTCATGGTTTGACGCTGGCACAATGCCAGTGCACCCATGAAAATATATTTTTCTCAAATGAGTGCCGTGAGATGCAACCAGAAACAGAGCAGAACAGCCTCAAGCTTAGAAATAAAAAAAAAAAAAAAACCAAAAAAAAAAACCCAACTTTATTAACCTGCAACTATAACAGAAGGGACACACAGAATTCAAAATGAAAACCTTCCAAAACATTCCTCCCTGCCCCCACCCAGTTTCCACTCAAGCACAGTGAGACAAAACCTTAGATTCTCAGTCAAATTACCACCCCTCAGATAATCAATTCTCAGTTTATCAAGGGAGAGAAGAGCCTCTCTTGTACCATAGTCTTCCCCAGGAAACACAGTTATGTGACACATAGCACTACCTGGAGAAAATCCACCATCGTGACACCTTCCTTCCACATGCAGTGCCCTCACCACCCTTCATGGACCAAAACTGCTTATAGGGTTCCCCTTTTAAGGATGCTTTTTCAAGTACCACAGAATAACCATCTCTCATCTGGGAACAACAGTGTCCTGCCCCCTCCCCGCCATTTTCACTTCCCCTAGGGCTGAGGGTCTCAAGGGCAGAGATCTTCTTCCCTGAAGCTAGGGGGCACCACCACACCCTCCCCATCCTTCTCTGTTCTCTCCACTCCTGCACTTGACGTCACTGCAGCAGGTCACTCTCTTGGCTGAAGCCATTGCATCCCCCTAAATGCAGTCTCTGTGTTACAGGAAAAATTGGTTCAATCTATGGCTATGCAAGAAAAGTCCAGCCAAAGGCCACTCCATCATCTCCTCCCACCTAGCATTCTTCCTCATCTTCTTCTGACATCCTTCACTTGCTCAGACTTCCACCACACTTACCCATTTCCTTCTATTTCATGTCTGTCTCTCTTCTCATTCAAATCAAGGAGGATTAATGTTCTGCAAAGTCTTCATTATCCAGGAAAAGGGTTAAAATCCCAGGCTCTGCCCACACAGAACTCTCACAGTGACCAGGCACCTTCTCACCACACCTCCCCTTCTCCTTCCGCTGTGCTGCCAGCACATGACATCAAATTTCAAG
Organism: Molothrus aeneus; assembly: GCF_037042795.1. Lineage (NCBI taxonomy): Eukaryota > Metazoa > Chordata > Aves > Passeriformes > Icteridae > Molothrus > Molothrus aeneus. Next base: position 18,455,091 of record NC_089660.1, read on the forward strand.
GGGGCACGAGCACAGGCACCAGCTCTCTCTCTGTCTCTCCTGGGGGGCGGAGCTGCCCGATGCCTCTCAGTGTTCCTCCACCCTTCCATCCTGCAGGGGCCTTCACCTCCCTTCTCTGTCCAAGGCTTTACCTCACCCGGCCGCATGGCTTCCCCTCCCACACCCAGGCAGGGGAGCTCTGACCTCAACCAAGAGAAAGTTCTCTGCTTTTAACCCCCTGTGTTCTCAGAGGTATATCCATGTCTCCAGTGGCCACAGCAGGTGCCAATATTCAAATCTGACCACTGATTGGTTTGACTACAACTTCCCAAAAAACTCACTTCCTTGTCAACTCAGGACACTGCTGTAGCATCAAAGAAAACCAAACCATACAACCCTAAAAAAGATAATTCAGCCAAATGGCTAGGTTTTGCATTAAATGCAGCTAAGGAGCAACCTTCCAATTAATTTCTGGTGCTTATAGCATGCACTACAAAATCCTTGGAGTACTCTGTAGACAACACAAGTTAAGGTTAAGTTATCATCTCATTAAAATATATAGAACTGACATGGATGAATTCCCTTTACTGTTTTCATAATCCCAGCTTTTATGTTGATGCTGCACAAATTTTATATGACTCAACAAATGTCAAGGCTAAAATCTAAGTTTTTAGACTTTTTTCCCCCCTCACTTAGAACCAGATTTTGTCACAATACCACATGTACTACAGATCTTAGCCAGATGAGTAGCTGGAATCAATTTTGTTGTAAGAACCACCTCTTTATTTGAATTAATTCTTGGACTAATAAGTAATGTACTTATTATTAGAAGGGATGATAGGCACCAGAGCTTGGGGCAATTTGTCACTAACACCAATAGATGCTTTAGTCCCATTATCTATGAACATTTAAGCCAAATGTACCTGGGCAAAGCCAGGCTTTCACTGGGAAAACAGTAAAATGTATGTTTTAGTCGAGTGGATCCCTGTAAATACAGGTCTATGCTGGCAGTATATACTTCTCCAAATTTGGACTTATCTCAGGACTAAAGAAAAATTGATTTACAATGTCTTCACCTAATTTTTTTTGTTGTCATCTTACTGCAAAAGTTCCATACCTTCTTGGGGACTTCTCATAGGCAGCTCCTCACAGAACTGACTACTTCCTCACACCACAGCCAACAAACTCCAGCTCTCTCCTCACCCAGCTAACCCACTCTTTTATAGCACTCATCCTTATTAGACACAGCTGTGGCCTGTTAAGGGCAGGCCTGTTCCTAATCTTTGGTAATTAGTACAGCTGCAACTCTTCAGGGGTGAGATTACCTTCTGCACTATCTTTATTTTCTTACATTCTATCCCCACACATTTTTGAAAAGCAAAACTCTTGAATGGCACTTTTTTTCTGTGTGTGTAAGTTAACATTACTAGAAGAGCAAACATTTTCATTTAGAACTTGATAATGACAAAAAGCCTGATAGCTTGCTATGGAATGCCAGCCTGATCTCATGTGTATTTTGTTAATAAGTCAGTGTTAGGCTTTTCCCTACAAACTAGATCCTGTCACCTCAACAGCTCTCAATCCTCACATCCCTTCTCAAGCTAAAGGTTTGGGGATTCTGTTCACACAGAATCACAGACTGATCACTTGGAAATTATTCCCATCCAGTGAATATCCCCCACTTTTCAAGCACAACTCCTTTGGTTGTATGCTAAGGCATGTTTTGAAATGTACCTTGCTTTTGAAGAAATCAGTGGCAAATTACTGATTAGGAAATTTGGGGATTAATTTCAATAATTGACACTGAATTTTTCTTCCAGCATTGTATCATGAGTTTAACATTATTTCATGTGATGTTTATGATTAATACCAACATACAAAAGACTTTATATTATATTTGAAGTAAGGAAAGCCTGTGTTTAAGACCAGCAAAGAACAGGGACAACAGTTTTGTTTTACTTGTGTGGACAACTTCTGGTCTCCCTTTTAAACTGTCTTTATTTCAACCCAGGAGTTTTCCAGATTTTACTCTTTTGATTCTCACCCTGATTCTCCTGGTGGAGGAGTGAGAGAGAGGCTGTATGGGCTTGGCTGTTGGCTGGGGTTAAACTACAACACAGTTGAAATGCAAAGCTTCCGAGTTAGGGGTAAATCTAAACACTTGGGCTTGAGTAAAAAGAACCTCACCACTCTGCATAACTAAAGAAACAAAGTGAAGATAACCATTACCTTTGCCACAACACATTGAACACATTGCTGGAATCAAATCTGCTTTATGTTATTAACAAACAATACATGGTGCGGGGTCTGAAAGAACCTCCCAGAGAGAATAGTAATTCACAGCTGTTGGAGGGGGGGATTTTTTTTTTAACCTTACTGTTTCTCTTCCACTAAGGTTTCCTGCTCCTGCCTCTGCAGCTGTAACTGTAAGAGTCATCAGGCACCAAGAAGAAAAGCCTGACTGCAGCTGTGCCCCTCCCCCCCCCCCCCCCCCCGAAGAATAGTGGGTACATAACAGGCTTGCAGCCAGGGCACAGTGGCCTGTAGTTTGCATTTGCCAGCTGGAGTGCTGGCTCTGTGCTCGGCTATTCCTCTCAGCTCTCTTTTTTATTTCCACTGCCTTTGTCCTGGTTTATAGAGGAGGGTGCTGTCACATTGCTTCACTTTTACTGAGAGGTTGCTTTCTAATTTGCATGCATTTTTTGCGCAAAGGCACAGTGTTCAGTTCAAAGCTATTTTCTCGCTTTCAAAGTAGTCCTTATGAGTAAGTTGTCCTAAGTCTGATGTGCACCAGGCTTTTACTTTTGTTCTTGATTGAGTACTGCTGCACTATATTCTTTTTAAAACTCCAGCTATTTTGGGAGAGGTGCATAATTGAATATGTTCAATAGTTTTCTTGTCAGGCATTCATGTACAACTTCCTTCATCTTGCACTCAGATGTTTGATATTCCACAGTAATTGGATTTGCTACATCTGTGTTTACTTTTATGACCTACAGTAAATGCTGGGTTTTTAGCCAAGGACTGTTAAAGTTCTTGCTGAAGCCTATAATGGCCTACCCTGCAGGTTTTCTGAGGCTTGCAATGTAAGTTTTCAAGCAATTCAGAACTCTTTCCACAAGGGTAAATAATGTACAAATTAGTATAGCCTGAACACTGCCATTAAGCAAAAGCTCTTCCCATACAACAGCAGCTATGGGTATGCAGTGTGACCCTGCTCTTTGGCCAGATGCACAGCAATTCACTTTAATATTATCACTGGGCCAAATATTCAAGTAGAGACAAGGAAGAAAAGCTTTTCTCACTCATATTGCTGTGAAGCCCATTCATAGGCAGAACTGGTCTTCCTGTTGAAAACAAAATGAGAAACCTGAAGATACAGTGCAGGAGAGATCTTCAAAACTTTCTGCAGGGTCAGCACCAATGTCCCATGGAACTTGGACCCAGGAAACTGATCCAGGACTGCAGAAAACAAACTCTGAAGGGGAGAGCTGTAGGACATCCAAAGACTATTCCCATCATCTCTGCCTGTAAAACCAAAATCCAGACAAACAACTTCCTTTATAAGCACAATTAGGCATCTACAGTCAAGTGGAAGACTGTCCCTACTGGCATGGAGCATGCCATCCCACAGCTAGGAAACCAGGCTCTGTGCTTCTGCCAGCTCTGTTAGCTCATTACTCAGGTCTTTACTTTGGAACCAATTTCCTTTCCCACTGAACAGATGTGGGAGAATCAAGGGATGAAGGCAGAAGAGGAGAGAGGTCAGGAGTAATCATAACTTAAAAGAAAGACCTTCAGGACATCATTAACAGACCACACATTTTAGTTTGTCTCTGATGTTTGCAATGGTGCTACTTAAGTTTCTCCTACAAGTCCCATCACATTTGTTTTCTTTCTTCTCAACAATATGTGCATGTTGTTTTAGGAGTTGTCTTTTCTGCTCAGGATCAATGGTAGCTCCTTTCAACCTTTTCTTTCTGTACTTAAACAGCCCATTTGGGAGTTCTAAGCAGCTGAACTCAAAAAGTTGCTTTTAAAATCAAGAAGCAGAAGTGCAATCAGCTGCAGGGAGAGCTACTGAAATCTTCAAAATGTGGAAGCAGAAATACTCCGGTACAGCCAGCTGGTTCCCAGTGTGTCCATGCAGGATGCATGTGGCAGGACCTGGGTGGCTAGTTCTGAGCAGGACTGACAACAGGTTTTTCCCAAACATATTTGCAGGGACAAGCTTTAGAAACTTGAAGAACCTCACTGTTCTTCAAACCCTCTGGTCTGCAGGTCTCAACACAGGATTCTCAAGTTTAATAAATAACAGAAAACTTGAGGAAAGCAAGTTTTGGACAGCCGGTAGAGGACAGTGAGCAGATGGCCAGCCATAGCCAGTGCTCTTCCTGACATGGAGAAAAAAATCTAGCACATAGTCCTGCTAGGAAACAAATTTAGGTCAACTGGAAGCAATGACACATTCATATTCTTTGGAGAAAAACCCAGAGAAAACAATTACTGGAGCTATTTTTACTTACAAAAGTGAAAATCATCTTAGGCTGTGGTAAAGGAAGTAGCTAATTGTTCACATGGCTGGGAGATTTGGGTCTCCTCCATTCCAGTACTGTAGGATGATTTGCTTTTATCATCCTAGCATGTTCTAAAGTAATATTAGACTGGTAGAGCAGCTCACGTGCTGTCCCAGACTGGATGCCCCTTGAGTAGCAATGCATCCCCCTCTGCCAAAGGAAAGCCTCAGCCTGCCTTGTGCATGACCACTGGTCCCACACAGGGAGACCCTTGAGAGGCCATGGAGGAACAGGAATGCAGAAGGGGCCCTCTGGTCATACCTTCTCTTTGATCCACTGAACCTTGGCCTGTCCATTTCACAAGGCTTTCTTTAACCTGTTGAGATGCTATAGAAGTGCTTTTTATTCAGACTATTTTACTCCGAGGCTCTCTTTCTTCTTTTTTCTAATGCAGGAAGATACCAACTGAAGTGGGATCCTCGAGGCCCTCCTCCTGTGTTCTTTTCTGGGCTACCTCTTCATCCTGTGTTTTTTGGTTCATACAAGGCAATGATCTTCCACCTTCAAAAGACAACTCAGATTCTCCTATGGTGTATAACAGTGACCTCTAACAGAACCACAGTATGTCACCACTGATGTACATATAAGAACATTCTTTCCCTACTTTTTCAATGAAATACTTCAATTCAGAGTATATTAACCAAGGCATTGCAAATTAGTGACTGCATGTGAGCTGGTGTGTGCTCAAAGAATTGAAAAATGTGCTGTAGAAAGCAGAATATTTTGAACTATATGATAAATGAAAATTAAGATGCATCACATTTTTATGGAGTACTTCTTCTTTTTCCACTCTGAAAATATGCATATTTTACAGTAGAATTTTCACAAGAATGAACTAGGAGAAAAAACCCACCTTTCAGAGCACATCAGAATTAGGTCATCTCAACATTGTTGGGATGTTTATTGAATTCATATTTTTCTACCATTTTTCAAATGACAAAATAGAAGAATTTTTGTAAGAATGCTAACAATTCAGAGGTTGTGACAAAAGCCAAAAAGAGGGACAGTTTTAACAACTGCTACAATCCTTTGAATCCAAGACAACTGAACTAGGAAGCAATTTTAAGCACAGAAGCATTCCAGTTAGAACAAAAGTGGGTCAGGTGTTCAATGGAAAACCACAGATTAAAGGGAAAAGTTTTTTTCCACTCCGCAGTACGGCAATAAAATAACAAGCCTAAAGCTAGATGGTTTTGAGATACAGAAATAAAATTGACATTCTGTCAATATGGACTTAGGATTAGTTAGTAGAGTCCAGGGAATGCCCCAGAGAGGTTAAGTCCACCACAGTGGCCTCTGTGGGAATGATGGGGTCAGAGAAGATCCCCTAACCCTTCAAAAAGACCTGAGATGATGAAACTATAAATAGAGTGACTTTCCTATTGGGTCAACATGTCTTGCATCCAATTCCCCTGGCAGGAATTTTCAGTAAGACCATTTGTGGCACCACCCTGCCAGGGGCCACGCACCATGACTGACACAGCAACAGCTGCTCCGTCCACTAACACAGCAGCACTCGGGGCTCACTCTTGTTTGTGCTGATACAATATCCCTGGGGAGACAAACACTATCAGTTCCTGCCTAAGAAGTCTCATAATGTTGTGGAGCCACTTTGAGCAACCTGATCTAGTGGATGGGCAGGGGGCTTGGAACTGGATGATATTTAAGGTCCCTTCCAATTCAAACCATTCTGCAATTCTATGATTCTACAATTAGGGCATACTCCTCCCCACCTGAAATAACAGTTACATTCTTCTGCCCTAACCTGCTTTCCTGCCTTTTTCATCTTGACAGCTTATTAGGAATTATACACTAAGACAGAATCTTACTTTGTCACTTTCCACATTTGAAGTGTGTGTGCCTGAGGAGTGCACTGAATGCAAGAAAAGTGCGGCACTGTACTCACCTGGAAAGCATCAAGCACCTCCAGATTTTTCTGAAACGTGGAAAGATTTTTCAAGTGTAGGTGATAAGCAGAGATGTAAAATATCCAGCTGATATTACAAACTTAGAGTCATGTAAGACCAGTGGAAAAAAATTAGGATCCTGATTCTGCATTACACCCACCAAGTCTCTTGTGATGATCTCTCATCCAGCTTCTAAGGTGTGAATTATATGATCACTATGATGAGTCTGTCAGAAGTGGCAGAATGAAGACAGAAGTTTATTACATGCACAGCAGTACATAATAGCACACACTGCTAGCAGATTCTTACAGTTTACAGCCTGCTGATTTAGAACCTTTCCGTGTAAGAGTTACAGGTATTTTATGGTCAAGGTTAAGCATGGAGGAGATGGAACTAGTAATTATTTTTAACTCAATTTTTCTTATGCATAAATTATGTAGAGAAAAAGACATTCAATCTGTCTGAGCACCATCTTGAAGAAGTGAGAGGAAAATCTCTTGAACACTCCTGTCATTGTTAGAATGTAGAAAACCATGCCAGATGGTAGCAAACAAGTTTATTTCTGTTCAGAAGGTCCCTGTCCTTTGGTTATTCTGTGCTCACAAAAGGGGTACAGTCCTAGTGGCTCACATGAGTGCACAGAAGTGATTTGTAGGCCAGAGCTCACCTGTAGGTATAAATGCTTCCTATTGAGTTCATCAGCAACTCAAAAAAGCCAATGAAAGTGCAAGACCATAAAAATTCCAAAGCTGGAACAGGAAGATGAGTACTTGCTCATCCTGAGTCCACATTGAAGCAGATACCCCCAAAGTATGTCCATCAATGACAGCTGAAACTGCCCAGTACCAGATTAATTGTGGTACTTCATACAGCCCAAAGCAGAGGTGCTGACCATGAGCTCAGGCTCTCCTGCAGGCACATTGTGGGGTGTGTTGTGGGCACACGTCAGTGTGCACCAAGTACCAAAACCTATGAGCAGAGACACAGCACACAGCCATGCTGTGACTGCTGTGGGAACACCGAGAAAATATTGCAGTTCTGATAATGACTTCCTTTCAGCCAGCAAGTGTGTGACATCCAGTCAGCTCTGTCACCTTCTTGAGGACAGCAGGTGTCTCTCAGCTCGCAAGGGTAAATGCATACACAGAGCTGTCTTCATTGTTAGTCTGGAAGCTGCTGGCTTGGCTCAGTCTACTCAGAGCCAGTCTTTTATCCTCAAGGATAGCTCTCTGAGCTCATTCCAGGGCACTGGCTTGATTAATTTTTTTAAAGATAAAAAGCAGGGACAAATGGGCCAGAAAGAGGAGTAGCAAAGGGAGAAACCCAAGTGTGGGCGCCAGAAAATACAAACTCAGGCCTTTCAATCTGTTGTGTGACCATATATTTCTAGCAGTGCTCCTGTGTTTTGCTGTGTGGAAGTGGCCCTGCAGTCTGAGAAGCCCTGCTGGTGCTGACATGCTCTGCCCCATTGGCCACAGGCAGTCAGTGCACTGTGGTGGTGCCATCGCCGTGCTCCGAGAGCTCTGCCACCAGCCCTGCTGAGGAACCCCTGTCCAACAGCCACATACTGCCAAACAGCCAAGCCACAGCAAAGCAAGGCATGGGAAGTGAGCCAGGGCTGAGACTTAACAAGGCACACACTTCAAGAAAATAAAGGAGGAAAAGGAAAAGGAGATAAGAGATTTGAGGAACAGAGAGTTAAATTTCAAGATTACATGGCAGTAGATCTCAAAAAGATGGGAATTAATATGCAGGTATTCTAACCAAACTAAGACTATGAGATGTATATGAACATTTGAATTGTAGTTGTCAAGAGAATTTTCATATCATTCTGCTTTTCTTCTGTGAGAAACTCTACTCTTTTCCTCTGTCCTGCACCCTGTATACCACAGGCTGAAGCTGAAGGACAGCAGGTTTCCCTAGGAACCTAGTCTAGTGTTGAACATTGTTCTCCACTGCATTTAGTAGAAGTGGAAGAGATAGGAAATTGCATAGGAGTATTTGGGGTTTACTGTGAATATTGGTATGTTTTTCAAAACCAGTTTTGGACAGAAACAAAAGCACAGTTGGGAAAACTCTGATGTCCTCCACTCTGTTCAGTTACTGACAGATGGATTGAGTTAATGCTGTTGCAAAAAAGTTTGTAAGTTTGAGTGCTCTATGTGACATTTAGACAGAGGCCCTTTCTCAGCAGCACAAAGACTCAGCTGGCTCACCTGTCCAGGTGCCCAATGTTTGAGTAAGAGCAAGAGGCCAGCAAGAGTCAAGGACTCCAACTCCAGCACCAGCATCTCCTTTAGTGACTGTGATCTTCCAGAGAGAACACTTATTACTGGATGGTCATGGCTAGCTGGAAGGGTGCAGAATTTCAAGAAGTTTTGCCTATTTCTGTCGATGGTAATTTGAGTTCTCTTCCTCCACTTAAAAATGTATAGATTTTATATTCTGTATTTGTATGTCAGTTTGAAAGTCTCTCTGTAGAAAGTACTGATGAGTTTGAATTATAATGACAATGGTTTCAACACAGAGTTTATTAGCAGTGTACTTTTGTAAGCTGTTCAGTATAAACAAAGTCCACAACAGTCTGGGGAAACTGAAAGTACAGCTAGGCATTATCTGGGCCCAAGGCAAGGTCCAGTTGTTCCAGCTATTGCTGGCTAGCACTCCATATGCAGTGCTTAAGGTTCAGCACACCTTTCTACAGCTCCATGTTTAACTTGATACCTGTTTTCTCTTTGCTCAATGAAGCCTGGCAACAGAAATTTGTTTCTTCTTAGCATAACGCACACTTGTGGAATTTACACTGTACTGACAGAGTAGATTCCTATGGAGCATCATGCTCTGTAAATCCTACAGCATTACGCAGTACTATTAAAAATAAGGGAAGTTAAAAGCTCAATTTTTTTCTCACTAGAATATTAAATATAATTTCTTTGTATAACAACCAACATGTGAGCATTAAGAACCTATTGTAACAAACAGTCAATAGTCTCTGCTGGAAATTACTGACAGACAACCTCATTCATCTCACCATTACAGCAAAGGAAGCAGCAGATCTCACAAGGACCAGAACTTCACAAAGTATGTGTATGTTGTATGTTCTTACAAAGGGTGGACATGGCAGGAGAAGCCATAATTGTGTACAGGTTCAAAGTACAGAGTCTGAATACCAGTTTACCTGAAGTTCTAACATATTAATGTGAAGTTAACCTCATCCCTTTTTCAGCATAATTCACAGTATTTTAATGTAAATTTAATCAGAAATACAACTAGACATTATGATGCTTTGCTCCGAATTATTCAAATATTCCCAAACTTTCCATCTCCTTAGGAGTCAGCAATGTGCCATTCTCCCCTTACTCATGACATGAGTACAGCTCACAGGTACATGGGAGACTGGGTGCTGGGAAGGAGCAGCTACCCAAATCCATGAACCACTCTCTCCTAAAGCTTCCTTCTTCAATGCTCTGTTCTTTTTTAACAAGCAATAGAATCTGCCCTTAGATGTGACAGGAGCACATAGACATCTGAGGACTCACAAAAGCCAGAATAAATGAATATTTCTATTGTCATTCTGTCTTGTTTGCAGAATTTGATAATTTCAATAGCCCTGGCAAAGTCAGAGCTGGTAGGTAAAGCAGTTGCTATGCAAACTGCATTACTGCCCCAGCTTCAAAATGCTTTGCATCAGTCATCACCAGGTACCTCTTAATTCATGCAAACATAAAAGTTAGGAAAAATGCTCAAAGCAGCAGGAAGTAGGAAAAGCAAACACATGCATGAGAACTAAAATAAAGCACACAGTCAATGAACCAAAAGTTTTATAACTTTTTCCCTTCATTTATAGTTCTTCAAGATTCTTCAAACCTTCTACCAAATGTAGTCAGGTAAATTACTATGAGGCCAGCAAGCTCACCTCTTCCACGTTGTCAGAAGCTCTGAAGCAGAAAGGAATAATTGTTCTCTTATCTGTTGTAGCTGAAGGTTATTTTAACAACTGTGTATTTCTTGCTCACCATAAAAAATGACTCTCAAGTGTCTAAAAAAAGCAGCTGTTCAATATTCAGGAATATTCAGGCATACTGTAAATCTACTCTCCCTATTAAAATATGACACCCTCTGTACAGATATGTTTTGATTTATGGATCTCACTGTCTAAAATTCATCCCTTCTTAAATTTAATATTTGCATGTTTCTACATGAATTGTTTATAAATCAGAGAGGTAACAAGAATTAGGATATCTTTTGCAGTCCTATAGCTCCTTCAAAATATATTCTGCAAAGCATATTTACCTTTCAATCGGCAATGTTTCCCTAAAACATATTCGAGAATAGAGAGCGAGACCAAGCAGATCTGTTAAAGACAAATATTCTGAGAGAGGGCTAAATTGATTACAACAGAAACATTCAGCCAAGTAAGTTCAGTAAGATTTTTGGATTTTCTGTTAGTAACAGCCAATAGCTAAAAATAAGCCATGACATTTCTAGAAATTAGAACAAATTGAGAGGATATAATGATAAACTTACTAAAATGCAAACTTTTCATTTAGAGCTTTGGGAAGTGAGCTGCAGTTTACTAAAGCACACAAATCTGTATTGAAGTTCTTGAAACAATCTTAAACATAAACAATGGTTTAAGATTGTCACATTTATTTTCAGCATTGCAATGAGAGCTACAATACTATACAGACATTCAAATATATATCATTTGCCTAAAGAGTGTGTATAACATTATTTCAGCTACTTTTCAGCTCCCCAGATACTCAAATGCTGCACATGCACATACAGATTAAAGTAAAAGCCTCTGCAGCAACTGGCTTTCAGAATAAAATATTTTTGATTTCTTAATATCCTACCTTCAAAGTTGTCTTCTAGGAGACCCATATGCTCAAGTGCCTTCACAAATCCAACTATTATCACCAGTACAACAATCATTTCAAGTCCCTCCAAGTTCATCTTGAAAAATTATTTGTGTAAAAGCATCTTTTCTTAGGGAGAGTCCTGACTTCAGAGTTAGACTTTAATTAAAAAGCCCTCCTAGTCCAAGACATGCCACACAACCAGATAAATACAATGCTAAAGAAGCCCAGAATATTCGCACCATAAAACATTTCCATTGACAGCCAGAGGAACAGAGGAATGTAAGGAGTCAAATCTTACCATGTCTGCATCACTTGCCTGCATGGATACAGATGTTTTAGTCTCTAAGGCAACAGAATATACAGTAAACACTTTGTTTAGCATTTCCTCTCTGTCACAGCCGAAATCCACCTAGTAAAATTTTTCACGCTGAATTACAGTTTTAGAGGGCTCTTATACTTTAACAACACAGAGGAAAAAGTCCAAAACACTCTCTTTGCCTGATAGTGAAGTTTAGAAAACTCAAAGCAAAATTGTTTCATTAAAAAGATGCCCCACTTCTGTATTTCACTATTGACTGGAATACAGTTACAAAAGGTTAGCTATTTGTTCAAGTAGCTTGTTTTCCCACACTGCAAATACATTAACAGGAACCTAGTAGAATCTGAAATACTATAAGAAGCAGCTTGTTAGAAGGAAATCAGATTAAGTCTGAGGGGTCTATGGGCAGCAAAAGCCTTTTCCTCATGCTGCACAGCACCGGGGGCTTGTGCAGGCATTTAACACCTGCCCTTGGTGCAGGTCAGCTGCTGGTCCTGCGGCTGTCCCAGGCGAGGAAAGCCAACAAGTGTGCCCATGGTCAGCACTGCAGGCAGCTGACTCCCCTGGCTTAGGAGACACTTCCACAAGCACCCAGAAACACTGAAACTGCTTCCAAGTCCTTGCACATGACAGTTAGTAACCAATTCTCTGAAGGACCTTATTCGGAGCCACCTAATAGCTGCCATTAGCAAGCACTTGTCTGTCCTTCCTACTTACCTTCCCTTAGCTCTCCAGATTTGCAGCCAGGCGTGCATATAATTACAAAAAAAAAATCTGCACACAACATCAAGTACCACACTCATCATTCTTTTAACTCATTTTGGGACAATCTAACCTGGGAAGATAAATAGATAGATAGATAGATAGATAGATAGATAGATAGATAGATAGATAGATAGATAGATAGATAGATAGATAGACAGACAGATAGATGTGTGTAAAAGTAAAACCTTACATTACTATTGTACTTATTAAGCTACTGCATTAATAGTACTCCTCTGAAAGCCTGAAATCCAGCTTGCTGTTTCAGTTACTGGTTTTTAACCATTTGGGTACTTCTATCTTCAGCTAATGCTTTATGTTGCTGTCTCCCAGGACACTCTTGTCCAGCCACATTAAGCACTGATATGCTGTGAGTCTGAGGCTGTCTCTGTAACAAGAGGGGACTCTCCTGAGCTCCACAGTGGACCCTGTGTTGCTGTTCACAGCAGGATCAGTCCCACAGATTCTTTTGAAAGATTCTTTTGAAAGCTGTAAATGCTTTTCTTAATGACTTCACTAAAGCTTTGCTGTGTAGCAAGGTGTCCCTAAAGGCCTGAGTGAAGCTGTTTTCTGTATGAGTATTCCAATATACTAATATTTATTAATATTTTAGAAGTATTAATTCCTTAGCAATGTAATTAGCATCACTGACATCCACAGCTTTTCTCATCCAAAATAAATCTTATACTTCCCATTTTTGAACTTCACTTGAGCATCTCACAGCCCTTACTGAAATTCTCAGTGAGCCTAAACACTTCTGAGAGTAGGTTAAGAATTTACTGAAATATCAAATCCAATTGCCATGGAAATCAAACCACCTTTGGAACAGTCCAGACATAAGTTATTATAATTTAGAGCAATAAACAATGGTTGAGTACAGAAAGCAAAAGAAAGAAACACTACCTGATGGAAATGGACTGGGACAGAGGGTAAAAAGAAGAAAGGAATTTAATCTTATTTTTGGTCAGGTTTAAAATCTCTGCTCCTACAAAAAATGAAATTAGCTCAGTGATGCCAATAAGCATTGATATTTACTTTTATTTCTGTCTGGGAAAGGGGATTTCTCACAATTCACTTTTACCTCTTTTCTGGTTTGCTGCTGCTCTCAGCTGATCTACCGACATAACAAATTAATAAATACATTATTTCTTTTTCTTGTTAAAAGATCTATTTTGTAGAAAACAAAACTGTTCCAGAGAAATGGATTTTTTTTCTTTTTTTTTTAAAGAAAGCTGCATTCCAGAGCAGCCCAGCTCTTTGACATGCCAAGGCATCCTCCCTTCCTCGGAGGGATGAAGCACCTTTCCTATGAGGAAAGGCTGAGAGAATTAGGATTGTCCATCCTACAAAAGAGAAGGCTTCAGACACCTAGTTGTGCCTGAAGGGGAATTTACACAAAGGATGGGGCAAGACTATTTATGAGAGCCTGGAGTTAGAGGACAAAGGGGGAATTGGGTCAAATTGAGAGTAGATTTAGATTAGATATTAGGAAAAAAATCTTCCTTGGGAGGTGGGCAGCCCCTGGCACAGGGTGCCCAGAGCAGCTGTGGCTGCCCCTGGATCCCTGGCAGTGCCCAAGGCCAGGCTGGACACTGCGACTTGGAGCAGCCTGGGACAGTGGCAGGTGGCCCTGCCATGGCAAGGAGTCTGGAACTCCATGCCCTTTAATGTCCCCTTCCAACCCAAACCATTCTATAATTCTGTGACTCTCCCTGCTTGGATTCAAGAGGTAAAGTCCAAGTTTTGCCTTATCCCAAGTGGAGCAGAGACATGCCCTTGCTCTGCGCACCGCTCCAGTCAGGGGGCCTCTCCCACCCCTGGAAAGCAGAGAGGGTCTTCCACAGATTTTGCCTTCTCCTTATGACACTTCTGTTACTGAGTTATTGGTTGCTCTGCACCCTAATTCCTGGAGGCTACATGAGGTTTCCTCTTTTTTTTCAGGCAAAAAAGAACAATTTTTTAAACCTAGAGCACTTCCCAGCTGTTCTCTGAACAGCTTAGTCCACCAGTAACAGTGTCTTTGGGGAGAGACAGAGGGAGAGAGAGAGAAAAGAGAACCTACTCCAATAAACTCCAATCAAAATTAATTTAGCTTGGCCAAGCCGACAGAACAAAGCTGCAGGCTGTGTGTTTCCTGCTCGTAACCTTCTCACAGCAATAGATCATATTTTATAACTCTCAATATAATTTTCAGTTGTTCTTTTTTTGAGCCTAAGCAATACACCGTGCAGGAAACTAATCCTGTCAACAAAGAAATGCAGGAGTGTTCTAGGAGGAGAGTATCCACCTACCACTATCCAATTCAGCCATGCACATGCAGAGCAGTAGGGGTACTGCTGCCTGTATTCCTCCTCTCTATACAAGGAGGAAGGTTGGGAGCTCAGCATACTCTGGCTCTGGATAAAGTTTGAACTGCTGCAGAACTGGGCATCAAGATGCTTCTGGCAGGTAATGTGTTGGGCAGAACTCTGGGGACCACACAGATAAATGGCTCATGCCAGGGCCATCACCTCACTTGTGAGCAACACCTCCCTTCTGCTCCCAGAAAACAAGGAGAGATCTCAAAGTGAATTCACACATGCATCAGAAAGTAGGTGTCTTTGTTTGGAAAGACAGGTGTCTGCTAAGGAAGGCAGGAACCTCCCCTGAAATGGAAAATGTAAACCAACCCCCCCCCCCATCCCCCACGTTCCAAATTGCTATAAATTTTAAATTAAGGGGCTCTCAGGCAAAAAATATGGAAGCAGGAATAAAAGTTCTTTATTAGGGAAGAAAATAAAAAGATAAAATAAACAATGCAGTAAACCAAAACAACATTGACAGAGTCAGAACATGACCTGACACCTTGTTGGTCAGGGTACTGGTAGCAGTCTGTCACTATAGGACATGAAATAAAACTACACAGACATTGGAATCTCCAAGGTAAAAAGAAGGCAGTTTAATTTCTGACCCAAACATTTATAGATTTTCAAAAGTGACAGTGGATTGGAGGATGACAGTGCCACCTCTCCAATGACACTGGACAAACGAACAGTTCATCAAATTTCTCCTCCTCCAGAAAAGAATGTAAACCAATAATTATTTAGAGAAAAGCACATGAGAAAGTTTGTTACAAGAATGTAAACATCAGAAGGCTTAGAAGAACTTAGTAGAACAGGGTGACAGCAGTCCAATTAGAAATGTGGCTGCAGTCCTCCTGGAGTGTCAGGTGTGGTTCTCTTGGAGCAAGGATCCTGTAGAAAGGTGTAGTCTTCCTCTGAAGATCCAGTGGAAGAAGCAGCTGCTCCTCTGGGAAACCCAGTGGAGAAGCCATGCTGGTGTTCCAGAATCTCCAGATTATATCCAGTTAGGAATACTTGGCTCCTCCCTCTGGGCTCACATCTCCCAGTGGGATGCTGTAGCTCCTATCAGTTATGCAGTGACATTCAATAGCTGTTATCAGCAGATGCCCCCCCGGAGGGAGGAGTGGTTCTGAGAGAGATAAGGAAAACTGCCCACTGAACAGAAGACAACTGCCATACAGATGGCAAATAGAATACAATTTGCTTGTCAATCCAGGACAAGGAATCATGATAGCAACAGGAAAAGCACCAAGCAGTATCTATTTGCTAGTTAAATTTTCCTGTACAGCTACCCTTAAGACTGCATCTAAGATTTGGCCCCACAGTGTCCGTTCACAGTGCAGATTAATTGTTCCTCTCATTCCTATCTGTCATTTTGCCCCTACACAAACCTCATGGGTTTTTATCTTTTTCTTTAAACCTTGGAAACTGGACCAAGCCCAAAGAGGAGAAGATGACCCATTGGGTACCACAGCAGCACTCTGACAAGGGCAGCAACTGACAGCAAAGCCTCTGAGATTGCTCTGCTCTGATCAAGCCAAACCATTCCTAAGGATAGAATTACCTTCAACAACAACTGGAAAAAAGAAGATCACTGCAGACACCCCCAGCATTCACAGGGATCCACCAGGGATGGAAGCAGCACAGCCAGATTGCAGACCTTCCCTCTGCTCCCTTCACTGCACATCTTTGGTGTGAAAGGACAATGCCAGCTGCCATGGGAGACTTTTTGAAAGTCAGGGTATTACACAACTGAACAGCTAAATCAGGATAGGGATTCCCAAGCTAGTCCATGTGCTTCTGGTCTTCAGTTCTTAGATTTCTTTGCCCCATCTAGACAGTAACCAGGCTCTCAGCTGAGTTTTGTTGCAGCAGACACCAGCTGATACATCATTTTATTAATAGCATGATTACAGTATAAATATTTTATTCCATGTTGTGTGTAGGAGGCTTCATTTATGCCTTGGGTTCTTCATGTGCACATCCTTTTTAAATACAGCTCTGTTAAGCCAAATGTGTCAGTTCCAGTTTTCTTTGAATATTTTCTTTAATGTTCTCAGTATTTTCTCAATTGCTGATAAAGAATTAATTCTGGGCCAAATTTATTCCGTGAATAAAATTCACACAAAACAATATAATTCTTCTCTAATGGGGTCATACAAAATGATGCAGTAAGAATTTAATTAAAAATTAAATTCTAAACCCTGATGAAATCTTACATGGTGCAGAGTTCTGAGGCAGATACTGGGGCAGATACTCACTATTTATGGACAGCATTTTCAAAAGCATTCCCTTTTAACTTCTCTTCTAAATCATCGTCATCTTTTCTGCACCCAGTGGAAGGATCGTATGAACTGAATACCAGTTTCAGTTTCAGTGGATCTATAGGAAGTTATTTTTTGTATGTTTTTTATATTGCAGCTTCTTTCCATAATGCTGCTTATAACTTTGGGTACTTTAGATGTGTATTTTAAAGGCTTTATTTTTATTTGGCAGTATTCATACTTACATCTAAAAACCTTTGAGAGAGGCATTTATACATTTCAAACAGAAATGCTGAAATACAAGTCTGCTTTTCATGGCAATGAGATGTGATGGATGGTATTTTCACATTCAACCCCTCTGTCACTAGTAGCTCCAGAGCTCCTTAAAATACACCATGCAACCTTGTTACACTACAGCATATTTATTACAGTGCAGTGTGCCTGGTTCAAAATGATGCTTACTGCCCTTGGAGGCAATGAATAAATTGTTCAAGGAGTGTGGAAATTGGTCTTTGTGCAAAACTCTTCAAGCCAAGGCTGATGAGGGATCTAAGGAATGTGGAGGGGGAACACAGCCAGGTACCTAAGGCATGAGCTCAGTACATGACATTTAAAAAGGCACAGAAGTATCACATGTCATGACAGAGTCAATGGTACACAGATGTATTAGAGGCTGGTAACTGTTGGAGAGGAAAAGAATCTGCTCAACCATTATTTGGAAACCAAACTGATTTCAAAAGCCAAAAATGGAATCAAAAGGCTTCAAAGGAACAACCCTAAAGTGTAAAACTTCTGTGGTGAATGTCGTGATCTGAAGCAAATGCTGGATGTAAGCTGAGTTCTAAAACTAGTAACCAGAAAGTGTTCAAAAGTGGATGTAAATGTATATTGACATTGTTATGTCTAGGATGTCCAAACAGACAGGTGAGCATGACCAAAGCCATTGCTATCTTTCAGGAGAAAAAAGTAACAGACAGACATGCAGCACATGTGAATCCAGTTACACGTTTTGCTGACCTCAACTATCAGCTTCACTCACTTTAGAAGGGAGGCACTCACTAACCTGGGAAATGGTCCCTTGATATGCCATGCTCAAAAGGGTAGTGGTCATACAGCTGTAAAGAACATGTGAATTCTTAGTTGATGAAAACCATCCTAACATCAGTGAACAGAAGGGGAAATAGAAGAGAAAAGGGAAAGGATAAAGGAGAAAATGGGAAAGAAAAAAGGAAATGGGAAAAGCCAAGCATAAGAAGTTTCTCAGCATTCATATAACATTTCACTGGCAGATCTGAATACTAATCGAAACAAAACCAAATGCACAAAATCCAGAGTAGTGCAGAACTAATCAATATTATGAGGATGGGCAGTAGCTTTTGCTGTGTCTAACTGAAATATGAAAAAAAATTGTATTTGGATAGTAAGAGTTTTAAAACTCCCAAGTGACTGCAACATAACATGCCTTGTTATGTTGCAGTATACAGTATACATTTTCTGTATACTGATCTTCAATATCTGCAATTTGCATTATAATAGCACTGATCTGAAGAGATACCACAACATGGGTGTACAGAAATATTGCTTACAGAAAGATTTTTGTTACTGGTACATACAGAGGAATCATAGATGAGGACAAGAGAATCCTTCATAGTATGGATTTCTAAAGAAGCCACAGTTTGATTTACAGAGATAACACTAGGATTTGACAGGATGTGAATGTAATTGTTCCTGGAGATAATGGGAGAAGAAAAAAGAGAAAGAAAATTTCAAAGGAAATAATTTTCAACTCTGATACAATAAACATGCCACTGTCTGAATGGAGCCCACTCATTCCAGTGCTTGGAGCTTGCAAGGGAAGCCCTCTTGCTGCTAGCAGCAGTGCCACAGAGCATGGGTTAGGTGGGAAGCACAGCATGCCAGTCCAGCATTTTACTGACTTCTAGCAAGGTCCTGCTGTCAGTTGATTAATAAAAGATAACCAGCTCTGAATGATCCACAAAGTAAGGTTTTCAGAGTATGACCTGTTAACTTGGCCCTATTCAAGTGAAGGTACTATAAGTTTTATATCTGAAAATTATTATAACCCATCTAAATGATCAATGAAAAAATAGTATAAAAAGTCTTATTACCCTCCAAAATGTCAGTAACATGAATATTTCATATTGTCCCCACTCAGTTCTAGTTAAAGGACACACCAGAGAAACAGCAGCCTGCATAATAGTTCCCAGTGCACATATTTGTTCTGTAACATTCACAGCTGACATGAAGATCTCATTGTGTCTCACAACCATGCAATCTACAATTACAGTATCCATTCCATTTTCATTTTGATCTACACAGAGCATTAGACCTCAAAAAAAAAAAATTCTCTGAGTTTGTCAACAGGCTGGGACAGCTTGAAGAAGGATTACTTTGTTCACATACATTCCCAAACAGCACAGTTCAAACAGACCAATCCAGACTTACATGCGAGAAAACAACATGCAAATCTGGGGTTACAACTTCAACCTTAATAAAACTCTCTCACTGAGGCATGCAAATAAATAATGGTTCCCTGAAAAATGTTACAGTACTTAGAATTAAAATAACTATTTATAGCATGATGAATAATTTATTTAACTGTACTTTTCTCCTAGTCCTTAAATAATTGAAAGACGTTTATTTTAACCTGATAATTTAATTTAAAAAGGTTGCACTGACAAAGGGAAAAACATAAAATCTGTTGTCTTTCTCATTACAAAGTACTGTTTTGTCTGTTCATTGAGTCTTGCCCTCCAAGCCCAGCATTCCCTTCCACAGCTACTTTACAATGCAACAGATTTCAGCATTGTTTAAAACAGCATGACTGAGAGCAAGGCTGAGCAGACTGGAAAAGATGGGGTTTGCACACTTTTCATTGACCTTTTAAATAGAAGAAAGGTCAAAATCCAACATCCACATGGTGAACTCTGCTCCTACTATGGAAGCAAGTACCTGGATCCCAACTATCAGTTGGAGTTAGGTGAGCTTTTATAATGAAGTCCTCACATCAGTCTCCCAGCAGGTTTTTTTTTACAGAATGACATTTGGGTGAAAAATATTTGAATGAATTTTTTTTTCCATTTGCCAAAAGACAGTAAATTTATTAATGGTGGTTTAATAATCATCACAAGAAGAGGCTCTCCATGCTGGGTGGCAGGCTGCAATTCCAACTGAAATATTCCTCCTCTGGGAAATACCCGGGTTTCCCAGATTTCTAACCCCAGTGGCTGCCCGATGCACTGAGGTGAATTAGATGCCACAGCACAGAACGATTCTGCGTCAATTCCCTGGGTGGGAATGTGACAAATGGTCCCACACACAGCCTCTCCTCTCTCCAGGGGACAGTCCCACACTCGGAGTGACAGTCCCACTCCAGGCTCTCCCCTCTCTACTCTACAGGCGACACAATAAAGGCAGCAACTTGATGCCGTTGTTCGTGCCCGTATTATCTACCTTCAGCCTAAAAGGCTCTTATCCCCACCTAGTGGCACTGGTGCTTTGTCAGGTGGCAAAAGCAGAGCGCCGCAGCCAGGCTGCGCTGCGCTGTCTCCCACCTCCGTTTCCATGCGCTGTGCCAGCAGCAGGCCGGCGGTGTCCAGCGCTGCCGGGCAGTGCAGATCCAGCGGGAACACCGCACATTCCCGGGGTGCCGGGGAAAGGACGAGCTCGGCGCGCTCTGCAGCTCTCACCGCTCCACCCGCACCGGCCCGGGCTGCTGGGGCTCCCAGCCCGTGCCCTGGGGATGGATTAATGCCGGGAGCCGGTGGGATCCTGCTGCCACCTGCTGTCACCGTGTCACACACACACGAGCGCCACACGCTGTGCCCTGGCAGCCCACAACTGCAGGGAAAGAGAATTACGTGAAGAAAGAAAAGAATGGCGATCACTGTACGAGTTTAGGTTAGATTATGAGGAATTCTCCTCCTTTCCTGCTGCATAAATAAACCCAATTTGTGCTTTACTGAGTTTTCACATTAACATTCAAAATTTCAAAGGGACTTTTTGGGCAACCCTACATTAACATTATTTTGCTGCACAAATAAACTTGTGTCTTTTTAAGCGCAGACTTTGAAAAACCTTGCCTTTCTTCCTACAGAAACTTGTACTTGTGGCCCAACCCTCAACACTCATACACCAGTATGCCTCACTGGCTGCCAACAGAGAGAAGTGAGATGGGCTGAGCATAGTCACAACAGGCAGAAGCCAGAGAATGGGATAGGGAAACCAGAGCCAAAGAATCAGCAGGAAGGGCATCCAAGGACTCTCTCTTTTAGCTGTTGTTTTATTCCTTTTCCTAGTCCCTAGCCAATGTAAAGCCAGATAACAGCAGGAAAGAGCTAAAAGTTGGAGTTTGGCCCTCACACAGCTCTGCCACCTAGCAGGAGCAGCCAACGCTGGCTGGCCTGTGGCTCAGAGAGATGCCAGCCAAGAGCATCCTTTAAGGCTTGTTTGACACCATAGCCTTGCCAGGCTTAAAGTCTAAGCATTTGAAACTTTCATTTAAATGAAGTTAATGCACGTCAAAACCTGCAAATATAGGCATAAGCATTCTATCTTATTTGCAGTACTGAATTTCTGCCCTTAAAAGTAACAATGGGCTGCTGAGAGATGATAAGAATCATCTCTCACAGTGCCTGCCACAGCCACAGGACTGCACCAGGAAGAAATGGCTTTATGGAAAAGCACATCTGAGATTCTGTCATGGGAAACCTGGTCTGACTGTGTGTGAGGGGTGTGTAGGAGCAAGGCACCCGTGGGCTCACTGGAGCCACTGTTGTGAAAGGGCCTCAGTACCAGCAGTAAAAGTCTTGGCATTGGAAGTGCGACAGCCAGAGAGTCTCATTATTCAGACTGAGAAATTTCCTTAACAGGCTTTTGTTCCCCCAGTGTACACAGCTCACTCGTCCTCTCCTTGTCCAGCTCTAAAAGATCCTCACAAAGAGGAAAAATTGGAAAAATATACCAC
Organism: Molothrus aeneus; assembly: GCF_037042795.1. NCBI lineage: Eukaryota > Metazoa > Chordata > Aves > Passeriformes > Icteridae > Molothrus > Molothrus aeneus. The sequence continues at coordinate 18,477,090 of NC_089660.1, forward strand.
TAGAATAGGTTTTATGGCTCCTATCCAAGCTGATGGGACTCTGCTGCTCTAGATTGTCAGGTCAACATCAGAGTGTTTTACACTCCAACCAAGGTTTCCCTACACCTGTCTTATTCCAGGTGGTGAAAAGAACAGAGACTGACTTCCTTCCTTCTCTAGGGCTAGAAAGACAGCTGGTAGTGGTGCCTTGTTTCTTTTTGTGTCCCACAGCATGCCCAGCCAGGGTGGGACACAAGGCCTTGCAACCAGAAGACAGATTCCCTGACAGCTGTTCTTTGGGTGCTTATTTCCCTATACTTCTGCCATAAAGTACCTCAGGCTCCCTTGGGTTTCACCTGCAGTTCTATCCATTTATTTCCCCAGAGAAGGAGGGTGTTACAGTGATCAGTAATTTCCAGGCAAATGTCCTTTCTTTTGCAGGGTCTCTGCAGATTCCTCCTGTTGTAATGATATTAGGAAGCATCCCAGACACCCCCTGGTTCCCAGCAATATTAGAAGTGCTCCTCCTCTACCAGAGATACAAACCAGCCCTGCTGCAAGAAAGATCACTGCATGTGATCAAGAATGGGTGAGCACTCTTCAGCTAAATTGAGGTCTCCGTGGCTCATGCGGGAGCAAGGAGTGAAGTGGTTTTGTCTGAGTTCATTGACCCTAAGGACTGGCTGGGCTGCGTACAGGCTCTTGGAGTTATCATCTCTAAAGAGCTACTTCCCTTGGAGAAGGGGAGAACCCTGTGCAGAAAATCTTCTCCCTTTCAGAAAGAAAAACATTAGTAGTACACTAAAAGCATATTTTTCTTTATGGATCGAATACATTATCTGAATCTGCTGGACTGAATCATGGATTGCTAAGTGTTCTTGGCATTCCCATCTGTGGGTATAGCTCCATGCTTGAATTGCAGTGTTTTGCACTGTCAAGTATGGCTGTGGGGGCTGGACTGGGGCATTAGTCACAGTAGGAAAATAGCACTCTAAGATGTGATCATGTCTTGCCCATTTTGTGGAACATGCATTGAGCTACATTGCTACTTTTCAGTGGAAGGCCTCCAAACCAAGCTGCCTTACACTATGCAGAGCCTTTTGCATAACTCCAATCAAATTTGAAATGCAAATACCTTAAATAGGATTTATATAAAATAGTAGCATAGGTATTTGCAAATTGAATATCTCTGAAACAGGAAGTGCTAAATATAGAGATCTGGAAACAGCTTTTAAACTTAAAATCCTCTTTCGGGTGCTAGGCATAGATTAATACCCCTCCATATCAGTAACGCATTTTATGCAAAACCAGTGATTTGATAACACTCATTAAGAAGAACTGTCATTTCACATTAAGACTGAGGTAGTCAAAACAACCATTATGTTCACTTCTCCTAAATTATTCTGCAAGATCTGTGGGAGCAGGGCTAGGCCTATGCTGATTCTGGATCAATATTTATGTGATGAGAAAAGAACCTGTGACATCCGAGGGAAAAAACAAGATGACCCATTTTTGAAGCATTAGAGACATGCTTGGCTAAAGCGAATGCAGTAGAATCATTCCCAGTGGCAGTCAATGAAATTCAGGGCTAGTGCTCCCTACTTTGAGCAGGCTAGTGCACAGAAGCACATGTAGAAATCTTCTCAAAACCAGTTTAAACCTAGTTTAAAGCCCTTTCACTCATGGCAAGTCCTAGACCAAAGATATTTATTCGCTTCTTTGTCAGAGAGACCCCATCTGCCCTGAGCAGATCAGGCTTGGCAGAGTGAGTCCCATGGTCTGAGTACCAACCCTGACTATGACACGATTGCTCTAACCATTTGTTGACCTACCAGATTTGTCTGGCCATTTCACATTAGCTGTAGTCATGCAGAGATGATACTCATTTATGACTGTATTTCACACAGACATTGATCAGCTGAGATGGATAAAAACCTTCCATTACAGCTGATGCAGAAGGGAAACACCTGTCAGCATGACTTTATGAAAGGCAGGTCCTGCTAGACCAAACTTATCTCCTCCTGTGACATGGGGACCCACTCAGTGAATGAGGAAACTGCTGAGGATATTGTCTGTCTGGACTCACTCGGTCTCCTGTCCCAACTAACAAGTGACTGGACAAGAGGAAATGGCCTCAAGTTGTACCAGAGAAGGCTTAGATTGGGAAAAATTTCTCCACTGAAAGGATAGTCAGGCATTAGAACCAGCTGAGCAGGGCAGGGGCGGAGTCACAATTCCTGGAGGGAATTAAAAGAGGCGTGAATGTGGCACTTGGGGACTGGGTTCACTAATTGCCTTGGCAGTCCTGGCAGAATGGCTGGACTTGATGATCTTAAAGTTCTTTTACAATCTAAATGACTTTATGATTCTATCTAACCACACAGGATGAATCCTACCTGGGGTTTTCCAAAGCACTCTATGTAATGACAGTGAGTCTGTGATCCTCCTTTGTGAACTGCCCTGTGGACAGCCAGACTGGAATGAGGAGTGTTGCCAAAATAATTCTGTAATGCTGTGAATGATTCTACAAGCTACACACATACTGAGCTAAGTTAATTTGTGCTGTACCTGACCTATAGTTTAGGAATTATGATTACTGGACTGGGAATAGCTTTTTATTAGATCTATAAAATGCTGTTTCTTAAACAGTGCAGTGAATTCCTCTGACTTGAGTTTTCTTTCCTCTAAAAGGTTTTCTTTCTAACTGGAGTTATTGATCACTTTGACTTTAGACAGGAAATCATCACTGTGGTAACAATCACTGAAATGGTCTTCAGTCCCAAGACATTATTCCCTGACATGTCACTGATTTCAATTTTTTGAACAGAGAATGTTGTTAAATTATTGTCTGCACTTCAAGATGCAATGTATTTTACATTTGTCATTTTGATCTTGTTATATATGAGTAATGCAATGGTTGACTCTCACAATTAAAGGGCAAATATTATGTATATGTTAAGAGAAGTTTTGTAGATGAATAGTTATGTTTCTCCTCCCCTTGCATTGTTATCGTGGGAGGGCCTGGGTGGTGGGGGCATTTGGGAGGGTCAGCTCGTTACAATGGCAACACCTGACCTCCAAGCAAGGTGTAAGAAAGTGATCACCACCACTGCACAGCAAAGAAGGAATCAATTGACATGACTTTGGGAGGGGCTAAAGGGTTGAGGCGAAGAACATCCATTGTGTGGATGAGCACATGGTGATAGAATCCTTTGCTCCTGGCATGCTGTATTATTTTCTGTATTCAGTCTTCTGTTGTATTTTTTGATAAGGTTTTAATAAACCTTCTCATTTTTTTGAAAGTGAGTATAATTTTTCACAAATGGGGGCTCTTTCCAGGAAATACACCTCGCCCCACTGACCCTAGGAGTTTTTGAAAGAGCTGCACCCCACCACAAGTTTGGCGGAGTCTATCTGTACCTCCCAGGTCCACCAGTGGTCACAGGTTGCAACCCAAAGACACCAGGAGACTAAATAAAGAAAAAAGGGGAAGGGGAGGTGAGTACCATCCTCATAACTATTTTTGGCCAGATTGTAATTCCGTAATTCCGATGTATGAAAGTTAGTTTCAAACATGTATACACGGGACCGGTCTTGATCTGTTGGAGCTTCAGGATATTGGATGGAAAAAACAGCAGGACTCATGGGGGGAAGAAAACATGGACCCTGTGGACAAGGACCCTGTGGCCAGCGGGACTCATGAGATTGAAGAATTTGTGGAGACTTGGGAGCGGGGCAGCTGCCAAAGGGTCACCCATCAGGGAAGACCATGCTCGTGTCGGGGCAGGGAGCCACAGCGGGTTTCCCAGCCTGTTGGGAAGGATAAAAGTCTGACAAGAAAGTTTAACAGATATGTGTGCTTGGCAGAAAGCTCTCAGAAGGTAGAACAACAAAACAGAGATGTAAGCAAGTTTTGATATAGAAGAATAATAGATGTGTAAATTGAGGTTTGCTGAGCCAGTCTTACTGGACAACTAAGAAAGCCAAGGTTATGTCAACTTGGAAAGAGATTTTATGACTTAGAGCAAAGGATAAGCTGACCACAAACAAAAAGATTTTTTTACCAAGCAGAAAGATATCACAGGCAAACAAGACATGTCAATATGGCAAGTAGAAAAAAAGGTTTAAGAATTTTCCACTGCAAGAAAACTGAAAAACAATTTTAAGCTTAAACTGTAACATACTAACTCATGTGATTGGATAGTGAAGCGATACGCGGAATAAATGAACTCCGCAACTAGATATAGTTATGAAGTGGGTATGTATATCAGCGCCTGGCACAAGTGAGATAGCTCTCGTGAGAACTTGTGCCCCGAGCCTCAGTCTGACCCACATCTTTATTCACAAAGATGTCCCATATGCAATACATTGCACAACTTTGCCATGCATATTCAACCCTTGGCCCCGCCTGTTCTCGCCTCGATGGTAATCAGATCCACGCCCTTCTGGGCATGCTTTGCTTGCTGTGGTGGTCACATGGGGGTCTCTGGTGGTCTCTGAGGCTGAAGATTTTGGTCTTCCTCATGACTGAACTTTTGAACTTTTCTCCTTTGCACATGCGCTATTGGTCCCTTGGTGCTTATCTGAGTTCGTCTGTTGGCCTTGATTAGCTTGGAGACGGAGGAGTCCCTTTATCTGGGTTCTTTGCATCTCTTGGTCTTCTCTGGTATTGTTCTTTATGCAAGAAGCTTCAGAAATTTGCATTTTCCTATGCCCTTTGTACCATGGCAGAGGTTTCTTAAGTAGAAAGGTTAAAATTCAACACATTGTTCTACAGGCTAAACTTTAAATGCTTAAATCGTATTGCTAATTCAAATGAACTCCAAAAATCTCTATTTCAATAGTATAAACCATAATATGGTAATGATGGTAGTTTTGACAGGCTGTAGGTAATGGTAAAGGTATCAATTGGTTGATTATGTATTGAGATGCACAGCAAAGAAAAATATATAATGCATTGTAACCAAAATTAAAGGGTCGTCAGGCTTGTCTGCAGCTGGAGCTGACAGCTGTACACGTGCCTCTGTCACCCACGACCCTGGACTGCTGTACCATCTAGGATACAATACACTGCATTTTGAAGAGCTGCCTGAAGTCCTGCATCTCTCATCTCAGGCTCTCACTCCAGCCCACCCGCACAAAGTGAGTGCAGCAGCCGCCAAAGGGTTTACACTGGGGTCGCCCATCAGGGAGATGGCGCTCGGGGTGGAGCTGCCGCCGAGTGGAGCCAGGCATGGCGGGGCCGCAGCAGAAGCCAGATCAGGCCAGCGTAGGGGCCACAGCCCAGCGGAGCTAGGCTGGATAGGGAGCAGAGTGCAACCGTGGGACCAGAGCATTGAACCAAGGAGAAGAGGAACGGTAGGGACCAACCCGGTGATATGGAAGCCCCTGGATCATAGGTGGTTTTTTTACTTTTCAGAAGAGAGGTAAAGTTTTTTTCTCTATTCCCTTTCCTTCTCTTTCCTCCTTTCCTTGTTTCTTTTTTTTCCCCCCTCCTTTCCTTTTCCCTTCTTAGGAAGGTGGGCCTTGCTGGGAGGGCCTGTGGTTGCCTGTCCAGATGGGATTGGAAACAAGTAGGGAATCCCCCGAGGAGGAAGGAGGAAGCGAGGAGGTACCAACAGGGATACCCCCATAGAGCCCACTAGCAAGGAAACTAGCCTAGTAGAAATATGGCCCCAATACCAGAGATAAGGACGAGCTCAGAATGATTCAGTACTGCATAGTAGAATGGACCAGAAGGGAAATAAGGAGCGATCATTTACACTGGCTGAGATATGGATCAGATGAAGGGTGAATATGTTGGGCATTAAACATCCACGTACGAACTAAGAAACCATTCAATCAGGAAGAGAGTGAATATGCTGCCTGCTGGGAGGGGGAGACTTCACCCTTGAAGGTGAGCATGTTTAAGGTATCAGAAAATAAAGAAGGGGACCTGTTAGAACACTTGCCCCCTTAAACTTGCCCCCTGCACCTCCAGTAGCCCCAACTGCACCTCCCCTGGACCCTGATGGGCATAGCCAAAACACCAGAGACAATGTGGCACAATGAGAGGAAAGCAGATCGGGGGAGGGGAACCAAGCAGCGGGATTATATCCCCTGAGGGAAGTACCACTGGGTGGGGTGCAGGGAGGGATTGGATTCATAACTGTACCTCTCAGTTCCTCTGATGTGAAAATGTTCAAGAAAGAATTAAAAGGATTACTAAAGGACCCCACTGGATTAGTGAAACAGACCAGTTTCTGGGGCCCAATATTTCTATGTGGGAAGAGATGCAATCAATAATGACCATGCTATTCACACCAGAGGAAAGACGGGTGATCCAGGCGGCTGGGATACAGATATGGGAAAGGGAGCATGTGCAAGGACCTCCTGGGGATCTGAAAAAGCCCACAGTGTGCCCCAGTTGGGACCAAAACAGCATGGGGGAAGGCTAGACATGGGGGAGTATAGAACATTAATTATAAGAGGTATCAAAGAGGAAGCTCCATGAAATCAAAATGCTTGTATAGCTTTTGATGAGCAGCAAAAGAGGGAAGAAACCCCAACAGAGCAGCTAGAAAGATTGAGGAGAAGTATTAGGCAATATTCAGGGGTCGACCCTGATACAGTGGTTGGACAGATCTTACTAAAGATAAATTTCATCACTCACATTTGGCCAGATACATGGAGAAAGTTGGAAAAGTTACATGGCTGGAAAGAAAAGAGATACATGGAAGGGGGCTGCAGCTCCTTGGGACTGGGCACAAAGGAAGAGTTTCGGAAATGGGGGAACCTAGGAACAGTTTGTTTTTACTGTAAAGAGAATGGGCATATGAGAAAGAATTGCCCCTAGTGGGAAAAGGACCTGAGGGTCTATGAGACTGAGCATAAAGGAGAAGCAGAAGATTAGGGTGTCAAGGGCTCTACCTCCTGGGGACAGAATACCATCAGGAGCCCTTTATAACTTTAAAAATAGGTCCACAGGAGGAAGAATTTGAACTTTTAGTAGACATGGCAGCTGAAAGAACTTGTGTTTGTAGAATTTCAAAGGGGTGTAAAAAGGGCCAAGATACTGTGCAAGTAGTAGGTGCTAAAGGGGAAGGGTTCAAAGCCTCAGTTATAAAGCAAGTGAAGTTTGAAGGGACAAATAAAATAGGGATTGGGAATGTTCTATGAGTTCCAGAAGCAGGATGCAATTTATTAGGATGGGATTTACAGGTGCAGTTGGACATGGGAGTACTCCCAGAGGAAGGGAAAATGGTATTTAAGCTTCTCCAATTACGAAGATAAAAAATCATAAAATGGTATCGGCAAAACCAAAAAATCGAGGTCAATTAAACATGAAACCTATAGTAATAAAAATAGTTAATGAGAAACATCCAGTTTGGGTGCAACATTACCCACTCTCCCTGGAAGGGAGACGAGGACTGCAGCCGCTGATCCAGGACCTATTCGAGAAGGGGACCTTAGAGCCATGTATGTCCCCCCATAATACAGCCATATTACCAGTAAAGAAGTCAGATGGGACTTACAGACTTGTCCAGGATTTGAGAGCAGAGAATAAAAGAGCAGTGAATTGATACCCGGTAGTGCCTGACCCTTATACACTACTGAGTAATATCCCTCCATTGCACCAGTGGTTTAGTGTGATAGACCTAAAAGATGCTTTCTGGGCTTGCCGACTAGCAGAAGAAGGTAGAGGTATATTTGCCTTTGAATGGGTGGACCCCAATTCAGGGAGAAAGCAACAACTTCGGTGGACTAGGTTACCCCAAGGGTCTTCTGAATCCCCCAACCTATTCAGTCAAGCACTTGGAGAAGTACTACAACTGTTCTCCATCAAAGCTGAGATAAAATTTATCCAATATGTAGATGATTTGCTTCTCTCAGGATGGAAAGAAAAAGAAGTTCAGGAATCCACCATAGCATTGTTAAATTTTCTGTGAGACCAAGGACTTTGGGTATCAAAAGGGAAACTCCAATTTGTAAAGAGGGAACTAAAATACCTAGGACATGTGATTTGTCAAGGGAGCCAGCGGCTGAACTCTGAGAGAATTGCGGGGATAGTCTCACTTCCATGGCCTAAAACTAAGAGGGAAGTTAGAAGGTTTCTAGGCTTGTTGGGATACTGTAGGCTATGGATTGAAGGATACACGCAGGCCATTCAGTTCCTGTATGAAAAGTTAGAAGAGATTACATGGGAAAAAGAAAATGAGCAAAAGCCTGAAGCTTTAAAGCAAAAATTAGTCAGTGCACCTGCACTGAGTCTTCCTGCCTTAGACAAACCCTTTTATCTGTTTGTAGATGTAGAAAAAGGAGCAGCACATGTACTAGCCCAGGACTGGGGAGGGTCCAGGAAACCAGAGGCCTATTTATCAAAATTGCAAGACCCTGTCATCTGGGGATGGCCAACCTGCATTCAGGAGATGGCAGCGACCGCCCTACTTGTAGAAGAAAGCAAAGAATTAACCTTTGAGGGAAAATTGAAAATATATACCCCACACTCACTTATAAGTATTCTAAGCTAAAAGGTTGAGAAATGGCTCACTGATTCCCAAGTGCTAAAGTATGAAGCCATCTCAATAGATAATGATTTAGAGCTAATTGTGAGTAACCAACTCAACCCTGCCCAGTTTTTGTATGGAGAACCAGATGAGGAATTATTATATAATTGCCTAGAGGTTATAAACTATCAAACTAAAATAAGAGAGGACCTAACAGATCAACTACTGCAAGGAGGGAAAGGATTGTACATTGATGGATCTTCATGTGTAATCCAGGGGCACCAGGTATCAGGGTACGCTATAGTGCATGAAGAGTTGGTAGCCATAGAAAAGGGGAAGTTACCTTCCAACTGGGCAGCCCAAGCATGTGAGTTGTATCCCCTAAAACGAGCTCTGGAAATAATAACACAGAAAAGAGGAACAATATATATAGACTCAAAATATGCTTTTGGAGTAGTGCATACCTTCGGAAAAATTTGGGAAGAGAGGGGGCTATTAAATTCAAAGTGAAAGGGACTGATTCGTGAGAAACTTATTTCAGAAGTGTTAGAAACCTTGCAATTACCAGAGGAAGTGGCAGTAGTATATGTTAAAAGACATCAAAAAGGGGTGACTCAAGAGGCACAAGGAAACAATTTAGCAGGTTTAGAAGCTAAAAAGGCAGCTAAATTAGGGACAGAAAAACTAATGATAGTATTAACACCCATGAGAGAAATGCAAGAAGTCCCCATATTCAGTGGGACAGAAGAGGAAGAACTCCCTAAAATAGGAGCCAAGAAAGATCACAAAGGGAAGTGGAGATTAGCAGATGGGAGGCAAATGTTGAATAAACCCCTTGCCAAGAAAATGCTAGAAGGCATGCATGGTACAACACATTGGGGTACACAAGCGCTGAGTGATCAGTACCTATGGGACTGGGGCTGCATAGGAATTTTTGGAATAGCTAAGCAACCTACTGAATGGTGTGTGATAAGTCAACAAGTGAATAAGAAAATCATGAGGAAAACACCCAGAGGAGGGTGAGAACTAGCCTTAAGGCCCTTTCAAAATATCCAAGTAGACTTTACTGAGATTCCCCAGGTACAATGGTGGAAGTTTTTACTAGTGATAGTAGAGCATGTGACTCATTGGGTAGAGGTGGTACCCACTGTTAAAACCAGTAGCAGTGTTGTGAGTAAAACACTTCTAGAATTAATCATCCCCTGATATCGGATTGTAAACAGGATTGATTCAGACCAAGGGACTTATTTCACATCTAAAATATTACAGCAAGTTCTTCAAGTCCTGGGAGTAAAATGGGAGTTGCACGCTCCATGGCATCCACAGAGTTCTGGTCACATTGAGAGGATGAATCAAACTCTTAAAAGAACTCTGGTTAAGCGGATGATTGAAACCCAGATGTCATGGATAAAATACATCCCTTTAGCTCTGTTAAGAATTAGTACCCAGCCCCAAGACAGATCTCTGGGTCTCACCCTACGAAATGATGTTTGGGTTACCCTTTTTGACTTCACTCCAGAAGATTGCCACCTATGAGGAAGGGGAAGCCAATGCCAAGAAATATGTTATGTCTAGAGCACAGACCTTAGAAGGGCTAAGACTTAAAGGGGCAATTCTTCAAACTACCACCCTGGATTTCAAAATCTATTAATATTAATCCCAGGGATTGGTAAGGATCAAGTCATGGAGAGATCAGCCTCTAACCCCTTAGTGGGAAGGTCCTTTTCAGGTTCTGCTCACCACCAAATCGGCTGTGCAAAGTGCAGAGGGGGATGGACTCATACCAACAGAGTCAAAGGCCCAGTAGAAGAATCCACAGAATGGACTATAACATCCAGGCCAGGTGAAATGAGATTGACTCTTAAGCAGAGACCAAAAGACAACCAGAGAAACAACAAGACACCCAAAAAGTAGAGTCAAGCTTCCACCCACCAGCTCAAGAACTGTTTATCTGTTTTAATGGGAGAGAATTACAAGCATCTCTAGAGGGCAAGTACACAAGGGACCCTAAGAGGTTATGGGGCAGCTTCCATAAGAACCACAAGTAAAGTAAGACAAGGAATGGAGGGTAAGACCAGGTTGGCCTTTTTGTTGGCTACCAAGAAGATTCCATAGCTCTGGTGCAGTTAGCAACCCCATAGGCATGGTAAGGTAGGGACAAAAGGCCATACTGGACCTCTTATTATTCCTCAATTCTAATACAAAAGGGACTAGAGGGCAAGACCGAGTTGGACTCTGTACTCACCACTAAGATACACCTACTATGGGTAGCAACCCCACAGGCAAGGTAGACAGGAGTCAAAACCAGACCTCTGTAATGTCCTTTAGTCCATTCCAAATAAGTTTGTCCAGGGAAAATCTGAGATTTTTTCCTTCAGTTCCCATTGTCCTTGCCCACATCAACAGATGTGAGTATGACTCATTCAGGAGAAAAAAAAAAATGAGTTAGTTGTTTGAGACAAATGACTTATAGAAAAGGAAAAAGGGGGTTTGTGATAGATGAAGAATGTGATGGTTGACTCTCACAATTAAAGGGCAAATATTATGTATATTTTAAGAGAAGTTTTGTAGATGTATAGTTATGTTTCTCCTCCCCTTGCATTGTTATCGTGGGAGGGCCTGGGTGGTGGGGGCATTTGGGAGGGTCAGCTCGTTACAATGGCAACACCTGACCTCCAAGCAAGGTGTAAGAAAGTGATCACCACCACTGCACAGTGAAGGAGCAGACTGACAAGACTTTGGGAGGGGCTAAAGGGGCGGAACATCCATTGTGTGGATGAGCACATGTTGATAGAATCCTTTGCTCCTGGCATGCTGTATTATTTTCAGTCTTCTGTTGTATTTTTTGATAAGGTTTTCATAAACCTTCTAAATTTTTTGAAAGTGAGTATAATTTCCCACAATCTGAAATTTCAAAGTGAGTATATTTTCAGAATGTTTCAAACACTTGCTACTATATTCTGCTGCAAAGCAGCTTTCCTTTTTAGAGGAGCTCTCCTTTATATGGAGGAAAAGACCATCAGGGCAAAGTAGCTATCTCCAGCTCCAACATGCTGGGTTCACTCTCTTAAACTTGCTACAGTAGAGGGGGTCATAGAAGTTCCTGGTTTGATGTTAAATTCCCATTGGGGTCTGCCCCTTTACATCTGACTTCAGCTGGCAGCTCTACCAAAAGATCAGAAGTAGCTAGTAAAACCTGGAATTTTCCCCATGCAACACTGCAACATTAATCTTCTGTTCACCACATAAATACAGAACAATCTCTCTTGAAACTGTATTATGGTACTTCTACATTCACATCTTATGCCCGGGGTTGCAGCCACAGCTGCCTGCCCTCGAAGGGAACATGTTATTTACTCTTCTTCAACCCTGAAGTGGAACAATAGCTACATTTAGCAGTAGCTACATTTAACAGTAACAAGTCAGACACTACTAAACCTTGTGCTCTGTTTCCAAGCCTCGGAATGCTCCTCCCAAGCTTTATCTCTCAATACAGTGCCAGAGCCGAGAGAAATATGGATTTGTTTGTTAAAAGTACCTATAACTCAAATCTTGTCAAATGCTGCAATGCCTTGGTAATATAAAGGGTGAAAGCTATTGATGTCAACATCATGTAGCATAGTGTCCAGTACTGTCTGTGGATGCCCTGGTGTGGTGGTAGGTTGCAGGACACAGCTGCTGGGATTTGATTCTGATGCTGTATGCAAAACCAGAACCAAACAGAAGAGTTGTGCAAATCTGCCTGCAGCATCAAACCAGCTCTGAGGGGTTTTTGATGAGTGTCTCAAATCTAAGTCAAGAAGATATTTGATGGTTTGATTTTTTTTTTGGTAGGAAATAACATCTCAAAAATTTTAATATACCTTTACAAACTGATGTTATCTGTCCAAGATGAATTTAACAGGCAGCTGAAGCATAAGGGAGAATCAAATTGGTTGTCTTCCTGGCAATCAAAACCATACTGAGAACAGATTCACTGATAAGTTATCAGGGGAGAGCAAGGGTTCTCAGTTTGAGGAACAGGATAGTACCAGGGCTGCAGAACATGGCTAGGAGGGGATGAAGCTCATATATGTCCAGCTTTATAGCTGTGAACACATACACACATGGAACACCCCTACAGGAAATTACTGTTTTAAAAGATTGACATGCTAGAACACTTCACATCTCTGAAAATGGAAACTGCTGGTGCTCATGGCTCAAGTTCTCTGTGGGAGCTACCAGCTTGATTCTGGGTAGTGCCTGGGAACCTGAGAGAGTCCAGTTCCTCATTGTGCCAGGACTGAAAGGACAAAGGAGGGAAACAAGTGTAATACATGGAAAGCACAGAGCCTTCCAGCAGTGCCTGCCTGTTTTTAAAACTCCATATTTTCAGCAATCTCACTGAAGAGTTTTATTCTAACTTAACCAAACACAACTCTTTGAATCCATGACATTTGCACTGAAAACATCCAACTTGAAAAATGTGTGATTGAGACACCAATGAAGTGCCCACTTGAGCTGCAGCCTCATTTATGGAGAACAAGAATCCATGAAGAATGGCTTAGCTTTCACAAAAATCTTCAAGACCTCAAGAGTAATTTCAAATTTGCAGAGCAATTTAAGAAAATGCTATTTGCAGGATTTGACTGCCTCAGCAAGACACCACAGTATCAACACTAAACTACACAAGAGTTCAGAGGCTCACAATGAACCCAGGTTCACTATGTCTGGTTGGTGCTATATCTTCTTGCATTGATGACCAGTATTGGCCAGGTTTGTGTGGTTCAAAGAGCAGCAATAACTATGATTTTTTAAAGATCTGTCCTTACAAGATTATTTACCAATTTACAGATTTTTTCAGAATCAGCAAATTGACAGTGATTTTCCAATCCTCCAGATCTTCAGATGTTGATATGTGAGAATTCTTTGTGATTTATCTTAAAGCTGAAGCTTTTTCTGTGTGTGGTGTAATGAAACAAGCTATACATTAACAGCAAGTGCCCTGGAGTTAAAATAACATCATGATACCTCTAATGTGATGCTGATGTCTTAAGGCAAAATAAACCCTGTAGGGAAATACATATAAAAGCAATTTCACTTACTTGTATAAAAAGGAAGGATTTTAATGGGACATTTTGTAGGCAGCAAACATTTCATGAAGAAAAAACTTTCTTTCATCTAAATGCAACAAAACCTGTTCCCACGACCCAACTGCTTTGACCAAATCTGCTATAGTATTTTTTTTTAATTACTATCCTCACTTCATTTTAACATCTCAGTAAACAAATGTAAATTCAACTCAGCAATTAAAAAACCGAAGTGTGTCATAATATGCCACCTTCATTAACAGACAGCAAAGTGCTGTAAAATCCAGGCTAAACTTTAGCTTTCCTCCAATAACAAAAAATGCCCAGCTTCAGCCATGGATAACACTAGACAGCACTCTTTACACTTAACTTTTTCTATGTTTGCATTATTTCAAGTCTACCTATTAGCAAACAGTTCCTTTCCATAAGCTCTAGATTTATAACTTTCAGCAGAGGCTGAATAAGCCAAAGTCAAGAGCCCATTAACCTCCCATTTAATGCTCCTCAGGTTTACACAGCAAACCTCAGTAGCCACAATTTGTTTTCATCTCTTAATCAGCTGATAAAAATTCAAGAGTAATTTCCACTTGTGCTGCGCTATGGAATTGTAAACATTTATGGGGATGTGAGGAACTGGCCAACAAGAACTCTGATGTGCAGATTTTTACATCTTACACCATTTCCCCCCTGTTGAGACATCTCTGACAACTCTCTGGCAAAGCCAAGCTGGGGGAGTAGAGAGTATGAGTGGTTTGTTTGGAGCAGAATGTAAAACAAGTTTAAAACTAAACCACATTTTTTCCAAAATATCAAATTTTCACAGTACAATAGGTTGTATTCAAACCCATACAGGGGACCCTCAGCCAACCCTGTTCAAACTTAGATGCAGGCACACCACTGGCCAGAGGTCTGGGCAGAGAGAGATCCCAACCAATCAGCTGTTTTAACCCAGGAGTTTCAATCCCCTGTACAAAGAGTCTTCCATAATAAACCGCTGCTGTTTGTCTCATGATCTTCAGAGAGTTCATGTCATTGTCTGTCTCCAACCAACAATCTCACGTAACATCAAATGTAATTCCTTACACTGAAAAAGGCAGCAGGCTTCTGGGGAGGGAGGGAAGGAGGGACAAAAACTAAGACCTAACCTTGGTTCCTCTCAGCTCAGCAGCTTCAACGAGACATTTGCAGCAACATTAATCAGCATTAAATAATGAGGCTATGAGAGGCATCCTGCGACTTCTTAATTCCATCTTAATAATAATTTAAAATTTTAATGTCAGGAATTTGACAAGGGTTTGAGCAAGTGGAATTATTGCTTCAACAGCAATTAATGTCAGGCAGAGAAATGTGCTTAATCCCAAAGGAAAGCAACGAAGGTGCCCTGTAACAGCAAGACAATTCTAATTGTGCTGCCAGTGGCTGACAGCTAATGGGCTGGTTCAGAAGCCCAACACTCCTTCCCAAACATGGGTCCCCTGTTTCCAGACAGAAGGAGGCCCTACCACAGGGTGACTTTTAGCAAATGCCAGGCTTTTGGAAAGGAAGGCAAGATGCACCTATAACAGGAGCTGATATTATAGGAACAGGTTGTGATACATGGGCATGTTCCTGCAGCAGGACACAACAGCAGTCTTGCTGGGAAGGAGGAGGCAGGGAAGGTGCTCCCAGAGCTGGCACAAGGGGTTCCTCTCTGATTCCTGGTCTCATGCAGCTGAAGCATGAGGCCCAATAGAGGCCTTATCCCTAAAAGATTAGACTGGAGATGTCTCACTCCAGTGGCAGGGAGAAAATGAGGCCCAGCCTGGGCAGTGAGAATAAAACTCATTGTTTGGATTACTCCCAGGACTTGACTCTCATCCCTCTGACTGCATGGGACCATTAAATCTGTGTGAAGCTGTGCTCCTTAAAGCATAGGATATCCTAACAGCATGGCCTGAGACCAGCACTGCTCCTCGGACGCCTTGGTAGGCTGAGAGCCAGTCTCACATTGCCTCCTTTTCTCACTTGCAGCACATCATACTCCCTAAGCAATGTATATGGCTTACAAAACCTCTTACTTTGACCCTATAGATGCCAGGCCACAGCTGTAGCAAGCCTACACCCTTTCACTTGGCAGCCTTCACAACAATAAAAAAATTCCTAAAATACAGGGGTCAGATTTCATAGAGCATCTCAGGCTTTTGGGAGGAAGGACCAGGCAGTATTGACTGGCATCACATGGAAAATATAGAAAGTATCTCCAAAAGCTAAGAGGTTAAGATTCTCCCAATGCACTAAAAGTGCAATTAAAGTGTATCAGAGTATTCCATGTGCTCTTTGATCCTGTTATGGCTCTGCTGTTATTTTAAAGTCATTACATATTAAATAAAATGCTTATTTAAATGTGAAATTACAGCTCCCTTATAGCAGAAACTTATGAAAAATGAGGCTTGCAAGGCTGATTGAATTTGAGCTATTAAACAATTACAGATTTACTGATGATGTACTAGCATGTACTTCCATTAAAGAAACAGAAATTTCACTGAGTCTTACATGTTAAGGATGTGAGATAATGACGTTTTTATTTAATTATATTTTAAACATATTTTTATATGGTTGTTTGCTTAAGGTCCAGCAGTGAGATGCCTGAAAGTGAAGCAGTAATTTTCTATGTGATAAATTACTTATATTGCCTGCATTTTGAGTTTTGAGGTAGAAGACTTTAAAGAATGCAAGAGATTAATCACTCAATATCCGTCTGTCTCTTCTCTGTTAGCTAACTGCAGTGAAAAATACACAAGGAGATTACTGACAGGTGGATAACTTGATGGTAAACTTCAGTGCAGAATCACCTACAGACACTGGTAACCAAAGAATGTGAGAATAAAGCCAAGTGTTCTCGCCCCTTCTACAGGGGGAGAGATTCTGCATCCTAAGACCCCACTTCTGCAGAATATTTCTTCTGTCCAAATCACCATTATTCTAACGTCAGAGATAGGCAAAAACTGCAGCCAAGGCAGAATGTTCCCAAAAAGATAAAAGAACATGTTCAACTAAAAACTGCATGTCTTTCCATGGAGATTATTCTTTCATGGGATAGAAAATGTGTACTGTAGCTTTTCTGACCCTGGGAGCTGTATGGATATGAACTTCAGTGCAATAAGTCAACCCAAACTGGGCATAGACTAGGAGAACCACATTTTGCTCATTTTCAAGACTAGAAGTTGAGTTATGGTGCAAGGAAAGGCTCAGAGTGATTAATAAGTGACATTTGTCACATTAAAAAAAAGATGCATGTGATTAACACATAAACATCTTTCTCACACAGAAGGGAAACAGAAAATAGAAAGGTATAAAAATACTTTGGCACACATGCTATTTCATGAAGCTGTTCTGGTAATCTAGCCTTTTACTTTTCTGTAAGTTGCTTTCATGACTGTTGTTGAAACATGGTTCCTTCCCAGGAGGGGTAAAATTGGTTGAGGTAACTTGAGAAGAAACTAGAAATCCTGACATTTCCTTTAAAATTGGGAATAGCCTAATTTATGTGAGGAAAAGCCTTACCCCTTTTAAAATATCACCTTTCCTAAAGAAGGCAGGGCACCCTCTCAGCACCGGGAGCTCACTTTGCCAGCAACTCTGGGAATCTCAGCGTTAACTCCCACAGTGAGATAAATCCAGTCTCCCTCCTGAAGCCAGACCTCCCCTCAGTGTCTGCTGTGTTTTGCCAGAGGAGGTCAGAAGCACCCTGAGTCGCTCAAGCTTCCAACTGCATCCATGAGGAGCGGCACAAAGGCCTCTACACAATGGAAACTCCCCTTTGCCAGTTCATCTTAAATGTTTTAGGGCCATTGCTGTATTATCCAGACTTGTCAACACTCGTGCTGCAGGAAGCACACCTCTGCAGCTCATGGCACAGACCACGTGCAAGGACAGTAATTCTCACATGCTAAAACTCCCTTAAAATGCTTAATTTTCTTCCAATTCTCTGTGATTTTGATCCTGCCAGAGCATGGTGCTGCTGGTGAGGGGAAGCACAGGAGCGTTTGAGGAGTAGAGCAGGTTATAGTGCTGTACATTTTTCCAATGTGTATTTGCATTTCACCAGCTGAGAGCCTTAAAGAGCTGTTTGTGTAAAGAGCTTACAAACCTGATTATTTTACACCATCAGGCATAGTCTTAAAAGCCTTTTCCATTTAGCACCTACTGTTCCTCCTGTTAGCAAATGTAACAGAGACTGAGAATTATGAGCCACACAAGAATACGTTGTCTCAGATTTGATATGGCTCCAGCCCATCTGATGTCTGTCTTCTCCAAAAGCAGATTGAATTTCCCACTGGCAAGGCAAACCCACCCAAGCCAAATGCCTCTCAGAGTCCCTGCGTGCACCAGCACAGCCACTGCCTTGGGCTGTCCTTGCAGATCAGACCACTGCTGCACATACTTCAAGATGTGTCAGCTTTTACATGGGACTGCAGACAGAAATGGCACAAGACTGACTGCAAAGACTAAGTAACATCTGCCATGAGAATTTAGGCTCCTGACACCTTCAAATGCTTTTCAAAATGTTTACTAAAATCTTGCCTGTAGAGCATCATCTCAGAGCTGAGATTTACTCCAATTTACAACAATTCCCCCCACAAGGCAGAAACCTTCCCATCAAAAGGGACAAAGGGAATCTCTCTACCTTCCCAAACTATGTTCACCATGTTAACTCCCACCCTTTGGTGATTTCCATGACACCACTGAACACAAATTTTTAGTTATTAGCCCAAAGTGCCTCTCTGTTCCCTGAAGCTCACTCTTGTTTGTGCCCCTGCCAATAATAAATAATATTTTTGCTGTATATTATTTTTCCACGGCACAAAGCCATAGATGTAACCTTTCTAGAGGCAAGCAGCTGCTTTTGAAGGATACCGCTTTCTGCTGCTCAGACCAAGTGACATGTGATATATCAACAGTATTATCACCAAGTACAGCATGCCAAGCTGCTGCACAGTCTTGAGGATTTTCTTTTGAAGCATTAGTGAAAGAACTAAGCAAGAAAGTGCAGAGTGGGTTATTCAAATGTCAGTGGAAAACTAAAATATCTGGTGGGCAGGTTGCAGAATACCATTGGCACAGTAAAACAAAAAGGGTTTGACAGTTCCCTACTGACAATAGGGCTGGCACTTTAGGAGGGAGAAGAGGGTGCTCTGCCTCCCTGCATTTACCAAATACAAGGTGCAAAAAAACCCATCAGAGAAGACACCCACACAGTGGGAGATCTGAGAGCTAGATGTAAACCACATTCCCCATAAAGATGTGATGTATGCAGATTAGTATTTGTGAGCCTCACAACAAATGGGTTTTCAGAAGGAATTGAAGCTGAGGGAGCACAGCACTCCTGGCAGAGGAAGGAGGATTACACACCCTAGTAACCCAAGAGCAGTCTCTGGGGCTGCTGCAGCTGCAGGCAGGGCCCAGGGTTCAGCCTGCCCTAGGGACAGGAGGGGAGAGCTTGCCTTGCAAGCTGCACTGTAGACCATCTCCCCAAACTAGAGATAATAAAGCACTGTTTAACTATCTGATTCATAAGACAGCATAATTTGTGAAGTGTAAGGGGGCTGTAAACAAGGAATGTGTTTGCACCATGTGGCAGTAGAGCATCATGGTCTCACAGCTCAGTTTAGTTTCTCCCATTTATAATTTTTTTTTTTTAATATCCAACTTCCCCTGCATACAGAAAGGCTAATAGCATAACAGGCTTTTCTGCTAATTTTTCATCACAACAAATAATTTTGTCTAATTGTCTCCTCCTAGAATAGAGAACAGGTTCTGCTCATTTACAGGTGGGCTATGAGCTTTGTTAATTTGTTTTCTTTTGGAAAGAGCATAGTTGAAGAGGATTTCAAGGCAGGTGGAGCCCAATTTAGCCTAACATAAGGGATCCAATTACAGCCCTACAAGTGGGTATTTTCCCCAATGAGAAGATTCTTGCCTGGAGCACTTTCTTTCCCTGCACAACAACAGAAATCCTCTCATGTGACACCTAATGGTTGTTTTTGCTGCACCAAAGCAGTAACAAATACCAAATCACAATAGGCTGTCACTATGGCTGACTATCCTGCTGGATATTCCATGAAGCAGAGTTACCTCAGTGCCAGACTAGGTGGACTCCCAGTAGCAGGAGGTGACTAGGAGGTGGACTAGGTGGACTAGGCCAACACCACCTTCAGAGTCTGCAAGAGTTGGGAAAAAACTGAGCTAAGATCTGCTGAGAAAATATGGCCAGGTTTTACCTGGGCAGGGGAACTTTGCAGCCCACCGCAACTTAAGTTTTATCAGTGTGAGGCAGCACACGAGAGCTGTTCCACCAGAGACAGGAGCTTCCCTTGTCATCCACCTGCAGCCCTTGTGGTCAACTCTGTTATGCCCAGAGGCAGTAGTAGGCAGGTTACCAGAGTTTTATGGCAGGTACCTTTTTCTATATCTCACAGTCATTAAAATGTTGGCTGACTGTAAATCCTGTGTCTCAGAAAGTCTGGACATGGACACAACTCTCCCAGGAGCCTGAGATGGAGAAAACACTTAGGATAACAAAATGTGCAGAGAAGGAAGTGCCAGCCCATTTCCTCCATCTTTGGGGACAAGAACACCATGCTCTGTAGCATGCATAAACTTCACATTCAAACACTAACTCTCTGACACTCAACTTCTCTTACTCCCATTGCATATTGCTTTTCTTCCTCCTACACCTGGGGATGGGAA
Source organism: Molothrus aeneus (assembly GCF_037042795.1). NCBI lineage: Eukaryota > Metazoa > Chordata > Aves > Passeriformes > Icteridae > Molothrus > Molothrus aeneus. The sequence goes on from NC_089660.1 coordinate 18,497,353, forward strand.
AGCAAAAGGCCAAGTAGAGGAAGGAGCATCAGTTGCTGGAAGTAGTAAACAATGGAGTTTTTATCAGCTAAAGGAGGACAGCGGCAACTAGTCAGCAGTATACAGGGGGTCATGGTGTTTTAACTGCAAACCATGCAGTGCACATGGCTCTTCCAAGAAGTTTTTAAAAGCTCATCTGTGAAGCTTGAATGGTGGTTCGAGATGGCTCCCTCATGAAGCAGTACCTGGATTCTTCAAATAAAAGATCAGCATAAGATTTTCTCTTTCACCACATTAAGTTAAATCCTCTTCTATGTGTAACTCTTGCATAGATCAGTATCATTTGCAGCCACAGCTGTGGAAAGAGTCACACTACATAAAAGATCAGGAAAAATCAAGAAACTAGGGCTCCAAAATAGACACTTTTCCAGATAAAATTCCTCTGGCAAAAAACCTGTTAAGTTCAGGAATATCCAAATGTCAATTTTATATCTTAAACTGTACAGTTTATTATCTCTTAAAAAAAATAAATGCCACACTACTGCAGTCAGGTCAGCTAATGTCCCTGAAACACATTCCTGCTGTCCAATGTACCAGTCTTGTGCTCCTCTGTGCTTGTGAAGGCCATAACCAGGAGGAGATGAATTTTCCACCTGCTGTTATTACTGCCTCTGCCAAGAAGAATGCCAAGCACGAGTGCAATATCCATTTTCTAACAGATATTGGATTTACATTGCCAGCTTATTTTTCATAACTCACTAATGAATAATGAGAGGGAAGGACCTTCCAGCAGCACAGGCAGAGAGCACATAGTATCCAACACTCATGTAGGCGAATTTAAGTATTGTCTTTTCTCAAGATAAAGTGAACACCATATGGGACTGTATACAGAGCATCAGCTTGCACCTAGACATAGAGCTGGTAGAAAATCTTTGGCTAATATAAATGCAGCCCCGGACATGGGGAGGGTTCTGCAACTCTCACTCAAACCCATGTTGATGCCAAGAATGCCCAGAGACCTTCAGGCTTGTGAAAATCTGGGTTCAGCATGTCTCAACTAAAATCAATCAACTCCCCCCCACCAAAATCAAAGAGAGATTGCTTTAAACCTTCTTAATAATAATTGCTACCCCTTAGCAATCAGCAACCAAAGGATGATACAATCAGTATGAAACCCAGTGTGAAAATGGATGGAAAATTCAGAAAGCTGAAAACTTGGTCATCTAAATTATTTACTGAAATCTGTTTCTATTTCACTGGTCTGTAGCACCCAGAGGAGAGTGGGAGGAAGTACCACTGGAGCAAGGCTGTTCCATGTCTGCAGCACATGGAGCACACGCTGAAGGATCACTCCAGGCCCACAGTGAGTGCACAGTAATTAGGGGGAGGCAGCATGTGCCTGTGCTAATTGTGGCAGCCAGCTGGGCCAGACTGTTTCCCTGCTGTTCCTGGAGCCACCGACGCTGGCAACCCAGGGAAGCCTCGAGTCATGTACAAAATTAAGCTCTTGCTGTTTTCAGAAAGAAACAGCTCTTGCTGTTTTTAAAGACATTTAAAAATGAAGTCCCCATCAGGGTAAATGTAGTTTATTTCCTCCCTTAACATGGGCAAACCATTTTCTTTAAGACATGGGCATTAATGCTATCTTGCAAGCATGGATCAGAATCCAAATAGGGCTCTTAATTGTTTCAGAAAGGCTGGAAGAGATGGAACCAAATTAAAAATGTTTATTAGATGTAGCAGCACAGAAGTCTCTTGCAGTCTAGCAGTAAGGGGATGCATCTTTGGTCCTGTTGTAGAATTAAAAAAAAAACAAAAAAAAACAGAGGTCCTTAAAAAAAGTCTGTATTTCTAGGTAAAGAGCTGCAGAATGAAATCAAACTGTAATGGCAAATGTGAAAGAAATAACAAGGATAGACCACTCTTGATTTGCATTCTTTGTTTTTCCTTGATGATCATAATTCACATTCTGTGTCTTTTTATTTTAACTAAGTAACTAAAAGCCAGCAAGAGAATCCTGCAGCCAGGTAACCCTGCCACAATTCCCTGCAGGCAGGAAGCTGGTGGCAGCACCCCGGGCAGGCTGCGTGGCACCTGGCAGCACCAAGAGCTGGGCTGTCCCTGTCCTGCAGAGCAGAGCTGGGCTGTCCCTGTCCCTGTCCCTGTCCCTGTCCCTGTCCCTGTCCCTGTCCCTGTCCCTGTCCCTGTCCCTGCAGAGCAAAGCCTGGCCACAGCAGAGCTGGGCCTCTCCACAGGGCAGCTGCTCCAGAAGCACTGCTGAACATGGCACAGAGGGTTTCATTTCCACAATTTTCATTTCCACAGCTTTCTGCCAGCAGAAACTTCAGCCTGCCAGAGAGCTCCTTGCACATTTCCCCAAGGTCTCACCACTCAACGCATTCAGGACCCTAAAGAAGACCTAGCTTGTGAACTAGCTGATGAAGTTTCACTTGCAATTACAATTTGTGCAGAAGGGGTTGAGGATCTTGTGATTTCTATGCATGGCATGTCTTAGAAACAGCCAAATTAAAATCCTTATCAGTAAGGAGCTGATAGCTCCTGTAATTGCAAGAATCTTTCTGTGTCAGCTGGAGGGAGTGGCATGATGCACTGGCAAAGAGAAGCAGATCTGTTCATAAAATAGGAAAACTTCTAACCAAAGAGATTTTCCTGAACCATTAATTCCTCTAAAGAAAGTAGTAATTTAAAACAAATTGCTTATATAATTTGTGCTGTCAATACAAGAACATTCTTCTGAGTTAAATCTTTTTGCCGTGTACAGCTCTGCCTCACTTTCCTGCCTGACCTACAGTGCATCCATTCATGACTGAAAAGAAAAATTTTATCTCTGAAGGATGAGTCACACCTCTCTACCATCCTTCAGGCTAAACCAAATTTCACGTTACCTTCCACAGAGTATACTTTTTAAGAGCTGATGAGTTAAACAATTGATATGTAGATCCATTTGACCAGAATAATTTAAAAACAAATATTAAAATATTCTCATCTCAGGCACCTGTCCCCTATGTCATGATCATCTCTGTGAAATGATGATCTGTCCCTTGAGGGAGAAAATCCAGGAGGATACAGAGCTAGTGCAGGTTTAAACTGGATTATTCACATCTTTTGGGGCCAGAAAAATAAAATAAAAAGATAGAGATAATTGCATCATGCACTAAGGGATTTCTAAGTTTTACAGAGCTCATTTGTTGACTGCAGTGCTAAAATGGGGTGGTTTTGCTCTAGGAAGAGGCTGCCTAGAGCACACAGCCAGCCAGGCACCCCATTTACCCTAAGCAGTGACAGCCTAGAGCCCAGTGACAGGGGAGCAGCCAAGCCTGACAAGGGTGCAGCTCCACACAGAGCTCCATTACTCACAGACTTCGTCCAGTTTGGAGAATTCAGCTCAAGACTGAAATCAGTAAGTGGTCTGACTGGATGAGGTGACTCTTCTAGCCTTAGGACTTCTCAGACCAAGGTTTAATACCAACCTCAAATCTCTCATTCAAGAGATTTATTCTAATATGGGGACAGTTATTGTGGCTGTGAGCTGAAACATCCAGCAGCCACTGCCAGAACTTAAATACCTGCTCTTGCTTCCAATAGGGATTCATAGTAAAGAAAGTACATCCTTAATGCCCTGAGTCTTTATAATCTTCATGTGAGCTCACAGCAGTGCCTAGGAAGTTACATAGCCCAAAGAAGAGCTAGAATGAGAAATGCCCCAGGTCTGCAGGGGGGCAGGAGCAATACAGGGCCTCAGGAGTGGGATGGGGAGGGCATCTGGGAGGTCCCTCACCAACCAGCATCCTCAGCAACACCCAGTGATAGAACTCATGAAGAAAAATGAGTTATTGGAGCAGTTCAGTTGATGGAGTTCGATCTGGGAAAACACCTGAGGCAGAAGACAAATGCAAGCTCTGCCAAAATGGGAGCAGCCAGCACCCTGGAGCAGCAGGATGGCAGCTGATGGCATGTGTGACAAGAAAGAGAGCAAGCATCTCTCACCACAGCCCTCCTGCAACCAGCCTTCCATCAAGCATTGCTAGATTAAAACACTGAAGTCATTTGAAAGATGGTCACCAGGTTTTTCTTTTACAAGGTGCTGCCATTCAATTAGAATTTAATATGAAATGGAGCAAAGACCCTCCTGAATTGCTGTACAAGACTGCTTTACTTAACAAAGGGAAAACTAAAAATGGATTAAGAAAACTGTTCTTAACAGTAAAATGTCTAAGATCTGTTACAAGCATGAAAAAGAAAAAGCAGTCTGCATGAAACATAAAGAATTGTACAGAAATGGAAAAGCCATGGAAGTACAGAACAAGTGAAAGCACAGAAGAACAAGCAAGCAAAACTACAGCCCTGTTTGTTACACACATACCTGAAGGACAGAGGACACATTTTTCTGAACAATTTGACCCATTAGAGTATTGGTAACCAGAGCAATGAGAAAGATGGCATTTCAGCTGTGTCCAGCTGTGCCTCATCAGAATGGTATTTCCTATGTGTTGATTTCAGATGTTATTTTTTCTTTAACATGAGTTTTTTCACCTTTTCCAGGAGGGACTTACATCCTGGTCCAGAGCAGGAGCAGTAGCTCGAGTTTCTTGTTCCTACAGCTGGTGCCATGCTGCCAGCAATGCTATCAGAAGTGCTATTTCCTTGATTAGTGTTCCTTAAAGACAGAACAGCTTTATAAAAGATGTACATCATGCAGGACATAAAAGGGGCAGTTGGCTTGTGTGGCTTAGGCTTGCTGAGCCATAGGCTCAACATCAACCCTCAATGTCAGGCTTATCTCAGCACAATCAGCATTACTGGAGGACAAATGCCTGGCTAATCTGAAGAACCACAGCTTGTGAAGAGCTTCCATGAAAAACTCACAGAAATCTCAAGAAATGGAATAATTGAAAGATATAGTGATAAGAATAATTGAAAGATATGGTGAATTAGCCCAGCCTTTAACTGGGCTTCCCTGATGAGAGAGTCTGATTCCAGCAGCTACCACTGCAAACTCAGTTATGTGAAATCTTTACAGAACAAATGCAAGAAAGGGAGTGAGAAATTGGAGTAGAGATTTAGTAGAGAATATCAGCATCCCAGTAAAAAAGATCTAGTTTGATATTTTAGGAGTGGAGAGAAATGAACACATTCTATTTTCACACCATTACATACTTGAGCTCTGTGATTTCCATATAATATGCAGATAATACAGCTTAAGGAAACTTCATTGATGTGAAATAATCTTGATTAAAATTTGCAATAATGGTAACAAAAGGCAGAAAAAACTAAAATTAGTCATTTTAGATTACTATCATGCTGTTTTGTTGTGGATAGAACTGTTTGGTTAAGCCTGTACTTTAAAAACCAAGAGCCAAATACAACACCTAGACCTGTGTGGTCAGGTATGGTAAGACTCACAGCTTTATATAGTATATTCTGTTTCCAGAGGCTACATCTGAGCTAAAAAATCTCTCTGTTGTCACTTCACATCTGGCTGCTTTTTTAACATGTCCCTGCAGAAGGGAAAGACTAAAGATTTGCAAACAGCAACCCAAAGCCTTCCTGCTGCCTGTGATGCTGGGTAAGTGCCGGGCATGAAGGATTTTCTTGGGTTTCTCACTTTCTGTTTGGGCTACCCAATCTCAGGGCTTTCAGTTTAGACCTCCCACAGCTGGAGTGGAGCTGCACACTTTCTCTCAATGTGGCTCAGGACCTTTTTGTTCTCATCTGCTTTTTTGGAGATGTTGCTCTTTGTGCTGGTATCATGGAGTGGGGACCAGCTGCCTGTGCTGTCACACAGTGAAATATTTTGCTAATTTTAAAACAGAATTTAAAACAGCACAGGATCCCCAGGGCTGTCTGTGCTCTCCCCAAAGCCACAGCAGCCGTGCCTGCCCTCAAGACAGACCATCTGGACCAGCCCCCAGCCACATTCTCCAGGCTCACAAGAAGCATGGGATCTGGAGGGTCTCCTGGACCCAGAATGAGGCAAGTACCAGGAAACATCAGTATCTCTGAAAATCCCAGTGCTAGACACCAGCTCCTTACTGTATCTCCTGCTTCATCTGGCCAGGCTGGAGCAGCAGTCCGTTCCAATGCAAACAAAGAGCTCGCTAAAATAGTACTGGGGCTTTTAACATGTACCAAAAATTATTTATTCCAATTCTGCTGACAAATCCTGTACAAGCAAACAGTAATTCTGAATTTGCTGGATTGTTGATGAATGTTCCAACACAACAGCATTTCATCCCAGATGCAAAAATATAAAGGTTCTTTAAAGAACCTTTATTTATGCTTCAAATTGTACAGCAAGAGCAACAGAAAGCAGAAGTGCTTATAGTCTGCTACAGCTTCGCAAACATCACAACTACTGTCTAATTTTGAGATTGTTTCATCTTGAATATTCACTCTCCTACCTTGCTATCTCACTGAAATGCAGAGGTTGCAGCACAGCCATTGGTGACACTCTAATGCTACTGAAAGTTCAGCTTAACTTGTCTGCCCTGCATACACCAAGATGTTGCTGAAAGAGGTCCTCCAGAACCTGTTCTCTGCTTGAGTCTAGGACATTTACATTCGCCTTTAGCACTAAGCCCTCACCAGCAAGAGGCTCTTCTCCTGACAAGTATTTGGGGTTCCTGTGAATTCCAGCCCCAGGCTGGCTTTTGGCTCCCATCACAACCATGCCTCTTCCCCAGCAAGCACCACTACAGAGCTGTTGTAGCTCATGCTAAGACATAGGAGGACAAGGAGTCTTTCATGCATTTTTTTATAGAACTTTGCTCCATGGCTTATCCAGGCAAATTCTTATCTATGTTAATTTGGTCTCTTCCTGGCTAATTAAACTTAACATATAAGACAGTCTCATTAAGATCTTAGCTTAGGCTGGATATTTACATTCTCAGTATCCCCAGCAAAATTTGTCACTGGTATCAGCAACAGACCTGCTTGCAGATGTAAGGTTACATTCCTCCCCCAAAGCAGCAGGTAAGTTATTACCAGAAGCTCAGCGTTAAAAAAATTGAATTTTTGGTGCCTCTTGCTTGCAGGAGGCACTTTTCCATGCCCAGCTCCCTAGCATTAAGGCTACATAAGTATGTCATTTCCACTGAAAAAAATCCCCTCTTCGTTTTGGTGCATACAGAAAATCCAGCTACTAGAAAATACAAAACGGATTGTCTGAACACCAAGGAGGGAGAAATGTTGAGGTTTTGAATAAGGGACTACAACCATACAAACACCTGGAAGCTGACAGTTACAAGGGGCACAGAAGAGGGAGCTGGAGAAATCCCACTGCTTGATGTGGTTTGGAGGGGGAGAAATGCACAGGAGGGTTTTGTGATGAAAAACGAGAGGCCAAACATTTTGATCAGGTTTTCAAGATAGAAGTTCAAGATTTCAGATTTTGGGAAATTCTTTCTAATCACTGTTATGCTGGTGAAATAAAACAATCATGGGTTGCTAAAACACTACAGAAATATTCTTACTCACTGGAACATTAGTCCCGTTGGTCTCCCCTACCCTTTTTAGCTTTATAAATTCATGTTCTGGTGAGTTCTCCCTTCCCTGTCTTCCCATTGGTTTGTGTAACTCTGCCCATCCACCCTGGCACTCCCTATTGGGCCCTTCCCTGTGTACCACCCCTGAGCCCTCAGGCCCTTCTTTCCCTGCATTTTTACCCGGGACCCTCCTTTGTCTTTGGCCCCTGGACACCTTCAGCGTTGTGTGAAATAAAGCATCTTGGAGCTGCATGCCTGGACCCTCTTGTGTCTTCACTGCTGAGCTGCTCTGTGTGTGTGTGTGTGTGTGTGTGTGTGTGTCTGTATCTGTATCTGTGTCGGTCCATGTGTCTGTCTGTGTGTGTGTGTGTCTGTATCTGTGTCTATCTCTGTGTGTGTGTGTCTGTCTGTCTGTCCGTCTGTGTGCTGGTGCTCTCATGGCTCCTACCCATTGGTGGAAGACACTCTTGGGGAAGGTAGTATCCACCACCACCGTGGACCCTCCCCCCCAGTTTCACACTGAAAATTGCTCTACTGTTACCTGTCCACTGATGCAGCCTAAGATTCCAGAGCCCTATGCAACAGAACAAACATTTCCAGATAATTAAATGACCCATAATTGCAGCAAACACTCTAAAGCAAGCATTCGCAGTCTAAAAATCTCTCCTGTGAATGCTTAGGAATAAACAACTGATTTCACTGAAATCAGAACTGATTCACAAAATAAGAAAACAGAAAAAAAGGGGGTCTCAATCTGAAATTAATAATTGCAGCAGCTCCCTTTCACAACCATTTGGCAGGGAATATTTAAGGAAACAGCAACTGTAATGAAAAATATTCAAAGAAGCACAAGAAACAACAACAACTAAGTGCTATGAGATATTCTAGGTTCTGAAGGCATTTTTATTTCCACAAAATGAAAATGCTGTTTATTCACTGCAAAAAATGTGGTAGCAATGTTTGTGCCTCCAAACAAATGGTGAGAAGCCCCTGGAAAACACAGCCTGCAGTGACTGGATGGGATGAACCTGGGAGCTGAGCACACCTACTGCACTCACAGGGACTCCAGTGCTGGAGCCTTGGGGCTCTGCCTTGTTTGCTGGTTACATTGGTTGGTCTAATAAAACACGAGACTTCTCCGCTCAAACCTTGTCCACTTGGATCATCTTAGGTAATGGCACTAGAAGATGCTTTATTACTATTGGTGTTCTGATTGTCCAGGATCTTCTCTAGTTTTAATGTGAGTAATAACAGGGGTTTATTTAGTCTATAGATTGCTGTCTAGAACAGAAGTCCAATTTGTCATTAGATTTCAGTTGTCACAGCATACATACAGCAAAGGACAGTGTTTTACTGGCTGGATTTGTTTTCCCTCCCCTTCCACATGTACCAGGTTGGTAATAGTGGTGGGCAACTCTAACTGAGCCAGAAGGGCAGCGATTGGGTTCACTCAGGGCAGGAAAAAAATCCCCTTAAGCCATATGCAAAGCACCTTAAAGTCTTGCCTGCATCCCTCAGGGAAGTTACTGATACATGAACAAAGGTCAGTGAGGCACAGCACATCAGGCAGTGCTGAGGTCGGCAGTGCCTTCCTGCAGAACACAGAAAACAGATGGATCCTTTTGAATTATCACATTAAGCATCAGCTGGAGAAAACAGACTTCCGTCACAGACTTTAATGATCCTTGTGAGCCACCATCAATCTTTACTGCTCATTAACTGAATTTGCTGTTTAGCTGATGGTGTGCTGGGTGAGCCTGTGTGCAACACAATCCTGTTTCACACATTCTTTAAAGCCACAGGAACTTGACCATAAAAATATTGTGGCTGCACTACTTGTGACACTGGTATTAGGAGACTGAACAGGGAATGAAGAAAAGGAACAAAGGAATGGATGAAAGCAAAGAATGGTGATTCTGCCTGCAAACTGGCATCAAAGGAGCATTTGACACTGTTAGCTGTGATGGCTTTCCCTTCATGACAAAAGAACCACCCTGCCCTGAATCATTCATTAAACCTCAAAAAGCAAAGGAAGCCTCTGCTCTAACGCAGACATTAAACAGGACAAAATTGAATGGCACTTGTCAGAAAGGAGAAGTTTCAGGCAGACTGGCTGGTAGGCAGCATTTCAGCCTTTCACAGTGGGTCTTCCCAACAGATTCACATCAATGACAAGCGTCTGGAAGACCTGATTCCAGGACTGGGGGGCCACACACACCACCAAATGTGGAGTATTTTATGTTCCAATAACTATGAGGTAAAAGCTCAGTGATGCTGAAAGCATGAACAGGGTAGGAAAGAAGGACCAAAGTTCTGTGGGTGATGATAAATAGTTACATTTGAAACCTTTTCCAGATGCAGCACAGACATATTTGGGAGCTGAAACACCTACATGCACAATGCAAAAATAGGTGGTGAAAATGTCTTTCAACTTGTCAGGAATACATGTTTCTGTGAACAAAATAAGAACTTTGTGGAATGTTCCATCTTCTATAACTTCTCTTAGCTACAGGCTAAACACAAGATCACCAGTTTTCAGAACAGAAGATGGGGATTCTTCTTTGCTTTTCTTTGCTTTCTATGCAAGACAGACATATTCTTGGAAGAAAAAATATATTCAGAAACATTTCCCAAATATTTCTTATTTAACTCTTGTCTAGGGAAAGAGTCAACTATTTCCAATCCTCTGTAGCAAACATCAGAGGTGAAGCCTTCTAAACAGCCCTGCCTACTGTCAGAAATGTATGAGCCAAAGAAGAGAAAACACAGTGTAAGTATTCTGTAGGTATTTGTCCTGCCCCAGCCTGGGATTCTATGAAATGTGTCTCTATTTAAGCAGTCTATTTTTGTTTTTCTTTAATGAACACGGCATGCTGAAATGGACTTGGTGCTGCATAAAATTATGCAGCTCAAACTGAAATTAGAAGATTGTCTTAAAGGCCTATAAATGTTAATACTGTATTTTTTATTGAACTCTGTTTGATAAACTTCTCTATAAATATTCCAGGCATGATTTTTTATTACAGCCACATTTCCCCACTCAATTGCTAGATTTCATTTCACCATGAATAAATAACTATTCAGGGATTTTTGGCAGCTTAGTGTTGTTCTAACCCACTGGTCTTGCAATTAGGTCCTAATGTTGTTTTTGTGAAGTCATATTTTTCTTCATGTGTCCTGAAGTCCCCAGCTATCTTCTATTATATTGAGGCTAGGGCATATTCATATCCAAATAGCATTAAACTGCAAAAAAACTGCTGCCTAGATGTTTTCCAGAAATGCCTTTGAAAAGGAAAAGTTTTGTTTAAAATATTTTACATCTGTTATGGAGGTGTTACCACCATTTCTAATCGGCCCAGCCTTGGCCAGCAGCATGTCCATCTTTGGAGCTGCCAGAGACTGGCTCTGCCCGACAGGAGATAGCTTTCAGCAGTTTATCACAGAAGCCACCCCTCTAGCCCCCCTGCTACCAAAGTTTGGCCATGCAAGCCCAATACAGGCAGAAGTAAGGAAAAGCATTATATCAATTGGTTCACAGCTTCATTTGGGGTTTTCCTTAAAAACAGACAGTAATAAACCTGCATGAACGGATTCACTTCATAGGATAAACAACTCCAGCATCCCTCAGGGTATTTGCTGGACAAGCCCACTGAGTCAGCAGCCAGACTGGCACAGTCACTGCTGTTTGCTATGCTGACACACAACAGAGGCTGTCTAGCTGCTATGCATGCCTTTGGGCCTTGCCTAGAATCACTGGAAAGTTGTTAGACCACTTTAATTTGTAAACCTATTGACAAGCATTTAATGTTAATGAAATGTTAGTGATGAGTAATTCTCAAAGATGAAACACAGTTCATTGTGCATCTAATTTATTTAGTGCTAAATGCTTGCCCTGATTTCCTTTACACATGGGAAAGTCAGATTTAGATAAAAACCTTGCATATCAAATAGGGCAATTCTTTGAAAAGTCAGTCAAATTTCTATGTAAATGCTTGTATTTGAGTTTCCCAAAAAACTCTGTTTGCAGGTATATTTCCTGCCATGGTGGAAGTGGAAGGTGTACACTGCTCCCGGTGCCCACTTATTCATAAAACCCTCGATGAAGGAGATCAGAACTATCTCCACCAGACCATCTTAACAAATGCAGTGCTGGTGAGCAACTGAAAGAGATCCTACACAACACCACAGGCCCTGGCTGTGCCAGTGCATCAGGAGTAGTCCAGTTTTATCCTCTCTGCGTACTGAATTTAGAGCATCTGTGATATTCGGCAGTCTAAGTGCCGGAACATCCTACTTGGCCAGCAATTTATTATATTGCACACAGTGTATTAGTTTGGTAGCCACTGGAAAATAAAACAGACAACCTCTGTACCAGCAGGGAGACAGATAATGTCCTGTGCCGCAGTCCTGTGCCTGTGCATGGGCCAGTGCTGCCAGAGCTGCCCCGCTCAGCCCCCCGTTCCTCGGCATGACCCCACTGTAGCGATGGCTCCTGACACACAACAAATTAGGGAAAAAAGTCTGATACAACATCTGCCAGCTGCCTTTCTCAAAGAAATTGGACAGCATTAATATTTACCCTCTGCCCAAGAAAAACACTTTACCATATTCCTGTGTTGGCCGATACTGTCCCATCCTTCTACTGGCAAGTGTAATCCTGAGCTAAAAGACTTTGAAATTGCATTAGTCTCTGAACAACTGAGTAAATCCAGAGAAACAGATGATGAAGAACCTGCCCTACTGCAGGGCCCTAACTGCCTGAGAAGTGTTTTCTGATTAGTCATACCCGTACCTGAGCGTGCCAGGCCTCGTGGGGTGGCCAGTGGTGAGGAGGCAGCAGGTTGCAGTCATTGCCTGAGCTCCTCTGGTACCTCAGTGCTGCTCAAGGGCTTTTACAATGCTCATAGGACATGGCTTCATTGTGAGGCTTGGGCACTTGTCCCTTCAAAGTTTCACCTGTTAAAGCAGAAAGCTATGCTCTGGGGAACAGGAAGGCAGTCCAATTGCTGTAATTGCAAGTTGGAAATTTATTCACCAACAAGTCCCTAAAGGGCAATCTATCATAATGTGCCAGCCAGGAGCTCAACTCATCCTGTGTAACACAGGGCAATATGAAGCACTGAGACTCCCATCAGAGAAGCTGGTTTGGAGGGCTCAGCACCTGTAACCAGTGAGCTCAGCACAGAACAAGCCAGTGAGTCCAGCTTCTGCCATAACACCGTGCAGCTCCTGACAGCCCCAGTCAAGCAAAAAGTGTGGTACCTGGAACACCAGGACTTGCACCAGTATCAGCACTACAGCTTCTCAGGGAACCAAGCATGAGGAAGACAATGTGGAAGATTTTTTTAGTACTGTGGGGATGGAATTTGGCTACCCCCACCCACAATCAGCAGTGGGTTTTTTCCCCCTCCCTTTTTTCCTTCTATTTTAATAAGGGGAGTATTTAATGTACTCAGAATAGCTGGAAAACTTATAGGAGAGATGGACAGCAGGACAAAATATCTGTTCACCATTAAGAGTGGGAAATAAAAATAACACAGAGTGAATCAATCTCTTTCTTTCTTTTTCCTCATGATGGCCCTGTGGAAGGCAACGGCTCAGGGGTACACGCTGTCCCAGCCACTGCAGGGATGGAGCAGGCACCCAGGCATGTGGCTGATTTCCAGAAGTGTTTTGGCATTGTTAGTGAAACTTTAGGCTTAAACAGCAGCTAAAATGGCATCACAGCAATAAACTTCAATAACTCTGCCAAAAGACATACCAATGTTAGGTGGGGTTGAGCAGAATTCCCTGTGCTGGGCATGTTTACAGGCTGGAGGGGAATCTTTCATTATTTCACCATTTCTCTTGTTGAACAGATGTACAGAAAACAGCGACAGCATGCAGAAATCAGATTTGTTCATCTCTTGAGTTTCCTTTCATATTCTTCTAAATGCAAATACCTGAGTTATCCCCTGTTCTATATATCTTGTCTATGAAATGAAAACAAGGCTTTCTGCAGCGTTTCCCTATTGATCCTTTTGCTCTCCCTTTTGTTGGGAATATTTTTGAATGGAAGGTAACAAGGTGCTGTAGAGAAAGCAGTTACAACCATTCATTCTGTGCAGGCAAATAAACACAGAACATAACCAAAGAGGGAGGGAGGGAGGACCCGCTATACTTGCATTCTCCTCATGTTTAATTCCCCAGCAAACTGCAGTGGACATCTGATACCACTGTGGTTGACTGATAAATTATTAGATTTCTCCGATGTCTAGCAACTATCAGTTAACACTTCGATATTAAATTTAATTGATAATGCCTTAATTTCTCTGTTGTCTTCTTCCAGACAACATGTCTCCAGAGATCTGAGTTAGAACAAATAATCCCAGATAGAACAAATAATATTCTTTATCTCTTATCTTGCTATACACCACATGTGTGTGGGGATGGACGTTTTGGCAACAAGTTTGTTGCAGACTGTGCCTGGGACAGCCTGTAGTACATGACTGATGGCCTTGTTCTTTAAAACATGATCAATTTTGTGGAATCCATCAATGGAAGCTACTGTCACAAAGAAACAAGGGAGGCTTTTCTTAAAGTGGGTTGTGCACTGCCACTTCATTCTGGAATGTTTTACTGCTGGTGGAGCAGAGTGCCTGTGACAGCTCATCCCTGTGGAAAGGTAACTTCAGAGTCACACTCAGAAAATGAACATTGGAGCACTAAGGACAAACCCAGAAGAAACCAGATGACACATGTCATGAAAATACAAATTACACAAACACTCAACTACATCATGGATTAAATCTTTGAAATGAACTTATTTAGGTAGCATAGGTAGGGGCAGGAACAGTCTGTTAGCACTGCTGGCTGACACTGTCTGCTGCAACATCCTCTCTTCACTATTCTAAGCTAAAACTTTACAGAATGGGAAAAATTTTTCAGACTAATGAATTTTTTTCTTTTTGGAAATCCGGCCATAGCAACTCAGTTGGTTTAGGAGATGAAACTACTGAAAATCACCCGGGGTTTTTTTGTTGTTGTTTTATTACAATAACTGGACAATCTCTTTGGTTGTTGAACCTGGGCTTTCCTTTCCCTTGGCTACTGAGGTATTTCTCCCTGCTAGACCTGCATTCTCAGCATTTACAGCCAAGATGCAGGTTCATTTTGTACAGAAACCTTCCACCCTAGCATCACCGTGTTTTGAGTGCTTAACTTGGCCACATTTGTACTCTGCTGATGGGAAGGACCTCCCTGCCTAGGACGGAAGATCAAGAAAGCCACCTATCTCTGCTAGAACCAGTGGCAGGTAAGGGGAAGTGTAAACCCCTTATTTAGATAATACAGCTGAAGCACAGTTCACAATGATAAAGGAAGAGCACTTTCCCAATAAAACCAAGGAAAAGGGAAGGCTGAAAGATTGTTGAGTCAGGCCCTTAGAGCACAAACACAGACTGCTCCTTACTTCAGATAAACTGCATCCAGTCTGTCAAAACCAAGCATCACATGCTGCAGACCCACACAGTGGAAATGCCACAGGAATCTATAGACACTGCTAGCCTTAAAGAAGGGCTGCTCAGGAAAACTGCTGTGAATGCTTCCCTTCAGCATTCAGGCTTTTACATTTATAAGCCCAGCTGCTCTGCTTCCCTGTCTGCTAGACTCTGTCATTTACAGAAGGAACCATCATAGCATGGAGAACATATAAATATGCATAACTTCATCCCTAGGAAGCTAAACCAACAGCTGTATGGTGTCAGAGAAAAGGTATAAATTTCATCTCCCTTGTTTCCATTTTCTTATTATGACAAATGCCATGGGATTTCCTTGAAGCCATTCCCATGAGCTCAAGCCCAAGGAGTGATCTGTGAGACACATTATGAGGACAGCCTTGGAGAAGTGTCTGGAATCAAAATCCACGTCTGCAAAGGCCCCCCCAAAAAATGCACTGAGTTTTGGACACTGGGAAATGTTCTTCTGAACCTGCATACAGCCATGGGATGTGGCCACTTCCCTTGTGCTGCCTGGGGCAAGGAGGAGGAACCAGCTGAACATCACACTGGAAACCAGGGTAAAGCAAAGTCTACATAATCCAAGCTACAAGGTGAGTGACATAAATAAACTTTCTAAAGTGTTGCGGTGCGTGTTTTTGATTGTAATTCAGTCCCAGTAGTCAGTTTTATAACCCTCCCCCTATTTTGTATTGTTATAGCACATTTTACTACCAATAGATTGCTCCTTTCCCCCCATGCTGTTGCTTTTTGCCCTAGTTGTCCATCTCCCCAAAGACCTGCCCTTTTGTACCCTGTTCCTCCTCCCATTGAATGTCAATCCCTCCCCAAGCCTGCCCCTTTCTCTAGAAACTTCCCTATCAATTTTGTATCCTTCGAAACACCATTGGTTTGTTTAAGTTATTCTCCTCCCCTGTAGTCCCCGATTAGTTTAAACATTGTATTCCCCGCCTTGTGGTCCACCCCCAGTTTCTCCCAGTTGGTTAATGATTGTATCCTTGCCTGGGACCGCTCCCCATTTCTAAGTTGATGTATGCATTTGAGTCAGTGTCTTTCTGTCCGTGACGTTCCAGGGAATAAACTCCTTTGAAAAATATACAGAAGACCTCTCCCTGTTCCTTGTTCCGTGTTCCTACCCTCGGCGCAGTCCTATCCCCAATGCAGTCCACCTGTGCCATAGAGCAGCTGTGCCCTACAGCTGCACCCCGGATTCCACAGCTCTGGGGGTGGCCTACTCTCGCTGACAGTGCTGGGAGCTAGTTGGTCTGAAGAAATCCAGCACACAGCAGTATATCAGAGGGATGGTGATTGGGAGGGAAAAAAAGGAAAGTTTCCCTAAAGTAACCATCATTTTCTTAAAATGAATGATTTTTATTTGGAGTCTCCAGCAGACACACCACCACCTACACTACCTCATACAAAGCCAAGCACAACAGCACTGCCATAGGTGGCAGAGAACCAGTCCCTGCTGAAGGAACCTTCTCCTGACTCAGTTTCCCGATAAACCATACTAAGAAAACCCTGCACCCGTCCTGCCAGCTCTAAGAAAATCTGTTTGGACATTGGGTACTCAGAATTGTTTGCATTTTGAAAACTGTCTTACAGGCGCTTTTGATTGTTTTTGTCATTTTGTGTTGATTCAGTTGATCCTTCAGAGAAGCTTTCTTAATAATATCGAAAGGAGGAGTTGTGGAGACCTTGGGGGCATTCCCTGGTTTAGAGAGACATTAGAATCTTCCCTCAAAAAGCTGTTAAGACTCCCTTGGCTTATTCCCCTGTTTCTATATCCCTGAGCCACTCCCTCTCTGTTCCCTGGTTGGCCCTCATCTTTGTACTGACCCAAGACCAGGTTCACCCCCAGGCCCCTCGGCGGAGGGAAACCTGGACCCGCCACATGTGTGTGCTTTGGGACTCTGAACATCTCACTGTGCGGCTGAATTAAGCATCTGTGGATACCATGCAAAGGCCCTTTTTTCTTCCTTACCCTGGATTTTACTAGCAACTATTCAGACTGCAATGCTAAAGATCTGTGTTCACTAATGGCCGCAACCTAGTACTCCTTACACTTGGAAAAACAAACCACAGTAAAAATAATATTTTCAAACTACTGTTCTTTTCTACAACACCACCTAAATGCAATCCATCCAGCAGCACACAAGTTCCTGGCAAGCAGAAGTCATGCCTGAGGGAGAAAAGGGTCTGCTGGGGGTGAATATCTCCTCCAGCCCAGGACATAGTGCAGTGAAGTAGCGCTTCACACCCAGGAGCCAGAGCTTGCCCTTTGGCCCTGCTGAGGCCAGTAACAGCTTGGCACTGGTCAAGGGCAGCACCAGGGCTCTCACTCTGTCCTGGCCCAGAGAAAAGCTCTTCCCCAATATTGTCAAAGAAGTTTGCAAACACACAACTAACAAGAGGCAGTGAAAGCAGCACTGCTGAACTGCAGATTGCAGAGCTGTGAATGAGATTCACAGCTGTGTTACAGTCATTTTACTCCGTCTTCAATATTTTATTTCAATATCATAAACACAGTTTTATTAATTGTAAAAAACATTTGGGAGGAATGCTGAATTATTTATTGTTTGAAGCAGGCAAACAAACTGGTTGTCAAAACAGATTTTTAAATTTAACACAGAGTCTCATGTAATGAAGTGTAATTTAGAAGGTGCAGGGTGTACCTTGTACAGCTTGAACTCCTCTCCAAAAAACTGGTCAAAGGAGCTGCCAAAAAAACAGGCAGGTGTTTTTCTCAAAGCAGGCATATGCCTGCACTCTGCAGTGCTCCCAACTGCTCCCATCCCATCCCATCCCAAGCAACGAAGGCTCTCCAGCATCCCCAATGCCCTCCCACAAAGCATGTCTGAAGCCTGTGCTGAAACCAGGGGCAAGTTTCACTGCTTGACCTGTCCACAGTCCCTTTGCAGGAGCAATAGGGTATCCTAAACAGTGATTGACTAGATCTGTGGGATCTGGTTTTGCAAAAGAGCTGCCTCAGTCTTTTTCAGTGCATTAGATTCAAACATCAGTTTGCTGGGCTGGGAAGTCCAGCACCTGGTGGACAGCAGCTGTCTCCAGAGAACTCCAGTGCTAGTCAAGCTCTCACCCACATGCATCATAGCACTGGTATGCCAGTGACTCACTGAAAATTGCTTTAGTCATCTCCAATCTTGTTACAGGTGCTAATGTAAACCTCAGCTAATTCTTCTTGCGCACTGCGGCCTTCCACCAAATGACTGTAACAAAGAGTAGTGTAAGATGAAGGCAAAAGCTTAAGGAGAGCTATCATGGAATTTTGCATAAACCATGCTAGAATATACTGCGAAACTTCTCAATTTCACCAAATTTAATAACACACGTGTTACTTGAGTGCAACACAAGTTGTATATGCGTCAAAGGACCAACAGGTTCAGGCAAGCAGCAGGTGTTTCACTGGTTCCTTCTCTGAGGAAATACCAGAGCAGAAATGTTTGTCACACCCAGTGCTTAGACAACCTCTGAGTGTCACTCGGGGTTGTCAGGCCCTGAATAATCGACCCCATCGAGATGAGGAACCCAGCTGTGGGGGGATAGAATGTAAGAAAATAAAGATAGTGGAGAAGGTAATCTCACCCCTGAAGAGTTGCAGCTGTACTAATTACCAAAGATTAGGAACAGGCCTGCCCTTAACAGGCCACAGCTGTGTCTAATAAGGATGAGTGCTACAAAAGAGTGGGTTAGGTGGGTGAGGAGAGGGTTGGAGTTTGTTGGCTGTGGTGTGAGAAAGTAGTCAGTTCTGTGAGGAGCTGCCTATGAGAAATCCCCAAGAAGGTATGGAACTTTTGCAATAAGATGACAACACCCGGCAACTGCATGCAGCACCTGACAGCAACCTGTCTCAGCCATGGGGCCCATGATTTTTTTTATTTGTTTGGGACTTCAGCTGCTGTCTGTTACCTTAAAGTACTGCTCTGCTTAATGCTCATATCTGTAATGTTTGTGCCATATTATTCTTATACATAATGTCTCTGAATGCTGAGGTTTTGAAGATTTGAGAGAATGGATAAGAACCCCTGGCAGAGCATCTGCCCAGGAGTGGGACAGATGGTGGTGGTGGCAGCCCTTCCCACAGGATTCCCTCTGGGGGAAAGATGGAAATCTGCCCCTGGAGCACGAAATGAACAAAAAAGCACACTAGCTGCTGCACTGATGGTGTTTGCAGAAGAACTGAGGACAGAAAGTCTGAAGCTCTGCCACATTCCTCCTTATGGCTTCTGGCCCTCCCATGAGCCCACAGCATCCCCAGCGTGAGGGGGCACAACCTGCCTCTGCACCACAGCTCTGCACGAGGCCTAAGGTGCTCCCTGAGCAGCAGTGAAATTCTACTTTCCTGTTAAACATTCACAGGATACTATTCTTTTCAAAGCACATTTCAATGTCTACAAGTACATGTAAAATAGCAGAAAACATAAATACAGTATGTCAGTCAGGCTTGCAAAACTACCCCCAGAAAAATCACAGGATCAGCATCAAATCCATTACATGCTTTTTTACCTGCACAGCAATTATTCTGCAGGCTTTCACATCTGTCATTTAAAATTTTATTTAGTTAAGATTGCCAGAGCCACAAAAAAACTAGGAAAGTTTTAGCATGAAACTGATTCCTGTTTTGAAGATAGGTCAGGTATCAGAGAGTTGATTAAAAAATAGCTGTTATGCATTTTCCCACTTCTCTTGTTACCTTGTTTAAACACTTTTAAACATTGTTTAAAAAAAAAAGGTATGTCCCTGAATTTTTTTATCAAAGAATTTATGAACTTAATTTTTTTGTAATGAAATTATAATGTTGACTTTTGCTTTGTACACAAGGGAATAAGAATATGGAAAAAAAGGTTTCAAAGGGTTTAAGAACACAAAATAATGCAACAAAACTATATGTGGAGATGCAAACCTCCTGATGGAGAGAATTGTAATTTTGTATACCTCAAAAAAAAAAAGATAAAGAGGCGAAGTTTTCTAAGAGGTACAAAAAATTGAAATAAATTAGGAAAAAAAAATCATGACCTTGCAAAATCTGTGTTTAGCTGGATGTAATGTTTCCTCTACTCTGCAGATAGAGGTTTCACTCTTGGGGCTTTTTGGTGGCATTTTCATCTGGCATGAAAATAACAGCTGTGATTGAACATTACTTTTTGACATGAAGGAAACTTCTTTTCAGTGTGTCTCAACATCTCAACTGTGTGCTTGTATGGCCATTCATTATAAGCTATGGCAGCAGCAAGGACACATTACACCTTGAAGTCATTTTGATCTCAAATGCATTTTCCTTCACTTTGTTTCAGGCTATTTTCTATTATATACCAAGTCTTGGAATACAGTTGGTTTCAATTTTTGTCCAAAAAAGAGCTGGAGGTGGTAAAAGCATGTGTTGGAGACTGTACAATAACATGGAAATGCTTCGTTTGAACTCTAACAAGCATTTTTTTTCCTAAGTATGAATGTCAGAAATTGTGGGCTCTTCAGCAGTGGCAGGGAATGGTAACATGAAGACCAGTCTCAGGTTGGTACATGGTCTAGGAACATTTTAGAAACTGTGAGGAAAAAAATAAGTACATTCTGCACCTAGATGAAAAATTGCTTATGGCCAGCCCACTTTGGAGTGAGGAATTGGATGAAGCTCTCCCATATCTCCAACAGGAGTCTGGGCCAGTTGGATGTCTGGTTATGCAAGCTGGATGTGTCAAGAGGAGGAAATAAAAATCAGAGAGGCAGCAGCAAGGGCATGCTGGTGTTGCAGAGATGAGGTGGAATCAGGCTCCCTCAACCTGCCAAGTGTTCTAATCACTTGCCTAATGGACTTCTGCCACCATATGCTAATAAAGCACCTGTCTCTACACCACACTTATGAGGGCTAGAAAATGAAACACTGTTTACATGGCAAATTAACAATTTTAGCATTTCCAGTAAACTAATTGACATAAACCATTCCCTTCCTCTGCCTCCCATCTTTCAAGTACTTTTCCTGCTTGTTCTCTGCACACATGGCCTTTGCTGCATCTAGAGCTACCATAAAGTACAATTCCTTAAGCTCACTGTAGTTACAACACCTAACACCAACCAAGTATTTAGTCCCCAGACTATGATTTTGCCCTATAACACCCAGTCAGGAAAAAAATCAGTTTCTGGGAGGCTCCATAATCCTCCTCAGAATATTTCCTGATCTTTGTTGCTCATTACTCATCTCACTGGCTGTGTAGCTGATGAATTTCAAAGTAAATCCTTGCCCATTTTGCATGGAGAGTGGATGCTGGAATATCATCTGACAATGACACTGAGGAAAAAAAAAAGGCATTAGCATTAAATTATCTGCTCCCAGATAATTTCCCAAATGAATCACCATAAAAGGCACTGAAATGGTCTCTCACTCCTTTTCATTGCATAACATTTCACTGTACTCCAGACTTGAGGAGCTATAATTTATCAAGCTTCTGTCTGCAATCAGGGTATTGTTTTTGTCAGAGTCCCTGATCATGGGAGAAGTGGCATTGCCAAGTTTGCAAGGCTGGAGGATTAACCTGTAAGTAGCATGGATGTCCTGTGAGAGGAGGGGGCTCTAATAGAAAGCAGAGAATTTAGACTGCACTGCTGGTACTGCTTGCTACTAACATGCTAGTAACACTCCAGTCACCTCATCTGGGCAGCACTCCAGGCTTTTTCCTTTGTGGGTGATTACTCACGAGAAAAGTCCATGGCAAGGAATAGCTTGACCAGCCCAGGCACTGGACAATGGCAGAACTGTTGACCAAGCTCAGAGAGACCACCTCTGGCCCTCTCTCATCAGTAAACATAAGCCATCAGTGATTGACATCATGGGATTTTTTCCTGAGTCAGACTTCAGCCTGCTGTGCCCTTCTCCCCTGCCCTGAAGCCTGTGCAAGCCCCCTCCCAACCCTGCTCCAGCCCTGACCTCTGCCCAGCCCCCAGACCCCTCCCTCCTCCTCTGTGGCTCTGTTGAAAGCTCAAGGACTGTAGGGAGAAGGATGTCAGCTGCACCCAGGCCACTTTCTCCTGCACAGAAATGTCTGAGACCCTGGAGGAAGGCACCCTGAGCTGCTGCCCTCCCAGTGCCTGCTCCTGCAGCAGGGGATATTGAGTGTCCTGATGCCCTCGGGTGCTCTGCAAGCCCACGGTGGCCACAGGCTGGGTGAGAGGGGACAGTACCCACACATTGTTACTTTGCAAGCAGCAGGCCTGGAGCTGCTGGAGTCCAAATCAACCTCCTCAACGCCTTGCAGAATCTGTCCCAAGTCCCCAGGGCCACACTGGGCTGCCACTTCCTCTGGAGACACTTTGTCACTCACAACTCTTGGGGACACCCCCAAAAACAACCTGGTTCCAAAACAGCCATACAGGAATTATGAACACAAAGTCTTACACCCACAGAGAGATGTGAGGATTTTGAAAGAGAGCAGGCTGCACATCCTGCAGGAGGAATGTCCCTAATTACAATTTCCTAGGTGATGCTGAGTAGCTGCTGCTGAACACACCATGCGAAATTCCAGCTCACTCCCCAGCAAATAGACATGAGCATAGCAAATCCTTGGTTCCTGCTCTATGCCTGTGGCTGGTTTTTTTATTCAGGGTAACAAGACTACTACAAAATTTACGTTTTGCTGCCTACCAAAAGATTTGGTCAAATCAATAGCTTATGACAAAAGAAAGTAACAAAACCTGTAATAAACTCAAGTGGTAAATAGGTATGTGTTAATGAAGAAAAAAGATTTGTGCAATTCATTATCTCTGATGTTCTCATCTGATGTGATTTTGGGTGGGAAGAAGTGACATAGTGATAACCATTAACAGAGGGCTTCTCAGATGTGTTTTTCAGTGTCCAAAATGCACATTTGGCTTCCATTACAGACAGACAGATGCACAGTACAGGGTGGCCCAGCCTCAGCCAGCACACCTTCAGGAAACAGGAGCAGGAATTCAGGTGTCTGCCAGTGGCTCCCAACCCTACACCTGCAGCCAACCAGCACTGGGTGGTTCACTGCACAGGGTTGAATTTTGCCACTTCATGCCCACGCAGTGCCAGTGCCATCTGGCAGCAGGTCCTGAACTTCAGTTTCAGTGTTGTAATAAATGGATGAGGGAACTGTGCAGGCCAGTGAAGGGATTTAACTACCTAAAGCCACAGTCAGATGACCCCATATCCCTTCCAAAGGTTTGTATCTGGGCCTGGGAGCATGGCTCTGCTCTCCCAGATATCATTTTACAAGTGTATTTTCAGGCTTGGCTCTCCCTGTTTTCATGGTGAAACACGAGAATTAGGACCCTTTTAACTCAGAAACCTTACCAATTGTTCTCTGCTATACAGATGTGAAAGTGACTAGAAGAATAGTAACACCTGGGTCACATGAAAGCATTTTGAAGTATCAGGAGCTTTTTCAAGCAATTCAGGGTATCTTTTCCCTAGCTGTGCCTTCTCCATCTCTGCTACCAGCTGAGCTGACTCCATGAAAGACTGAGTCCTGTAGAGCAGGGAGCAGTAAAGGATAACCCCCCACTTTACAATTCCTTGCACATGGGATGCAGCTCCTTCAAGACAGCATCCCTTCAGGGTGACTCTCACTCCCCTGGGACCCCAAAGTTGTGCCCATGAAGCCAGAGCAAGAGCTTGGCTCCCATGTCCTTCATCTGCTCCCATTCACAGCAATGTGTGCCGTGTGTGGGTCTGTGTTTCAATTACCAGGAATAATACTGAAGCACTTTAAGTGGAAACAGAGAGAATTATTGATGGTAACAGTAAAATTATTTTATCCACAGAAGTCAGAGACAGCATATACAGTCTATCAGGAACATTTAGCCTGCCACAGAGATTAAAATATTTTCATTAAAAATAGCATCTAGAGCATTATGCAGTTGGCTACAACTTGAATTGATCCGCCATGATAAGAAAAATCTTTCTTCTTCATGTTTGCCTTCTTAAAGTCTGATTCAGTGGAAACAGAGTTTCCCAGGGAGTTCTGAAGTCACTCTTCATGCTTTGCATGGTACCAGGCTCCCAAGGCAGGGAGAGGGAAACACTGTTCCTTCCAGAGCTGTGTCAAAATGCAACATGCTCTTCATTCAGAGAGGCAGTGAGCACGCTCTGCACTACAGTAACAGCCTTGAGTTAAATTCCAATAATGAAAAAGTCACAACAGCAGAAGAGAACTGCCTCCTTGGTCACAAGGGAGATAAGCTGGATAAGAGCAGAGGTATAAATCAATGCAATTGGTTTGACAGAGATTACAGACAGCAAATGCTAACTTTGCAGTGCAGAGGCACACAGAGTGCAGTGATCAGGATAAAATAACCAAAACAGCTTGGGATATCAATATTTTAATTTTTTACAAGCTGAAATGAATTTACTTCATTTTCCTGAGGGAATGCAGATTGCTTTTGTGCATCTTTTGTTCCTCCCCCCAGAGAAGACATCCTTTCTCAAGCCTGCTCTCTTTGTTGAAACGATGCCTCTAATTTGGTCCAACAGATTTTGTGCTGAATATCCTCCAAAGGTATTGTTCTGAGCAAAAAACGTATTAGTAATCTGACTCACTGGGAAAGTTTAAATAACTGACTAAACTACCTTTGAGCCTGATTTTGTTGATTTCCCACCCACCTGAGAGTGCAACCTCTTAACCACTCCTTTTCAACACACAATAGTGTAGTTTGAGACAGTGTGAAAGCCTCCAGAGCCCTGCTGTTCCTGCCTTCCTTTGAGTCCCAGACCTGCTATGAGTCCCTCTCTAGAACAAGTGAGAGATGCTGGCCAGAAACCAGCCTGGAGCTGAGGGATATATAGATCAGCCTGCAAGTAGGTAAACACAGAGAGTCCTGAGCTGTGGTTCCATGGACCGATGCACAGCAGTAAGGGAATTTGAGCTAATACTAACACAATATTAAATGCCTCAGGCCATTTTAACAAATGTGTTAATACACAGATGAAAATGACTGTAAAATATGGAATTTTTTATTGTTAGTAATAAAAATTAGCTTCTCAGAAAATACTTTATTTTCTGGGAACTGTGTCCTCACTTCAGAAAATTGCTTGGATGGGAAATTCTCAGCCAGCTCTCTCTCCCAAAGGGTTGTTACACAGCAACACCTCAGTGAGATTCTGTGCACAGTTGCCAGGGGACCATCACACAGTAAAATGTAAATAATTTCCTAAATGTATCCGTTATATTTTAAATTCACTTTCAACAACCCCCTTCTAGACACAGACTGCTGTGTTTCCATTATAAACAGTTTGCCAACTTTTCCATCATCTGGGAGCTAATCAAGCAGAATGACAGCTATTCCAATGCCAAATGGTGGAAAAGTAATGATGAGTGTGAAGTAGAAAAGGACAGACTGTGCAACCTTCTATGCCAAATATTGATCTGTGTATCAAGCTGCACAGCTGTTTGGAAATGTTCATCTGTGATGAAATTCTTTGTCAGGTCCGATAAGGAGCTGAGGAGCTTGGCTCTAAGACCACCTCAGTGAACAGAGCCTGCACAGGTCCTGCCCCAGGGGGGCTCAAGCATTGCTTGGCAGCAGCACTCTTGGATTGTCCTTATTGCTTTGGATGTGGAAATGCTTGTTCAGAGCTCTTATCTAAAATTGTTTAGTTAAGCATGGGTTGTAAAAGGAGCAGTTATCTTAACTGTATTTGTAAGAGAAAGGAATTTATTGTTATGAGAAGTACTGCTGTAGAAATCATATGAAGAACAGGCAGTTTTAGCAGAATATACCCACACCTAAAAAGACATAAGCAATAACAGCTGCATCTGGGAGATTTGGGGAAATTCAGCAAGTTTAAGATACCCAGGATGAAAACACAATGATGAAAACATAACTTGGGATTGGAGCCATCCTTTTGCAGCTTGCTGATTGTGCCATCCCAGAGGCATGTGTAAGCCTTCCTTAGGACTAGAGAGCGTTTTCTTTCAGCTGCTCAGATTGTGCTTGACTGGAACAGTTCCAGATTCAGGCATGAGGCCACTGTAACCAGGACTCACAGCTTGTGCTATGGTGCACAACCATAATGTACTGCACAGCTGAGGGCCAGACCAGTGATGCCCTGACACTGCAGCCAGAAATCACCCTCCCTCCCGCCCTGGTTCTCCTCTCAAACAAGGCATTTGAGCCAGTCTCTGAAAGTACCAGTTCCTGAAAGAGTTCTCAGGGATGAGCTTAGCCAGGATATTTAACATTTATGCACTTTGCTAGTGTGTGTGAGTCATGCAGGTTCTTTCTGCGCAAAGGAATGAAAAAGTGATTAATTCCCTACCAAAATAGGTGCTCAAGGGAGGTGGGATGGAAACTTGCATGGAGCTACTTGTCTTCCAGAGAGCTCCAAGAGCTCTTGCCTCACTAGCCCAGGCACAGCTCAGAACTTCTACATTTCTAATTTATGTAAGACTATTTATGTACAATTAATACAGTTAACCCTAGCCTTTGCAAATAGTTATTGAAGAGCATGGGAAACCAGGAATAAAACAAACTAACAAAGAACATGGCAACTAAAAATCCACCTATGTTCTGGAATGGAACTTTAAAAAGTTTAGCAGACCCCCCTCTGCACCTGCAAGGATGGGTAGAGCCAGAAGGCAGGGAGGCAAAAGTCTTGGTTTTGACAGCATCTACTTTGGAAGCACCTGGTATTTTGACTGCTTTTGAGCTAGATGTGGTGGAAGAGATCCTACCTCAAGTTTCAGTAGAGAAATATGAAAAGAAAGCTATCGGAAGAGGAATAAAGGGCTCACAACCCAGGGTAATTCAGTCATGGTCAAGAGGTGGAAATTGTGTGCACCACTCTGATGTCTACTAATATTGCAGAGTGCAGCAAAGAGCTTTCTTGCTCCTTGCTTTACTCCCATGAATTGGAATACAGCTGGATTAACTCCCAGATTGGCATTACTAGGCCTGCTCCTGAATTACGTCTTTAAGATATTCCTTGCTAGATTGATGGCTGCCCTAGGCCCTTAGCCAGGGTCTAGGTGACAATGGGGCAAAAATCCTGGGGCAAGTCATGCAGAGCCAGATTCATACCCATCTTCCTCAGTGCTAACTGCTGGCCCTGCTCACAAGCCTGCTCTGCATTAAATGCATAAATCCAACCATTGCACAATTGAGAATGCCTCAATTTCATCCCAATTCAAAATTAATTTGAATATTAAAACCACTTTTCTCTCTTTTCATACAGGCATTCCTGTTTTTCTAAATACTGCACCCTGACCCTTTCCCTCACAACAGGAGATATTACCAGATTAAAATGATACACAGTTATTGCTAATAGTACTAATTATTGTTGTTAATTGTAACAAGAAGATGATTAAAAAGTATGCAGTACTCAGAGTTCCTTTGAATTGCTTTTGAATTGCATGAGACTGATTTACATTTCTGCTTAGCATACATGGCACCAGAGTGAAGAGCTGTATTTTAACAGTGCTTATGCAAAATATGGGAAAAAAAGTCCAGGTCCATAGGACTTATTCACTTGCACTGTCAGTGAGAACATGCTTCAGCAACTGGGGAAGTGTTAAAAACAACTGCATGGGTGAATAACAACAAATAAATAAAACAAAAAGATAAATTCAAGCTCTTCCTTTCCAGATTTAAGCTCAAACATTCAAACAGCGGGATGGGTCCCCACTGTCCTTTCCTTTCCTCTTGCCAACAAAGTATCTGTTAGGGTAATTTTGTTAACTAGATATTGGTTTAACATTGAGTTAGTACTGTTTTACACAAGGAAGGAATTGCAAATGGAAGGAGAGATCCCCTTTGCCTTCTTAGAACCCAGCCATGACTTAGGATCCAATATAAAGCAGTGAATTCTATTTGGACGTGATACTGAAAAAACTTGAGGGAATGAAAAACAACAAAGTCCTCCAAAACCCCAAAAATAAACCCTTGTGGATTCTTTCCTCGATAAACAGAGAAAAGTTAATAATTGACATAGTTTGAAAAGGACCCAGCTGTTTCATCCTTTGCTATCACATCCTTGTCATGCTAACTTGGTTGAAGTGGAAAAAACCAGCCAGAATAGCAGTAGTTGCAAGGCAAGGTATGTACTTTGAAATCTCAAATGGTTGTGGTCTGAAATAGATTGTTCTTAATTCCTGATTACTTTGATTTGTTTGGTACCTGTCTGTAATCAGGGAGTGAAGTGGGGTGTGCTTGTGCTATAAAAATGATGGGGACATCTCCTCAGACCAACACTTCTAATTTGACAGCATGTGACAATGATGTGGCACACATTTCCTTACAGAAGGTTTTAAACAAGAACAGATATTTGCCTCTGGAAGGCGCAAATAAATTTAAGCATTTTTATAGGTATTTTAGAATCAGGGTGAGGAGGATTCTTAGTTATGTGCTAGCAGGTTATTTAGGGCTGGACAGATGGAAACTGTAAGGAACCACCTGCTCTATTTTTTGAGGAAAATTCTTTAAGGAAGCAGAAAGACTCTCCCAATAGAAATGTACACTTAACATTAATTAATTCAGTGAACTCAGTTTACCACAGTACTCCAGTAAAAAGTGATCCCTGCCCAGCTAACAGTAAACCTTGATGTATAATAATAGCCCAGCAGCACTGTTTTCCCAGCATACTGACAGGGGTGCAGCCTCTCCCTAAAGGTAAAGCTGGACTAGCTGACATTATCAAAGTAGTTCACTCGGTGAACTTCCATCAAAGTAGGTTTGGGAAGGCCTGTGTTAATTTCCTGGCTTTGCCTGCTTTAGTTTGTGTTTTATATCAGGCTTTTTCTCAACAGAACCCAAGGGCTCTCCTATGGAAAGGGAACCCAAGATCCTCTTGAGATAAAACAACTGTTAGAAACGAGTTCGCACCTATGTTCAGTTTTTCCTTTCTAAATTTGATTCCAAACCTCAATCAGGGAAATTAACAATCACATTATTACTTTATTTATTATCTCAGAAAATAACAGTTTTGATCTTGTTCATGCTATTCTTTTTAGACAAAGCAATTTAATTCATTTATAAAGGATTTTGAACTGTCAGTACCTCATCTCACATCATAATCGCACACTTGAAGATAGATGACATCACTTGCCTTCCCCTCCCCACCCCAAAATGTGCATACATTATTGATTTGTCCAAAGCCTCATGAATAGGGTAGTTTGTAATCATTAAAAATTAAAGAGAATGCTGCTGGTTGGCAAAGAAGAATGGCAAATTTTGCTCTTGGCTCTATTGCTATTCCCCTGCAGCAGAGCTACGACCTTTTTATTGCAAAAGAGATAGGAAAATAAGGATCATTGCTTCTCTGTGTAGCAGACAACTGCCCAGAGCCCTTCTGGATTAGGTACTGCTCCAAGGGAAGCTACGAGGGTAAAGGAAGTGCCCATCACAGTGCAGCCTCCTGTGCTCAAGCTCTAGGGCTTAGAACAGCTCTGCAAGCTGCTGCCTGTTACTATTCTCTACCATTTTCACTTTGCACTGTGTTTGCTTCAGGAATAACCTTTTATACCCACCAGTATACAAGATATTTAGTAAGGAGGTTCATCCTATGGTCACAGCGTAAACTGCTATGGTCATTGATTATTTCCAAGCAGATTTTTGCTCAGAAGCAATTTAATTGTTTGGAAGATGTGTCATTTTCATAATTATTCCTGGCATAATTTCATAAGAGCATCGTGGTTCCCCAGCACAGTCAGTCAAATCTTCCTCATGCCTGTCCCCACCTGCTTGCACACAGTGGCTGCCCCACCAGTCATTATGAACTCTGTAAGTTATGTAGGTCCTGGGAATAATTAATTTTAGATTCTCTTTTTGTAGAACAAAACTCTGGCAAGGACCTGGAATCACAGTCACATTATCTAGCTATTTGTGAGGCCATTCCAATAATGAAACACACATACCTCTGGAAATTATACCAGCTCAAGAAAAGGCTTTTAACTGACATTAAAATGCCAAGCTACTGTTTTAAGTTTTATAGGCATTCCATTGCTCAGCCCAGTTGATTTATGAACACATCAAATGCTCCTTAACAATCAATATCTCATTAAAAGTTGATGGTCTTTGGTACCTGGAAAAACAACTACAGATGACATGTTTAACTGGGCTGATGGTTATCTACCTGATTCTATTGCATGAATGCAAACCCAAATACATCTTCAGTGGGCCACTGAGAGTCTATCAAAATAATTACTTTATGGATAATACCTTCATTCTTTCTGAAAAAGTTCTCTTCCCAGAGTCATACAGATTCTTTTTGCTTTACTTACTGTAAGCCTGCCTTTATCCTTCTCCTATCCTATCCTATCCATGTCCTTATCCTACTGGTATCCTACCCTACCAAGTGAAAACTAGCTCTACTCATCTTAAAAGAGAGTAGTAAATCATTGTCCACAGCTGTGGGTTTGCCCAGAAGACTGCCAGCAGTGCTACCCCACTTACAATCTACATTTATTTGAAATGATCCCTTAGACCTGTACATGTAATTCAGAAAGGGGACTAAGCATTAATCTCTCTGAATTAAAGCAATTTACTGCATTCCAATAAATTATTTTAAAAGACTTTACAGTTAATTGGTCACACTTGGCAAAATCAAGAACACATCTTTCAAAGCTGCAAAAATAGTCTAAATAAAGTTAAGAGTAGATAATACATACAAAGTACCAAAGGGGCCTAGGGAGTATTGCAAGATTCAGATTTGGTGTTCCTAAGCCCATCTCCAGAGATCCTGCCTTGACTGTTAGAGAGTGGATCACAGTAAAAGTCATAGCCATGGTATCTGATAGCATTTGTTAGCAGTTATTAATATTGCAGTCATTTCTGGCAGCACATGCAGTGTGTCAAATTGTAATTTTCATTCGTCAGATTACTGTAACTATTGGCGAAAACCCCAAATTTCTTGAGCTCACCTAGAACTCCAGCTCTCCCTGCTGGCTACAGCAGGCTTTCATCATACAGCCACTGCTGTGGGGATGGGGAATCAGCTCTGGATAGGACTGATATGTACAGCATTGACCTCTGCAGTCTCCCCCTTTGGAGAGGGGCAATCAGGAACAGCCACAGCAAGAGTGCACTTCTCTCATTACCCTCTGACACCATCTGTGGACAGGATTATCATTCAAGAAACAATTGGGCTTCTTCACCGATGCCCCTTTGGCCTGACAGCTGGAGTGACTGATGATGATGTGGAAAGACAGCAAGCGCCCCATTCCTGAAGAGTAGTGACTGTAACACCAAGCAGCTTTGCTGCTTCCCCCAACACTGACACCTGCAGTTTTTCATTAAAAACATATAGACTAATAATTAAGACATTTAATCTTCCTAATCTTCACTGCTATGTAAACATAACTCCTTCAAATAGGAATATATGCCTGCATTATTAGGTGAGGGCCTCTGTGAAGATTATTAAGTGTTTGAAGAAGCAAGTCAGACTTGTTTGAAAAAAGGCTGAACTGATATTATGAATTATAAAAAGATGTAACAAATAACTTGGTATCAAGCAGCTGACAGTTCTCCCAGTAATGCTCTTCTTAGAAATGGCAGAGATGCTGAATTTCAACACTTCTTCCAGTATAGTCACTGATAAATAACTACATCACGATGAGCACTGAACCATGCTTCACTGGGGATGTAAACTCTACACATTCTCTACCCTTTCAAGAACTAAATGACTAATTTCTATGTATTGTATAAGATTGAAAAACTGTGGAGTAGTCTTTATGGTAGACATAATTTGGTTCCTAGGATTCATTAAAATATCTTTGTATTATAACACAGCTGAGCAGCAGCACGAGCCAAGGAATTTAGCAAATTTACCATGGAGTTCCTGTCAATAGCAGGACTCCACAGTTGTCACATTGATGGAGTTAATGAAATTCATGGTTGGGGCAGAGACAATCACACAGCTGCCATCAGCCACCATCTCAGTTTTGACAAGCAAGACAGGATTATTATTTTGTACCTGTGCCAAAGCAGATAATTAAGTTAAATTTTTATGATTGCAGCTGATATTATGGAGTAGAAATGCCCAGAAAATTGATGTAATCTATACATACACAAGACTAGTTTTCTATGTTCTGGCTTTCTTATGAACATAGCCTATGTGGTCATTTGAGTTTCTGCTACGAACCTACCCTACAAAATCCCCACATTACAGTCTTGCATACTTGCCTTAAGATTTGGCTGGTGTCCTGGCTTGTTTTAACCTGGGCAGTAGAATAAATTCGTCCTGCTTCCTTCCAGCCCTGGGTGCCAGACCCAAGGATGCTCATGGTCTCCCCTCCATCCATAAAACACGAATGGACAGGGTGATGCACTGAGCCTTCAAGCCCTTGGGCAGCTCTGGACCAGCATCACTCCCAGGAGGAGCTGGCAGAGGACAGGCATTCCCCCAGGCAGAAACAGAAAGGATGAGATGAGGATGTACAGGTGCATTCTGCATGTACCACAGAATATCCTGGAGGTGCATTTGCTGCTTTCTGTATTCAAAGTTTACAGGACAAATAGCCTCTGCAGGATGACACTGCACTCAGTCCTAAGAACTACCACAGCTGGACTAAAAGGAGCAGGATCTTTGTGTCCACCAAGCTAGTGCGGATTCATTTTTTTAGAGATTAGGGCCAATGTGGCATGTAAGCCCTTGATACTGTGACTGCTACTTTCTTGCTTGTGGTTGGTTTTCTATTAAAAGGCCAACATTACATTTCAAATCTCTGCTCAATGTAGCACAGAAATAGCTAACACAGTGGGAGTAAAGAATTCCCTGCCTGCAGGATGCTTTTCTACAGTTTCTGCTATAATTCATGCTCCTTCTTCTAAAATCTCAGTGGAGAAATGTATTTAAAAGGAGGCTACACAGATTTTTTGTCCTGATGCAAGCCCCAAGATCTGTGCATGGGCCCTCTGAACAGAGTGTGAAACTGTTTGGGGCAGGAATGTACTGCATCTCTTCTCCAAGCACCTTCCTGAACAGATAAACCAGGTGGCAAAGGGGCATTTGCCAGAATGGATAAACAAATTCAGTAAAACTCAGAGATGTTCCTGTTAATAGTTTCTTTTTCCTTTGATCAGTTTGATTGTCATAACACTAACTTTCTTAATGCTTATAACACTTAATTCTTTTCACAGAAACCACTTCGCTCTTAAATGGCAGTTTGGGACTGCAGTTTCCCCAAAATACCTCTAGCATGGCTATGCTGATGTCTCATACATGAACCATTCCTTATTTTATTCCACAAAAACATGACACTACAGACATGCTTTGCTCTTGGCTACTGTATTTATGATGATTCTCTTGTTATACACAGCTGTGGTGCTGAATCATTGCTGGCTATTGGAAACTTCTCATCCTTCAGCAAGGAATGCCTTTGAATGGCATCAATAAGTACTGTTCAAAATACGAAAAAGAAGCCCAGCCCTTTCAAGAAAGGACAACCAATATTTTTCCTCTCTTTATCTATTCAGGCACACATCAGTACTAATTAACTTAGGACTAGCATAAGTTGATAGAGTAAAAAAGGATCTAAAGAATTACAAAGCTAAAAGAAATCTAGTTTGCTTGACATTAGCATATATATATTTTTAAAAATAAAGATTTAAACCAGGGTCAGTATTGACTGTGTATGTCCTTAGTTTTTAAAAACAATCTACCTTTGATTATTGAAATGCAGTGCCTGGCACTAATATTTCAGGCATGTAACTAGGTTACAGATAAATAGATTTCATAATAACCTTCTATATCCAAGTAATAAGGCTGTGATGTAGAGACATAACAATAAGCTAGTAATAATTTTTTTTACTCTCACAAACCCATAATTTCACTTAGATAAATCAGATAATTAATTATACCAACTGCAGAATATCTATTATGATTTCACCATCTTAACAGAACACTTTAATTAATAGTTAAAGAGCAACTCTAGCACTTTAGGCCCTCAAACTTCAATGCAGGGAGCACTTAGTTTCCGCTGAATGCAACAATGACAGAGGCCTGTCATCAGAAATTACAGCCATTAAAATTTGACCCTAAGTAGTTTAAATTTTATAGTCTCCTCAAATTTAATTTCTGATTTTTTGCCTTCTAACCTTACAAAACACAGTGATTGAAACAAATTGTACATATTCTGTCCAATGTATACAGTAAAGGTAACAAGCATTGAGAAGTACTTGTAATCAGAGCAAAAAACATATAAGGAGTCGTGGTAAGTCCAGCACTAGTTTTGTAGCTGCAATATCTTGTCCTGTGTTGACATTTGCTTATTTCTGTCTCTAGAGATGGGAAGAATTGCTTGCACAATGTGCTGTCTCTGTTAATCTAGTTATGCATCCATTGCTCCATATTCTGCACAGTCAGTAATTTTCTAGTAACAGGAGCCCAAAGCACAGCAAGCAGAAGGGGACAGAAAAACTCCTCACTATGTGGGCATCCTATCAGTGGCCCAGACATCTTTTAATTTCCTGGGAAAGATCAGGCTGCCAGTGGTAGACATGACTGCACTCTGCCTGAGGTCCATCAGATGTATGTATGACACCAATGAAAAAGGGAAAGAACTGATTTTTACACTCCATTGCCAGTGCCACCAGTGCCCATGTGGTGGTGTTCAGCTACAGTTTTCCTGCAGCAAAACAAGTGGGATGGGCAACATCAGTCTACTGAGGCTTAGCCTGTTCTTTGGCGGTATGCCCTCCTTTGGAAAAATCCACCTTTTCATTCTTTGGATATTACAAAGGATGAGGGAAAAAAAAGGGAAATGGGCCCGATTTCCTCCCGATCACTCCTGCACCATAAGAACAGCTGCATGTTCCAGGCTCAGAACAACCAATTTAATCTTCTTGTGAGGAAAACAAAAGAGAACTCCTTGAGGAAAGTTAAAACTCATACAGGTGCCATAAAAATAGGTACTATATGAGTAATGGGCCCGATTTCCTCCCGATCACTCCTGCACCATAAGAACAGCTGCATGTTCCAGGCTCAGAACAACCAATTTAATCTTCTTGTGAGGAAAACAAAAGAGAACTCCTTGAGGAAAGTTAAAACTCATACAGGTGCCATAAAAATAGGTACTATATGAGTAACAAGGAGGAACTTGCTGTATATATACCTCCATGGAGGAAGAGCTCCATTCTCAGAAACCATTAGAGATTCTGCGTAAGTAACACACAGTACAATGTTGTGGCTGAAAGCAAAGCTCTGTTCACACCAGCCCCTGCAGGGACAGCCCAGGCAGCTTTTTGACCTGCCACAGGCTGGTGTGGCCATCACACAAACTGCAAACCCACCTCTCCTCAGTGCCAGCTCCTGCCGCCCTCAACTCCTCCTTGATGCTGGCCTCACCTGTGTCCAGGTGGATCCTGCTTTTCTTCAGGGCAATACAGACACACAACTAATCTAAATTTTAACATAGAAGACTAGTATCCCTAGAAGGTGGAGAAAATTACTGCTGCTGCTTTAGCTCCAAAATAAGAATTATAGAGAGAACTGGAGGTAAATAACACTCATCTGTACTTAAGTTTTGGGTTTCAGTCAATTTTATTTAAATTTTTAAAGCACTCTGAGCAGCACTGAAGAGTTAATGGATTTCGCAGGTAACAATTCTGGCATGAAAAGCTAAACTCAAAGCACACAGCTCTGCTTCTTCCTGATCAATGTAATTGCATTCCGCAGGAGCCAGAGGCTTTGCACGCATACACCTCCCACTACACCCAGTGCCAGAATGCTGCAGGCCCAGCCTCCAGCTCGAGAGAGGGAAGCACAGTGAGCCAGCAGTGCTGGCTGGGCTGTTGGCATAGACAGAGGAGCTGAAACACTTCGTGTTTGAGGACCAAAGACAACCCGAGAGGTAAGAGCCACCACTGTGTTGCTCACTGGAGAGCAGAGCTCTCTCAGGGGCTGGGGACATCCTCATTTCTCTGGGTGCAACACAAAGGTGGGACTTGGCTGCCACATCCCCAAAGTCTCAGACACCTTCATGGAGTGGATACTGGTAAACTGACATTCTGCACATCCCCGCATTACCATATCTGCATATTACCCCAATTGAAGCTCACAAGAAAGTTACTATTTTCTGACATCAGTATTTTTAAGGCTTTCAGAAATAAAATTGAAATCCGTTTTGAGTTCACTGTGCTAGTGGCTTAAGGAGTTCCTTTGAGTACCACTTAAATGGTGGAAATTGTCCCAGATCCATGGGACTGTCTTTTTCCTAATGAACGTCTAATTGCCAACAGTCCAGTATTTCTGCCCTTGACTCCAAAATCCAAAATCACAGAAAGATTGAAACTCTCTGGAAATTCTGCCCAAAGAACAAGTGGGCAAAAGTTACACAAATTCAAGGTTTCCATTCCAGTCACTTTCAGGGTGCCTGGCAAGCCACTGTGTCAGGCAGCACTGGTTCTGCCTGTAATGATTCAGGTTTCTTTTCACCCGAGGTTAAAAATGATGCAAGATTCCTGCAGGCAGACCTGGTATCTGAGGCCTTAACTTACCTTATGGGAACTGCAGACTGAACAAAGGCTTGCTCACCATGGCAGCATATAGAAGATTATGTATTATGTCTTGTCATACAAAAGTCCTTTCCATCTGAAATCTAGTAGAATTCCTAGCCTATATAAGAGTGTATTCAAGGCACTTCTCCCCATCCAGCACCTCATCCCTTCAGTGCATACAGTCACTAAGGAAACTGCTTATATGCAACACACTGGGAATTGTGTTCACATCTACTGCCTGAGACTGGTGTAAATCAAACTCTCTGCAGGTGGATTTAGAGGACCAGAAGCAGAATGAGAAGGAATGAGAAGCAGAGCTTAACAGCATCTCCCACTCTGCTCCTGGGCCAGGCAAGCATACCAAAGCTGTGCTCATCTTCCTCCTCCAGGAGAGACATGCTTCACATGACATGGCCTCTCCCTACTAATCTCACGGCAGAGTTCTGGCAAAGCCAGCATGCATTTTGGTGAGGAACTTGAGGTGGGCAGGCAAGATGGTAGTAATGGACTATTGTCCATAGGTAATGAACCATTAACATAATATCATAAACATCCATAGGTAATGAACCATTAATATAATATCATAAACATTCGTCATCATTAACAAACTGTGCAACACAGTCAGGAAAATAAGTTTTATTCTGAATTCTTAGAAAAATTCAGCCTTATATTTCTAACTGCAGGTGTAAAGGGTCTCAGAATAGTGCAAGGAAGATGTGACATATCTGGCTGTCATCAGAATGAAAGATTAAATTCTCTCCTGGAATAGAGATTACAGACAATCAAGCAAGTTTAATTGATAAATTCTGTGTTACCATACTAAGCTGCCACCTATGTGTCCAAATCTGGAATCAAATCTTCCATACAGAGCCCTCAGATTTAAACAACTCATTGTAAAACATCAGTTCCTCACATTTCCCCGTTAATTGCAGAGAAGAGATGGCTATAGAGGAAGGATGCTGCATCAGGCTGTTGTACTCCACAACACAAAGAGAGAGAACTATTCCTGACATAGCACATGCCTCTGCTCTTTCAGTGTTTGTGTAATTATAGCTGAGTCTTTTGAACGTTCAATGCATCTCACATAAAATGAGACAACCACACATTGTGGCTTAATGAAAATAACTGAAGGAAATGTACCAAATTATTGGTTATTGGGCAGCTGCTTCAGAAATGCTTTCTCCCATCTGTTTTCTCCTTCTCCTCATATCAACTCGTTCAGCCTAATGCCTATAAAATGCTGAGCCAAATGTTTCAGGGCATCTCTAAACTCCCCAGCCAGCGTTCATGAGTGACTTCAGCCACCTTTCCCTGGATTTGGAAGCTCCAGGAAAGACATGCTCGTGTGTAAACATACCCCACTACACAGGGCATGATGAGAGCAGAGACAGATACCACTGCAGTCAGTACCAAATATTAACAATTTAAAAAATATGTATATATTGTTAATTCAGCCTCTAATTATAACAGTGAAACAGCTTGTATGTGAAGCCTGAAAGAAGGAGGGGTTTGGCTACAGAGACCCAATCCCTGATGAAAATGTAACCAGGCAGCTATTGGTCAGTGAATTGGGAGGTAACCAATCAGAGCCAATCAGGTTTGAGTGTGGATTCTTTTGAATCAGGTATATAAAAGCTGTGTAAGGCATTAAAAGCTCTCTCTGCTGCTTGAACCTTGGAGTGTTGGGTTGTGTCTCCATCTGCCCTGAATATAACACCTAATAATAAAATACCTGTCAGTACAGGGTCAAGTTCTCCCACCTTAAGGTCTCTCATTTTCATGGACTCACTGAGTGATTAGATAGAGCCACATTCATGAATGTCTCTCACAAGTCTGCTCCCAGAGAGTCATCAGACTCAGTTCTTGGATTTGCAGACAGATAACATACAGAATATTTCCAGCTGGAGTAGGTTCCTCTGCTCTCACATGAGACCTCAGGCATTCACCACAGCAAAGGATTGCTGCAGGACTTAAAAGATTGAGGACCTTGTTATAGATGGGTAATGCAATGGTTAGCTCTCACAATTTAGGGATGAATATTATGTGTATGTTAAGAGAAGTTTTGTTCATGTAAAGTTATGTTATTGTGATATGTTCTCTGCATAGCCCTCTTTCCCCTCCCCCTTGTATTGCTGTCACTGGATGGCCTTGGTAGCTGGGGCATTTGGGGGAGGGCAGGCTTGTTACTAGGAGATGCAGCATGGCAACGCCTGACCTCCAATGAAGTTGCTAGACAGTGATCTCCACCAATGGACGACAGAGAGGAGTTGACTGACAGACTTTGGGAGGGGTTAGGGTTACCTGATGCAGCACCTCAAGTATAAAAGGTGGAGCAGCCATTTTGTGGGTGAGCACATGGTGGTTTAGTTCCAAGCTCCCAGTGCTGCTCTTTCTCCTTATTCAGCCATTTGTTGTATTTGGTATGGTTTAATAAACCTTTGAAATTTAAAAGTGAGAGATCTCACAATCTGATCCAGTAAAACCTATTCATCTGCAGCTTTTGCAACAACATGAGTAGCAGCAAATATATGTGGCATATGTGCCAATCTGTCCGAAAGACCTGCCATGGAACCAGATCTCATACAGGAGCAGCTTGGTGGGACCAGGTCTGGGCTGGGGCTATCTGAAACAAGTGTGCTCCACGCCCACCCATCTCTCAAGGCGTTGTTTCTCCTCTCAAACCAGCCGCCACAAGTGGTATTAAGATCAACCAACATTGACAAGGTTGCTCAGACACAGGGATAGCAAAGCGATCAGTGGTTGCTGGCTCCATTGGGTAAAATCATTTCTTGAAAATCACACCTGGATAGGCAGCATGTTACCTAAGGAGAGGAAGACACTTTGCTTTGCCAGCCATGCTGTATGTCTCACAAGCAGGGCAACATCTCATCCTGCTGGTCTGGCTTAATCGAATGGACGAGCAGATGATGGAAATCAAGTCCCCCAGCTCCCCAAGGAGCACAGGAGAGCCAGTGTTTGTAGGAGTGCATGCAGCGAGAGCCGCCAGCCAACTCCACATTCCCTGACACAGAGCTCAGCCCAG
This sequence comes from Molothrus aeneus, assembly GCF_037042795.1. Taxonomy (NCBI): domain Eukaryota; kingdom Metazoa; phylum Chordata; class Aves; order Passeriformes; family Icteridae; genus Molothrus; species Molothrus aeneus. Next base: position 18,536,841 of record NC_089660.1, read on the forward strand.
TAATTTGGGTCACATGCACACTAATTCTGTCCTAATTTACCAAGCTAGCAAACTTGCAGAAGCAAACAGATGTACTTGTTTAATTTGTCTTTTCCCCTTAGCAAGAAGAGTGATTATATTTCTCTTCATTCCCACTAGAGCTATCATAAAATATTAACCTCAAGCCATCCAGTTCCACATTATAATTACCTGCAAAAATTGCTAACGGATATTCTTTTGCCATCAACATGGCAAAAGCTGGTTAATCTTCTGGGAACCTATTTTTAATTAAACACCTAATACAGTATGATAAATATTGGAAATATGCACCTCTCCCCTATTAAGAATGTGACTTGATTTCCAAAATGTGCCTAATCAATTCAAAAGTGACAGCAAATTTACAGTGGCAGGAAATATTTAGGGCTTAATATTTCAGGTAAAGATTGTTTTAGTGATTCTATTAGAAAAAGGAACAAATGAGCGCAAACACAACACAAAATCCTAATTCAGCTTAATATTTAACTCCAGCCTTGGGTTTCCCTTCTCAGCTGCTGGCACTGACCAAGCACACAAGTTTGGTGTGCTCAGTTCTGGACTTCTCCTTTTCCGTCATGATCTTCATTGGCAGTTTTAGGTAGCAACATTCTCCTGATCTATAAATGCATCTGCCACCTCTCAGACAACATTACAAGGTCTGTGACAAGCTCATGTAAAGCAAATAAACATTCACAAAACTCTGTCTTTATAGCATCCCCATCTCTTGCCTACATTATCAGTCACATAGGAAGTACAAGAAACTTGCAGAATCCTGTTTCTGCATTAGCCATGACAGCAGTGACTCCAGTTCCATGGCAAGCCATGGGCACCAGAATGACTCCTGATTGGTCCTCTGACACTGCGGGAGTGTGTGCTGAACCACAGCAATTTGTAGTAATCATGTGTTAACTGAGGGCAATGATAAATCCCTCCAAAACCCAATAATAATTCAAAGGTGTGTTACTTATTAATATCTGTACTTTCAGTACTTTAGCAAACCTTTAACAGAAGCAGATTTTGGGGCAGAAAACACAAGGAAACTTAATACATGGTTTCACCTGGGCCCTTCTCTGCAGTTTACGTGTCTCAAGTAAGGAGAATGGCCAGTGCATGTGTGGCGATTAGGCCCACAGAAATAATGTATAAATTATGTACAAATTGCTGTCCTCAGTTTTGTTCCAGCAGTGTGTGATGCCTTTCTTGGGTAAAACAATGCTAACTTCTCCACATTCAAACAATAATCAACTGGGGCTCTAAGGACTTGCAGGGTCCTCGTTGCTACTGTTTTCTTTGTCAAAAGAAAGCATCAGCAAAACAAACAAACAAACAACCAAAACAAAAACCCCAGAACAACAAAAACAAACAAACAAAAAGACAAACAAAAAAAGCAAACCAAAAAAAACACCAAAAACCCAAACAAAACGAAGGAGGCAAAAAAAGTATAAAATTTCTCACTTAGGTCAACATCTCAAAAAAACTAAAGCTACCCCAAAGGACTCTGTGCCACTGCACTCACCTCTTCCTGCTGCAAGGACTCATAAGAGTCAAATAAGTGGTGCAAGCGCTGTGCCAACACCAGTTAATCATCCCTGGTCATGTTGTGAGAACAAGTCTTGAAATCAAATTTTCATCAAATTGATGGGTACTCTGGGAAATGGTTGTTTCTCTGGGAATTAATGGTAACTGGCATGAGGGGATTCACCACCTTCAATCCATCAGCAGCAGTCAAGAAAAAACAGCTGAAACTTTTTAGGGAAGCAGCACTGATCTAACTCTTGGGTCTTGTAATTGATGCAACTCAGCCCACCTTCACATGAGCAGATCATAGGGAAACCTAAACAGGACACAACACACAGACCATGGGAGAAATGCAAGCATAATAAAATGAGCTCTGAATTCTGAAGCCAAATAGTCACACAAACATGGAAACTGCTGCCACAGCTGCTAACCATAAAGAAAGTTAATGTTCCATTGCTCAAGCACAGTGTTCTGCCATCCCTGCCTTCTTATAACTGCTTTGGACACCTTCACACCGGTTCCATGAAACACTCTAGTTCCCAATAGATTTAGGAGGGACAGTTTAACTCAAGACAGTGTCTGCAAGGGAATGTCTTCCCAGCCATACAGAGCAGTTCTTCCATACACCAAAGTCCAAGGGATTGCAATCAGCCTGGTCCTGACATTGTATCATGGCATGGCACAAATATCACATGACAGCTGACCCAGTGCAGAATAGCGTTCTTTAAGTTTTCTTTTTGCCTGTGGCTTCTCATTAAGCACTTTGAAGTCCTCATTATATGCCTTTCATCAACATAGCTTTTGAGGATGAGGACTTACTTGCAAGTTGGGCTTTTTGATCAACTAAAGCTTGCACTGAATCAACTTCAGAAAACAAAACGCTGTCCCTTGCTTCTCCCTGCCAAACCAAGCAAGGAAAAAAACCCTCAAGAAAACCTTAAGCTCTACCACTATCAAGTACGATATATGCAATTTTATGGAAAGAAATTTTATTAAATCACTTTTTTGCTGATCTCCTGCAGTTGAGCACTGTTGGAATACACATTTACAAATAAGGCTTTGGTCTTTAAGTTGAAAGAAAAATTGTGATTTCTCCCTGCCTCTGATTTCCACACAATTAGCTGAGGTTGCAACTCCTAACCAGTGCAACTTCACCAGTTCTTCCCAAGGCGATCATCACACAGACCTGAATGTCAATGTCCCACTTTCAGCCCAAGCCTGATTTTCTGTTTCTTGGAAGGGAATGAAAATATGGGACACTGTACAGGTTTTAATTGCTACTTTTCAATCAAGTGAAATATTACCACCAAAATTAATTCAGTAGCAGGGAGTAAGCATTGGGGGACCCTGTCCTGTGTAATTTGCTGACATCTGAAGTAATCACTGCTATTAATATTACAGTGAAGAACATGTCACAAGCTTAAATTCATCACTTCAGCATGTCATTCAGGGAACATGTGCCAGCAGGACTGATTGCTCTTTCCTCCTCAGCATCTGGTCTTAATATTGAAACCCCAACTGCAGTGCAGCAACCAACATAAAAATAACATCCAAGTGGCTGGGCCGGGTGTATGGCCATTAGAGGTTAGTGATAAATGTTCAACAGAGCTCAAACTGGACATGGAGGTCTAGTCCTTCCAGAAACCACTGCCCATTGTTAAATGAGTGATAGGGAGCTTCTGTGGTTCCACAGTACAGACCTAAAGTACAGAGATAGAGCAGCCAATGCCCTTTGCCTGATATATAAATTTTCCATTTTGGTTTGTAATAACAGGAACAATTAGCCAACGCTCTTCGCCTGATGTATGAATTTCCCTTTTTGGTTTGTAATAACAGGAACAATTAGCAGAGAAAGGGAGCAGAGGGTTGTTAAACTCACACAATGTAGGGATTGCTGCTTCTCTGAGGATACATTCTCCACTGGTGTCACTAGGTGTTTTTTTGCACTAAGTAGTTTATTTAGTTATTATTTTGCACTGGGTGATTGGAATTTTGCACTTAGTAGTTTTATATTGCACGAAGTGGTTTGTTTGTATCACGTGGTTTGTTCCATTCTCCCCTCTCCTCCAAAGCCCTTGATGGTGGTCTTGCCCCGGGTTGGTTCCTCCTGTCACCTCCCCATCAGTTGTATCCCATTGGCTGTAGTCCCTTCCCTCCGCCCCCCTTCCCTCAGGTTTAAAATCTCCTGCCATGAGAAACTCTTTCTCTTTCTTCTCCTGGACGGCTCCATCCCAGCCTCTTTCTTTTCCTGAACAGCTCCTTCCCAGACATCCTTGGAGTGGTTCCACAATAAACTATAGGACTTTTAGTCCCAAGAAGAAAGAGTGCCTCTAGTCTTTTGCTTTTGTCCTTGTTGGTGAAGCTAGGGTCAAGAGCTAGTCAAACCAGACCCCCATGAGGTTCTCAATCCAACAACTTAGTGCCACAAAGATCACATGACTGGGGAACAACAAAGAACAGAGAAGGCCCAGCCAGGTCAGAGAGACACAGTGGCACTGTGTTTTCACTGGCCACAACCTCATAAGACCAAATCCAGGCCTTACACCAGCTTGGCTGGCAGGGTCTTCCTTGGCACACGTGCAGTAAACATTCTGGTTCTGGAGGAGAAGAGTAGGAGGTGGATGGAGGGCACTGCAGGGATGGCAGCATAGCAGGAGAAAGTATTCACTGTCAGGGGAGCCAGTCCTGCCCTGGCTTTTGTTTAGCAGCACGGAGGAGGGTAGCAGCAGTGGTGACATGACTGCAAAACCTTGCAAAAAAACCCCTTCTGTCTGCTCTTGCTGGAGTCATGCTAACAAGAGTGTGCCTGCATCCACCTCAATAACCTCTGTGTGCTCTGCAGACATGCTGATAAAATCAGACACTTAGGCCTTATCTCACACCTAAGTGTTAAGCTGTTCTGCATGTTCTGACATCTTCTTGCAGTTAGAACTACCCTCCTCCAAAGTACACTTTTCATTTGTTCTGATTTAATTTTTCTGTTCCTGATTGAATTCCCTGACCTAATAACATAGCAGTATCTTATAAACAGAGAACAGCAGTTAAATAACATTGCTGTTCTTTCAAGGAGAACAAATGTGAAGAAATTAAAGACAATGAAGAGAATCTGTCTAAAGCTATCTTTGCAGAGTAGCAAATTGTTATATATCAGACATCCTGGACACCATGCCCTGTGCTGGGGGGCAGAGGGAGGACATTCTCCTGGACCAGTTGTGATCCAGAAGCATCTCCTGCCAACTTGGGCAACAGTGCTGACAGATGGAACATGGTGCTTGTCAGTACTAACATAGTTGGCAAAGGGTTTCAGCAAGGGATAGGAAATCCACTTCAGTCATTATTCAGTGCTTTTGAATATAATTCAAGAGATAGAAGTCATCTCTTCTCTCATGGTGAAACCACACTACTGTGCACTAACCTATGTTTATCAGAGAAAGAAAACAGCGAGAAAACTCACAACAGGATCCCAGATAGGCCAGAGCAGAGAGGCTCCCACCTCTGGCCTGTGAGGATGGCTTGGCTCTCCCTGTGAGCATTGTGGGTGCTACAGGGGAAAACGGGCATGGAAAAACCAATCTGGGAAAAGATAACTGAGATTAACTGAGGTCTTTGTTCTGAAGAATTTGAGAGACTGATACTGCACACTAGGAGTTTTAAGCACCGGAACATTCAGAAGGGAGAGAGCTGGGTGCCAGTGCAAAGCCTTTGGAGCACATAAATGTGGTATTCACATATCCTCTGAACAGAGAGAGACATAGACTTTGTCAGGATTTTCCTGGGGAAGGCTGTGAGAAAGCTCAGAAAAAGTATGATAAACAATTTTTATCTCCACTTGCTGCATCTGTTGTTGTACACATGTGGAGTGTGTTATGGAGATTGTTTACCAAAAGATAGTTTCTTAATTGGACACTGGTGATGGTGTTTTGATTGATTGACCAATTAGGTCAAAGCTGAAATGGATTGTTTGGCAAGGGCGAAGGGATTTTTCATATAGTAGTATAGTGTAATATAGTATAGCACAATAAAGCGTTTGATAAGCCTTCTGCAATCCTGGAGTCAGTGCACATTATTCCCCGGTCAGGGATCCACTGCCATAAACCTTACAATTATGTGCATTCTAGTAGGTATCACCCGGTACAGACTTTTTTCTTTCTGAATAATTGCCATATAGTTTAACTTTTAAATTATTTTATCCAATCCTTTTCTGTGACATACAATGCACTTATCTCGCTGTTGGTCTTGGTGGCTCAGGGCTGCCATTCTGTATTGCACTCTGTAGAACTCTCTCACCATTCCAGGGTTTTGGCATGCAGAGAAGTGTTGGCAAGTAGGCTGCAGACCAAAGCAAGCTGGACACATGCGTAGGGGAAGGGCAGTGTTTGACACTCTCATTATTATTTCATATTTTCTTCTGCAGAAAATATCAAACAGCAATTCACTGGGAGAAGGACAGTAATTGTTCAGATATCACATGAAAGAAATAGCAGTCTGGCCTGGACTAGATTATGTGGGACAATATTTTATTAAATATTACATTACATTGCGGGCAAGTTAAGACATTGATTTACTCCTTGTATTGAATTTGTTTACAGTAATGAATGTATTGCTAAATCCCCAAAGGCCCCAGCATTTTCTCTCACCTTTATTGATCAACTGTTTATAACTTTGAAACTATTTAAAATCAATTTTTAGTGATTAATGTAACTTATTTTCTAGTTTTAACACAGCGTAGGCAATTAGCATCTGTAGAGCAAGGCCCCACCTAATCAGAAGTAACACTACTGGGAACTGCTACCATTATCTTGTACATTGGTCTATATTTCAGCACAGAAATCAGTAAAAGGGTGAATCAACACTTACTGAAGCACATTAATCTCTCGGGAATTCTGTAAAACATGGAGGATGGTCTAAGAAGAATTAATAGCTGCTGGCAAATTTCTTTATAATCTTTAGAAGAAGTGTATGGAAATAACTGGGAAAGTGTCATTCTTAATCAAAAGCAATGAGCATAATTCTTGGCTCCTGCAAGGCAACCAAATAATTAATAAAAACCTAGTGGTGTGGGAAAATCATTAAGGAGAAAATCCCTCCCCAAAAAAGACAGAGTACAGAACTTCTGTAGCGAACACAAAACACATAGTCCCTTTGTGAGGTTTATATGCTCCAAAGGCTTTGCACTGGGACCCAGCTCTCTCCCTTCTGAATGTTCCAGTGCTTAAAACTTAAGCAGTGCAGAAAATGCTTTTCAGGAAGTCATCACAGTGGGGGCTTTCAGGAGGAATAAGCCTCAATATTGGCACATGGAGGTAACCTCAGAGGGTTACCCCAAGCAGGGTCAGAAGGACTTTGCATCATTTTTGATTATTGGTGGGCTTTGAGGAAAGCTGAAATGCGAAAGCCAGAAGAGCAGTGGTAGCTGAGGAGTGGGAGCCTAGGGATCACATTCTCTCAGGTGTAGTCCACGCATTTTCCCTTCAAACCACCTACCTGTGAAAGAAATCCCTGCTCTCTTGAGCAGCTGCAATGGAAGGAGTCACAAGTTACCTCCCCATAGAAGGAACAGAGACGTGGAAAGATGCAAAAAAGAAAGAGCAAAACACTCAGAGAAAGAAGAGAGGATCAGGAATACAAAAAGAGAAGAAAAGGAGAAGAATCACACAGCAGGAAAAGCAGATATTTGAAAAAAAAAAAAGTTTAGAAAACAGCAGGAATTGACATCAAGAAACAATTAGAACAGTGCTAAAATACCTGGAGACCAGCCCAGACGTTTTGGCAGCAGGACAGCACCCCATCAGAATCTGCATCAGGAATAACTTCTTCACCAGGACCCCTTTATTGCTCAAAATACAACAGTTTTAAAGCTGGATGAGCAGAAAGTGTTTGAGAGCTTTATTAAAGGCCTCCAGAGATGTCCTATGCAGATAAAAGCTCACTAATCCTAAGCAAAAATTTCAAAGCCTACAAATCCTACAGGAAAAATTCAAAGCCTCACGTGCAGGGTGACTGAGCATTTGCCACACCAAGAGAAACATCCCAATACTCAAAATGCTGCTTTATCAGCCCACAGCCCATGTCTACATGGGCAGTGGCATAGCACTGTCATCCTCCACAGCATCCAGATACATTTACTTTGGTTATTTATTGCTTTAAGAAAAAATGTGTGAGCTTTGATGTTGCAGTACAAGCTGACTTGTACTGAACATTAATCTGGTTATATAAAAAGAAACCCAGCCCAGCTCCATAAACCAGCCTCTAGGCTGACTGACAGATGTTTCAACCAATAACAACTCTCCTAAAATACACACATTTGACTGATTCAGAGGGTGCGGAGATTAGACCGATGACTGTTTAGAGCCGAGAGCTTTAAATTGCCTATAAGAGTATGCTCTGTACAATAAAACAGGCTGTTTGGCTGATGTACACCAGAGGTCTGGTGTGTGTTCCGTCTCAAACACAGCCCCACGTGTCACATGGTGCTCCCGCTATAAGGACGAACAGTCCAAGGTTTGCCCGCAAGTAGAGCAGAGAGGGACACAGGGCAGAGCCTGCAAAGCCTGTCCCCACAGGAATAAGCTGGAAAGAAAGAGGTGGGGAGAGCCCAATTTGCAGCAGAGGCTGCAAGAATTACAGCTGCAGTAAACACTGCAAGAATAATAACTGCAGCAAAGGCTGCAAGAGTCACTGCCAAAGGGCTGTGTGAAAGAAGAAACCAGAGAAGCTGAAAATAGAGGAAAAACCCCACTGAAGATATGGGAAACTTCCTTTCTGCACAGGACCACCCAGTACTAAAGGTATGGAAACTTCTTCTTGAGGAATGGGACCTAGACTATGATGAAAAAGCATTATTAGCACTAATAACATGGGCTAAGAACGACGGATTAGACACAACTAAAGAAGCTGCTTTTGACTTTAATACCTGGGCACAAACTGGTCAAATTATAATCCAAGCAGCTTCCAGAGGCGACAAAAACGCAATAAGCTTTATAAAGCCATGGAAACTTATTTTAGATTTAATAAGACGGTTAAATACTGAAGCATATGGCAAGGAATGGACACCAGACAGCTGAAGTATTATCTCACTTTGAGCTTTCAGCAAGGTTTCCTCAGTTCCCTGTACTTTGCTGGTTTTCCACCTGGGTAAGGGGATGGTGCTGTACACACTGTATATCAAGCTAAGGAAGGCACAACTTTTGGGTTGTACATCTTTGAAGCTTCATTGTTGACAAACAACCGTGCTCATCCTGAGCATGGTGCACAGGAAGGGAATAAACGAGCAGCACAGGAGAGGAGGGAGTTCTGCCCTACTACCTCAGCACATCCTCACAGACTCAAGTCACCTTTGAGATTTTGGACAAGAAGTAAGATTAAAAGAGATGTGTCTGGAGGATACATGGAGGTGGTTGAACTGAGGAGGAATAGTTAGTGTTCACACTTTTGTGCTGCCAGTCATACAGCATCTAAGAATTGTTCTCCTGCATATGCTAGCACATGGATGAGATGGGAAGCATCAGCCTCTAAAGCTCCCACCCAACCTGTTCTAACCTGGCTAAAAGGGAAACAAACTCTGGTGCCACCTGCTTCTTGAGCTGTTTCAGCCAAACTGCACAAAGCCTTCAGTAACACTCTGATGGCAAAGCCTATCCCCCTTATCCTCTTCCTGCTTTCAGAGACCACCCCCTGCCATCCTCAGGTCCTAGTTTTGGTAAGACTCAGCGGTTTGTTGATGCAAGTTAACTGCTGAAAATAAGATATAGCAGCCATGCTCCGCAGTCTACTAGCAGTCCAAAGCTGAAGGAATTGGATGACAGTGAGTCTTTTTGGTAGCCTAACAATGGGCTGTATAGCATGAGTTTGGTTTTTTTTCCCCTATGTATTATAGCCACACTTAACTATCGAGCAATGGAAAACAGATTAGCAGAGAGGAGGAGCACAGATCATTTCTGTGTCCAGACAGCTGATGCTATGGAGCTCCTGCTGTGATCAGTCACTGCCTCCACCTGACCTGTCTCACATGGCTTGTGACAATAATAGACGTCAAGGTTTCCAAGACCCAAACTCTCTCTTTATATAGGGGCAATACAAGAGTCCAGGCTTCCATTGCTCCATACTCCATTGCTGCCCCAGAGAGTTCCTCACCTCCGGTTTGTGAGACAAAGCACTAAGAACAAGGCAGTGTGAATAATAAGAAAAGCAAAAGGCTTACCAAATGGGTCACTTTCTCCTCCAAGTGAAATCAAGCCTCAGAGCAGCTGTACAATACTTAGTTTATTAGTGTTGATCCAAAAGTTCATACTGCCTGCTCTAGCACCTATCCTACCTGCTTGCATGCTTTTACAGCCTCCTTTGACAGAAGCAATTTTTTCTCCCAGCTTTTCTTGACCAAGCTCACAGACCTTAGGATTCCCTTTGCTGTCCTGATAACATTATCTGCTTTCCTCTATTTTTTATTTTTCTTTCTGCATTTTCTTTTTGCATATTGATACCAAATAACTCTTCCCTTGACTAAGATTGGGGAACATGCAGAAACAAGCAGACACATGCTGATACTGGAAATTCATGCCATTTTTAATAGAAAAAAGTTTTGCTTCTTCCATGAAGTAATTTTGAGTGTATCCACAGAAAAAATTCTGAGCTGGCTTGTGTGGCACTTGTTTCTTATACTATGTTTAAACTTACAAACACACATAAACCCTGGTGAGGTAATCTTGAGTGTCCTAGAAAGAGATTAATATCATACCTAAAAAAAAATAAACATGTGGGCTCCTGACACTAGCTTCTATACTCATATTCACAGATGCAGTTCCTTTGTAATGCATGTTCATGACCCCTTCCTCATTCTGTCCTAACCTCTTACTGTGCTCCCTAAGATTACACCAGTGCACTTTGAGGACACACAGGGCTGTAATTTAGGCTGGAACTTCCTGACCACCTTGTCAGTCATCTCAGTCTCAGTCCCCACCAGTGGCTTCCTGAGACAGGCTTGTGCTGGGCATGACAGTGAGGGAGTGAAAAAAAAGCATTTTGCCAAGGGCAAAACCATCATTCGCTTTCTCCTCTTTTTTTAGCTTCTCCCTGAGGTTTAGGAAGTGGTGAAACAGTGGGGACAGACCATCATTTAAAGTAAGACTGGGCCTAGATCTTGGGCTTCTTCTCAAGAGAGCTCAATAAAGTAAACCTTCATCTTTTGAAGGCTTAATGTCTTGAGTTCAGGCAAAATCTAATCTACTTATTTGAAAAGGTGAAAAGAGAAAGTGGAATACTCCAAGACAGGATGAATACTTCTGAGCCTGGGTAGCTGCAAACTTTTCTCAGTATTAATCACTCCTATTTCTGCCATGCTTGACTAAAGAAGAAAAAGAAAAAGCTACAAACTGGGACAAATATTAAAACCATTTGTCACCACAAAGGCTATACTACAGATAGACAACATCCTTGGATGAAGGCAATAAAGGTTTTTGAAACAAACAAAAAACTTGCTGTTCACTTTATAAATTTATGACCTTAATTCAATAATACTTCTCTATAAAATAAGTGGTGCAGTTTCTAAGCAGCACATGAATGATTTCCTGAACTGTATGTGCAATGATTTCACCAAATTCACAATGGTACCAGGGCACTCAGCTCACCCCAGGATCCCAAGGCCATTATGAGCAAGGATGGTAGTTACAGCCTCAGGCAATGCTGTTGCTCTGCTTAAGATGAAACTATGAATGCATTGGTAGTTTGGCAAGGAACAAGAGAAGCTGTGTGCCTATACATCCTGTCCTTTGGGATGCTTTCTACATCATGCTGCTCACAGTGCTGCTACGGACTTCTATATAGGAGAACTGAGTTATAATCTAGGACACAGTCTACAGTGTATACCAAAACTATTCATTAATCATCAGCAATGACTGCATTTGGCACAAACCACACATGAGCACGAAAGAACAGCTGTAGGTACAATACCTCCACACAGGCAAAAGCAGTGCAAAAACCCAATGGCTTTCAGTGTAATTGCCCATAGAGCAAACTGCAGCCCAGCTATGCCCAAGCCTGCAACAATGGGATGAGGAGCACAGCTGGCAACACAAAAGCCCAGACCATGTAGAGGGCAAGGGAGAACAGAGCAGGATTGAGAGCTGCACAAGGACATGTGCATGAGTTCAAAGAGGCAGAGCAGGAGGCCTGCCAATGTCCTCTTGCAGAAGATGGTTAGATACTAGGCAAGTTCAAAAGAGATTTTGCTTAGTGATTTAATGGCTTCTTTTTAATGCAATTTACCCAGTCAATGGCTAAATTTCTACAGGCTCATGCAGGTAATCTACTAAACACTCACCCTCTAGAAGCACTTGCCAGACACTTTGGAAAAGCAGCTGCACCAAACTCCTCCGGCTTCCATGGGACCTGGTAAATGCAAGAGGTGCAGTTGGAAGGTTTCTCCGAGGAACACCAAACTGCACTTCACACATGCATGCAGCACAGCTGCCTTCAGCAGCCACAATCTCACTGCTGAACTTCACTCTGAATATCTACTGCTGTTGGATTTAATTACTCCAATCCAACACTTGACTTTGAATTATTGGCTTCTCACTAGCCAAAACAGTGGTTCCTTCCCACTTTTCTATGACAAAACAATCCAAACTCTTGCTGCTGACAATACAGCTAATATTTACAAATAATTACAAAAAATATTTTAAGTTTGTAAATACCTCAGTAAAAGATGACATTTACAGATAAATTTACAACATAAGATGTGAGTCACAACAGACAAAATTCCTTGGAGAGCTGATATCTACAGATATTTAAATCACTGTGTAAATCATATAGACACTGCACATGCAGTAGCTCTTTTAACACAGCTGATGTGATGATTTCTATTTCATGCGGGAGAAAATGGATTCACCACATGATGCTGTATTCCTCTTCAAATCTGGACAGGTGCTAAGACTGATGTTGGGTGATTTATTGTCCCACACACTTGCTAAAGCTCTTTCAGAAGACAGTAGCAGTTTGTGCTGGCTACACTTTATTTTTTCTTTGGGCTTTAGGAATGAAATGTGTCTTTCTTAAGACTACCATTCATGGAAAAAAGACATTTAGGGTTCAGAAGGTTTTAATCAAGAGTAAATTTGGATTCTCCTTTTTGTTCTCTTTTCCACCAGGGAAAGGATAGATCAAAACATGTTCTGTGTTTTACACCAAATACAATATTAGCTGTAATAAAAAATAAATTATCTCAAAAGTTTCAACATATTTTTTAAATTTCTGTATCTTCTGGCACTTCATTTTTTTGTGATCTGTATTAATACTTCAAAAGGACAAAACCCTGTCCTACTTCTGCCTGCCACCCTTGCAGAGAAAAATATGTCCTATTTGGCTTTAAAGGAACCTGTGGAGGCTGCTCAAGAGGAAGCTCTTAAGCAAAGTGCGCTTCTACTCAGAGCCCAAGGCACACATCACCCGTTGTTACACAAGCCTCTCCCTTGCTTCCAATGCCTATTGTTTCAACAACTCAGAAAAATCAGGTGCATGGGGCCCCCTCACCCTCCTTGGGCACCAGAGGTTTTCTATTGCTCACAACGTCAATCCCTACCCGAGCTGGCTGCCAGAGAGGCGCCACAGCCGCACTGCTGGGCGAGACAATCCAATCCTCCCCAGTGCACAATGAGTCTGCGCTGCCGCTCCTCTAAGTAGGTTACTGGTACCAAGGGAAGTGAGACCTTGAGAATTAACCTACGTTAATCTGCTCACTGCCCTCCTGTACTACCAAAGTGTACAACTCCAGAAAAAATGGGAAGGGACTCTCTGGAGATAGCAGCGTTGGTAGCAAAGCCAGCCCCAAACTTTCCTGGCTGAATTCATCTCGACAAGATTTGTTAAATTCCTGCACAATTAGTTCATGGCTTCAAACTTTCCTCCTGGACTCAGAGGATGCTGTATGATGTAGGGTAACGTTTTTCTAATAGCTGCTGAAGTTTAAAAGCCGAGGCTTAGCTAAAATAAGACAGGTAGCAGATTGAGATGTTTTAATTGAGAGTCCTAGATATGTTCCAGCTGGTGAGCAAGGAGATTTTGGGAACTGGATTTACAAATCCACATGTCTGTTTTATGAAGGTGCCTAATTAGAGTGCTGCAAAAATAAAGCTATCCAATTTATGCACAGTGTTTTCTTGCACTGCCATGTGTCTGCAGGTTTAGCACTCAAGACTGTTAACTAATAAATCCCTTCTGTAATGTGATCATTAGAGTGAACATCAACAGGAGCCAGTAACTCAAGTGATTTTCCTTATATTTGTGAGTACTTTCATTCTGTAAATATCTCCATTCAGCATCCAATAAACATCTCTAAGATGGTAGCAGAAGGAAGGTGAAAACATCCCTGGTTTTGAGACTGGATTTTATTTACAGGAATTTAGATCTCTACTCCTGTTCCTCTAAATTCTCTTTAATTCTGCAAATATCTTACTTATGCTTTAGATTCTTTGCTTCAAAGCTATACAAGCCTGCAGAGACTCCAAGCCTGTGCACTCAGCTGCATGCTCCAGAACTGTGTGTCCCAGAAATGCATATGCATGAAACAAATAATCAAACAGTAGGAAAAACATTTCACTCCATTTTCTGGAATATCTGTAATTATAGGAAGGAAAGAGAATATTAGAAAATAGAAGTAGGAAAGAGATCATTTTGGCAGTGTCTCCACATTTATGTGGACCATGAAACGTAAATCAGGTCAAGGCTGTCTTACTAGTAGTACAAGAAACATTCAGTTAACAAAAAAGCCTGGAAACCAGGCTTAGAAACCAACCTAATATTATCTTTGTTCAAATTTAAGTCATATTCTGCTGTCTTTTCCAGCATAGAAACTAACACCTCTGTCTCTCTGAGTTGCTCTCTCCCCACTGCAGGTACCTTCAAAACCACCCTTCACACGAGAGAACGGATTAAAATACAAACTGTTATTTACTGAAAGATCAGACTCAAAATCAGGGAAACAGGAGCAAAATAGATAATTTACATTACTTTGCCCTTAACAATTGTCACTTTGTTTGATGTAACCTCAACATGATGGAGGAAGGGCACCTTGCCCTCAACCAGAATAAAGGACATTTTTCAAAGCACACACAGGATTTAAAACATAAAGATTTGAGCAGTTACTGCTGACATCCGTTCACTCTGTACAAAATCTTATTGTAAACGCTGCACAGACTCCTCAGGAAAGTGATGCTTATTTCCATGCACACACAGCCCAGCCTAGCTCTGCAGGGTTCCAGCTTTCTCTGCCCACTCTGGCACCAGAGTGGACACACTCAAACATTTCCATTTGTGGATGATCACAAATGTTCTCACTGGAGCCCTACAACCACTGTCTACAACCATTACTGATCTCAAAACACTCCAATATTGTGGTCTCTGTGCTGTCTGACATTGCAAAGCAGCACTCACAACATGAATAATGGTGCCTCAGCTATGCCTTCCCACTCTCCTAAATCTCACATGATTGGGAGCCAACTCATAGTGCTTACAAAATACAACAAAACTGAATCACAACAAGCAGACCAGTGGCAAGCAACTAACTTAGACAAAACTCTACATCTCTTAACAGCTATCACACAGAAAAGGACAGCAAGCATCTGATGAGGATGTCCAAAGGCGCTAAAGCAGCTTGGCAGCATCATGTCCTCGACCTGCAGACTGGCAAATACAGAGCAGCAGGTGCTGTGAAGATGCAATGCAGACCCGGCACTTGCACCAGGTCACAGAAGAAGCACAGATGAAATCCGATCTCCTGCAGCATCGTTCCCACCTCATCCTGCCTCAGCAGTTCAATGTACAAGGAAATGAAGCTCGTTAAACGGATTGCTCTATATTCATGGTTGACAGGACAGAAATATTAAGTAAACGAATGTGATTTGTGTGGGCATCTGCAAGGAAGCCTCTCTTCATGGGAACAGGGAGAGGATCAAAGGTGCACTCAATTGTTTCTGTTTATTCAGGAATTCAGTAGGGTTTGAAACTTTCTTGCAGGTGGAAAACACTACCAGACATACACATCCCTTGCATTTATTTATATTTTCTCAACTATTTTAAACTATTGTTTCCACACAGAAATCAGGCATGTTAACTGAAAATACAGGGTCTGATCCTAAACTATACTGATATTTAGGGCACTGATCTCCAAATGGGAGCATGTCCCTCCAAAAGGGGACCATGCTGACAAAGGGGAGCAGCAAAGCTGTGCCTGTGCTTTGCAGCGTGGCAGCCCATGAGCTTGGCATCGGCTCTGCCACACCCCAGCAGCTTCCAACAACTGGCAGCTTGGTTTTGATCCAGATGGAGGTTAAGAACTTTTACCAGGTCATTCCCCCATTGATAATTTCTAGGCAACAACTCATAAGGGGACAGTTTTGCCAAACACAAACAATGGAAAAAGCCATAACAAAATTCATTCCAAGTCTAAGCATTTCCAGAGTTTCCAAAATATCTCACAAATTCCACGGGGCAAAGAAAAGTTTCAGGTTTGAATCAGACTTTTAGTCTAACAACTGATAGGCTTTATAGGTTTTACAAACTAGTAGTATGCACCATATGAGAATGCATTTGCTTGAACAGATGCAGCTCCATGTTTACCCTGCACAGCATTCACCTAGATGTGATTGGGCTGTGAGTGACACTCAGAATGACACAGTGGTCTCTCCTTGCATTGCTGAGCAGCCACAGCAACCAGCACCTGAGGAAAGTGCACACAGCATGCTCCTCTCTTGTGCTACATGAACTTTTGAACTGCAAGTACTTCATTTCCATCAATAATAAGGACAGAGGAAACAGAAAAGACATTATCATCTACAAGAAATGCAAATGTAGTCATATAAAGTGTTATAGCTGATGGCATCGTCCAGAAAATACCTGATTAGAAAATTCTCTGCTTTTTACTTCATACTTTTCTAGAGGGCTGCAGTGAGCCAGGGCAGCCCAGTGCTCAATCAAAGGTGATTAGAAATGATGGAGTTCAGCTGTAATGTCCTTAACTCCTGCCAAGCAGAGGATGCCAAATTGCTAATGTAAATACCCCCTTCTGATGACTTAAAACCCTGGAAATGAAAGGCATTTTCCTGAAAGCTCAGTCTCTGGTTGACTTTCTGTCCCAGTACCAAACCTGCTCTGCATGCAGGTCCAGCTGCTACCTACACAATCAGGACAGGACCTTTTGGGATCAGATTTCCTTTGCAGAACTGCACGTGCTTGCCTTTACCCATTGTGAAGTATATACAAATGACCACCCTGGCAGAATTTTCCTCATGCCCTACTGTAGCTGTCTCCCCAGCTGTCTGCAGCCTGGCTAATTCTGTATGCACAAGACCGCAAATGAGACCTTCTGTCAGCTCCCATGTTAAAATATTGGTTAAAAACAAAAGCCATGTTACAGGGATTCAGCTCCACACAAGGACATGCCTTCAGTTCCTGGGGTGCCAGTATCACAGTTCAGGGTCGTGTTTGACACTCCCAGAGAAGCATGTAAACCAGTGTGCCAATTCAATTAAACTGGCTTATTAGGATTAGCAGGCAACAATCCTCTCTGCACTGACACAAAAGTTTCCTGCTTCCCAGTTCTAATTTCCATCTACTGCTTCCAGTTCAAATGGCAACATGGTCAACAAGTCCTTTGAATTGTGTGGATTAGGAATGCAAATGGGTGCTGATGCTCCCCACTGCACCACAATGTTCATCTGCATGGGATGAAATAGTTTCCCTAAGGGAAATTGTCCTTTCCCATGGATATTTGCTGGCTACCAACATTTTGCAGCTGGAGAGCTAACAGCATCATCCTTTACATGGCTATGTGTACCCCACAGGGATCAACCCTCAGTTCATGCAGTTTGATGTGCTAAACAGAGGCCTTGCCTGAGGTTTCAGCTGATTATCAAAAAGCTATGGGGTTGATGTGCAGAATCACTCACTAGAATAGAGCAACAGCAGCCTGGGAAAACATACCTGGGAGCTCGGCCCCAAGCTGCAGGCACCAAAGTTACAATAGTTGTCAAAACATTTGAACTGTGCTTCTGAAACCATGCTGTAGCGAGGTAAATTTCATGAACGTGGCTTGTTTCATCCATATTTTTCTGCATATAAATTTGACAGGCAGAAACATGTATTTTGTCAGAGCACTAAAAGCCCTTGATGTTCAGCACTGATCTCTGGCAGGCTTTAATTTGGTTCCCCCCTCCCAGTAACACTCTCCTGTTCCACTAAGGAGCCTTCAGTAAAACAATGCCATAGTCTCATGGGTTTCCTAGAAACCTGCCTCTAGCAGCACAACATGTATCCTCACAGCCTTGTTCTCCCTTAGCTGTTCTCAGCCACAGTATAAAATGTCCTAAGCCTACAGACTGTAGCTGTGGCCATCTACAGAAATTTTGGGCACTTCCCAACCACCCATCCACAGAACAAGTTTGGGAGAGAAGGGTTTTTGTGGAGCAAAAGAAAAGCAAACACTGGTGTGTGTGAAGAGCTGTGGTTGTTAAATATGTCAAGAAAGTAATGTTTGGATTGAGGAAAGCCAAACAGATGTAGTAGAGCTGTGCCAGGAAAGGATGACTCTGTTACCCTTTTTGCGTCTTCCTTCAAATATCCTGGTACCAGAGCCAGGCCAGTTCCCCTCCTGCCTGCTCACCCTCAGCCTGCCTGCAAGTACCAGCTCAGCCCCCCAGGCAACTCTGCTGCCCCACACCTGCCTGCTAGCACACAGTCCTCCCTTGCCTCCTCCAGACCCACATCCTGCCCATGAACCTCTAATCAATTGTACTGTGCTTTGTTCAAACTCTTCAGAGCCTCTCTGCACTGAGCAGTGCTGGCAGAAGTAAGGTAGAGACGCAGTGACTGCTATCTGTACCCTTTTCAGTCTGGACAGACATCACCACAGCCACAACCACAGACTGGCGACATCTGGACACAGCTGCCTTCAGTTTTGACTTGCCTATTTTGAAAACATGGATGCAGTTTATACTTTTAAAACTTTTTGCTTAAGTACAATCCATTTTATAATAACAGTTACTCCACCTCCCTCTGGCATCTCAAACAAATAAAAGGAGAAAAATTAAATACCTTGCCTGGAATCCCATATATATTTTGGTTAAAAATTCTGCTGTGCTACCATACAGCTGTTACCTGCATTTCCTAGTTGGTACGCAAGGCCACTGGGCCCCTTCCTGCAGGAATGGTAGGAGGTGCCTAGAGCACTCTAGACCTGCTGGAAAATGCCTCTCAGAAAAATGCAAAAACTTCTTACCTTATAAATAGCCATGGTATGAGCAGCGACAGGACACAGAGACCCTGAGCAGATACTCAGACTTTCTGCATCTCTGTGCCATGACATTCTCTGGGTAATGCTTTTGAATAAGAAACTAAACACTTAACATAATCACACAGGTGTGTCACCCACTGCAAGGAAGTCACAGTCACACTTAGACATTCATATCTAAAACTACAACAAATCACAAGCCAATTTATTTAGTTTGGAAAGTTTCAGGGAATAATTATCACTAATACCAATTTTGAATAATGAAACATTTTAGCTAAAAAAGTCCATTTTTTAAATGACAAAGGCTGGAATATTGCCAAGGCTGAAAGTTAAAAGTTTTCCTGATTTACTCTTTTGTATTACTGTGGAAAAAAATGAAACTTCAAAGCACTGGCCTGCAGAGCTGAAGTCTCTGATCCTCTCTTTTCTTTGTGGTGGGATTTCATGGCTCTGCATCAACATGCTGCATGCACAGAGGCACACAGTACCCATACCCATGGGTGGGAAATCAGCACACCTGTTTGCTAATGTAAATAGAACACTCTGTAGTGAACTTTCCTCCATCCATTTTATTTTATTCCAAACCTCCAAGCTGTGTCTGACTGCAGCATTTCAGGCAGGAGCTGTATGCCTGTGGGAAGCAATCAGGGGCACACATAGCTTATTTTAATTTTATCATTGCTATCCACTTCTAAGACCAGCTATTTGAGATCACTCCGCCACACTGCCAGGAGTCACTTGAAGGCAAAGGAAGAAATTTAGAGCTAGCAACTGCATGGAAGCTAAATAAATTTTGGCTGAGAGATGGAGAAGTGGGGAATGGAAGCAGTCACAAGTCCATAAGACCTCTAACCCCACACTCAGGTGAACTCTGGTTGGTAGGACACAGTGAAGCCGGCTGCAAACAGCTCCCTCGCCTCTGAGCCACCCATCGTAGGTGCATCAGCCACATGGGGGATGTTTGGCTGCAGTGACACTGAGCAGCCTCCCACACACCTCTCTGTACTTCAAAGAAACCAAAATGCTTTATGCAAAGAGGCATGTTCTGACAACACTTATTGCTTGTCACAATTTTTCCAAATTGTTTCTGATTTGAATGCTTACATCAAACAGTTTTGTTGCCGAGTGCTGTTCCATACACTCTCTACAAAGGTAATTGCCTCAAAAAATCTGCTGTCAAATCCTCAGTTTTCAGTGCAGACAGACAACCCTGGACTTGACCTGCCAGGCTGTATCAGATAACAATCAGACAAGACTAGGGAGAGAAAGTGAAGTGTCAGTGCCAAATACTGGCTCTTAGGCAGAGCCAGGAGAAACCAAGTCAGCCATTTCTTCCATTCTCTCAAGCACCTGCTCAGATCTCCGATCAGGGGGAACAATACTGTCCTTGTTCTAGAAAGAAAACAGGTGAGCACTAATCTTCTCTCTATTCGGAAAATACCAAGAGCACAGTCTGAGTCTTTAGAACACATGTATTTGTTCACAATAGTGGCAAGCTGTCAAATTTCTTTGAGGAACAGTAAGAAAGAAGAGAAGGGGAGCTTTCAAAGCTTTTCTTTTGCAACAGGATGTACTGGACAAAGAAAATAACGAGGCAGCTTCCCTCCTGAAATCTATCATCTCCATTCCATGGCTGTACTAAGACTGAAAAGGGCCTGCTCCTTGAAACACTACTGAATCACTTTTTCACCTTTTGAGTAGAGAAACAGGTTGTTCTAGCACAGGGAACTGAAAGGGCACTGTCATGACCTAACAACCTTAGGAGCTCGGGGCAATCTGATGTTCTTATGATGATTGCAAAGGGAAGCAGAGTTGGTTACCTGGTAAGTAAACCACTTGAAAATACAGCTGGTCAGGCACAAAATCTGATAATTTTGGACAATAAGCCATTTCAAAATAAAGATTAAAAATTACTTACTATAAAAATCACACAACTGACATTTTAAGCAAAGTGAATTTCTGATGTTTGCTCTAGCAAAATTAAACAACTGTGCCAGACTCCTCTTCCTAGTTTAGGTTTGGGTGGTCTTTGATCAAAACTTGGCTGCTCACATTTAAGAGAGTCAGATTACTAGCTGAAAATGGTGCTTGCTGCTGCTGTCAGGGTCAAAGCCTGTAGGTCTAATCCAAACAAGAATCAGATATTGAGAAATATTCAAGTTATATTTCACTTTCACTGGGGGAGGTAGGGGTGAGTGCATATTTACAGAACAAACAAAAGAACTCAGAGGTGCAGAAAGCAGTCAAAACTAGAAATTCCCCCTGCTTTAGCAATCTGCTAATTCAAACGTTTCCATGGCAAATACAGAAATGGCTGAATCTAGCCACAAATTTGGTCATGATTGGATGCAGGCTGGAAAAACATAAAAAAATCTCTATTTCTGCATCTAATTGAAATCAGAGATGCATTTGTGTGTGCATTATTTGCTCTGCTGGCCCTCTGCTTTTTAGTGCTGTGGTTTTGATGGGGTTTTTTCTGCTCATTTATTGATTTATTGCTTATGTTTGCAGGAGAACATACAAGCAGCTAGATAGTCTCAAGTCCATCTCAACCATTTGTCTAAGCACTAACTACCAATGTACTAAAGAGAGGACCAAATAGTCAGCTTTTCTGGCATTTGGGTCACAATGAGCTTTGAATTTACTTCCTGATCCCAACACCTCAAATTCTTGTATCTTTAGGGTTTTTAAAGAGACAGTAATCCCAGAACCAGAGGGTAGATAAGGTTGGATGGGACCTCCAGTTCCCTCTTTAAGGCAGGGTTAACTACAGCTCAGGACTGTATTCACTTGGATTTTGAGTACCTTCAAGTTTGGAGATTCCACAGTCTTCCTGTAGGGTCTCTTCCAGTGTTCAGTCACCCTCATAGTAATTTTTTCCCCCCCATAATGCTTAAGTGGAATTTATTTCAGTTTGTGCCCTTTGGCCCTTGGCCAGCCTCTAGGCACCAGGGAGAAGAATCTGGCTCCATCACCTCTACTCCCCCCTCTCTCAGGTATTCGTACACCCTGATTAAGACTTCCCTGAGTCTCCTCTGCTGCAGGCTGGACAATCCCAGCTCTCTCAATCTCTCCCCTGTACGTCAAATGCTCCAATTGCTTCATATTTGTCATGGTCCCTCAGCAGACTCAGCTTAGTAGGTTCTCATCTCTTCCGTCATGGGGAGTCCAGCACCAGACACAGCACTGCAAATGTCTCACCAGTGGAAGAGCACTGCCTCCCTCAGTCTACTGGAGAAGCTCTGCCAAGCACAGCCCAGCAGACCACCAGCCACCCTTGCTGCTGGCTGTTCCAGAATGCAAGGCAAGATGTATTCTATTGCCATCTGTATGGCAGTTGTCTTTTGTCAATTGGGCAGTTTGCCTTTTATCTCTCTCTGTGAGTGCTCACAATCACTCCTTCCTTGGGAGGGGACATCTGCTGATAACAGGCTATTGAATGTCAGTGCATGACTGATAAGAACTATAACATCCCATTGTGAGATGCCCCACCCAGAGGGAGGAGCCAAGCATTGCTACCCAGATAGAATCGGGAGGTTCTGAAACACCAGCATGGCTTCTCCACTGGATTCCCTAGAGGAACAGCAGCTGTCTCCTCTTCCACTGGATCTTCGGAGGAAGAATCCATCCTTCTCTACACGACCCCCTGCTCCAACTGAACCACACCTGACACTTCAGGAGGGCTGCAGCCACACTTCCAATTGGACTGCCACCAACACCCTGACCCACAGGGTGTTAGGTTGGGTTCTGATTCTGTCAGTGTTGTTCTAGTGTACTGCATTGTTTATTTTATGCCTTTTATTTTCTTCCCTATTAAAGAACTGTTATTTCCTGCTCCCATATTTTTTGCCTGAGAGCCCCTTAATTTAAAATTTATAGCAATTCAGAACGGGGGGGTGGATGGGGGTGGGGGGGGAGGGTTTACAGTCTCCATTTCAGGGGAGGCTCCTGCCTTCTTTAGCAGACTTCCGTCTTTCCAAACCAAGACACTGGCTCACTGTCAGCTTGTCCCTAGGACCTCAGCCAGGCTCCATCAGCATCCCAAGAATGCTGGTCTGACATACAACTGGAGTGAACATGGTAGAAAGAGGTGTTATCTTTTAGTAGGTCAACTCAATGCTGGAAAAGACAGACAAGAATCCCAACAGGAAACACTTCTTAATGAAATGTACAAATAATTGGTGGAACTGTCCTGAGCCACTCCCAAAGTGAACAGCACAATCTCACAGACTGTCTGGGGACACTTCAGTGAACAGGGAAAGCTTCTGCAGCTTTACTGATAGGATTGCAAGCTGAAGAAGCAAAAATCTTTATCTTGCAGGATAGGGCATGTGAGTCCCAACCTACCAACACAAAATGCCCAATTATATTGGATTAAGTTTTTACATTTGAGCCAAGCGAATTATGTCCTCCTGTACCAACACACAATGCTGTCCTCTCCCAGAGACAAGGTCTCATGCTTGATGGACCACTGCTCTCCACTTGATAATTTCTGTGTCACTCCTGCCTTTATTGATTCAGGCTACCCATTTTCATCAGAGCAAGAAATTTACTCTTGTATTCTTGAACAATGCTAGTATGTCCTTTCCAGCCTTTCTGCTCATAGCTGGAATAACCAAACCAGCCCCTAGTCCCACTGCCAACACCCCAGACCTAGCCACAAGCAGGACATGAGGGCGAGCAGCACAGGCAGAGCTGTGTCATGTGCTGAAGCTGGAAGGGTTTGGCATGGGCCTCTTGCACCCACTCTGCCCTGACCCACCATGGGCTTCCTGGTATTAACTGATCTTCAGAACTGCCTCACTTTAGACATGACCTGTTTATTTTCTTGAAACAATGCCTGTTTTTTGCTTTTACTTTATTACACCAGAGAATCAGAGCTTCAGACACTAGTGTGAACTGCTCTATTTGGAGGAGCACATATGTAGAGGTGTGGATCTAGCCCTGTTACAACTATTTATCCAGGCCGTTGATTTATCTGCTACAAGAAGTCCTGAAATATTTAGATAAACACAGAGATAAATATAATAATTATTAAATAATATTGTGATAATCTAATAATAAAATTAGACTTTATTAACACTTAGATTAGATTTTATAAACACTTTACTCGATCAAAGATAAACTTAGCAATAGCCAATGGAACAGTGGCACCCAGGCACCACTAGCCAGCTGCCCTCTGGCAGAGAAGCCCCCACATCAAGCTGCATCAACAGCTACACAGCAAACACTGGGACAAATGATCCTTTCTCTCTGCTCAACACGTTGGCAAGTCCAGCCAGAGTGCTGGGGCCAGTTTTGGACTCCCCAGAGCAAAACAGACTTGAATATGGTAGAGCATGGTCTGGTAGAGGCCACCAGGATGGTTGAGGGTTGGAGATGCCAAGGGAACACATGGGCAGCACCAAGGAGTCAAGTCCATCATGTAGGGATGATTGACTATTTAACAGACAGCCAAACAATTTCAGATTGTATTCAAACCCAGCATTAGTGTTTCAGTGCTTACAAGGTGAAGTGCTAACAGTCAGTGTAAAACACACCAGCAAAGCACACAGATAACACATCAGAGCCAAGAGGATATAACTCTGGAAACACAGGTTTTATATAATATAGCTGAACAACCACTGTCAGCAGGCATCAGCAAGAGTGAATTCCATTGTAAAGATTAAAATGTGTAACCATATCCTGGATTTTTACTGCAGGTGACCTCCAACAAAAAGCAATGGCTTCCATCCACTAGAGCACAGAGCCAATCACAAGACAACAAAGTCACAGAGAATGGATATGTTCAGCCACAAATTATCTACATTTAGTGGAAATCAGCTCCCAGGTTCCTGGCAAGTGGACAAGACACCCCTTGGTGTCACAGCAACCACCATGCCCAGCACATCCTGTTCAGTTCTTGTGTACTGCAGTGCCTAAGCACAAGTTTCCCAGCTTCAGGTGCAACTCAATGCTTAGACAGTTACACAGCTAGTCTTACATTTTAAGTAATATCATACATGTCCCAAACAACCACACAATTATGAGAGCATTACAGTAACACAGAAAGCTGAACTGTAAACTATGTACAGACACTCCAACGTAAAACGTTACTCTACAGGTATCAGGAACACAGACTTTTGCTCACAAACTTGCCACAAACAAATCTCACAGCCCTTGCCCACTTCTCTTTTGCATCATTAATTGATGTTTGATATTTCCTAACACAGTTTCCAACTTAAATTGCAAGAAAATCCATACCAACCTGCAGTTCAAAAGCATATATATGAACTGAGCAACAGATCCAGTGGAAATAGAGACCTCCTTAGAAAGAGACTCTAAAATGCAGAGGTTCAGGCAGGGAATATTTCTAAATAGCACACATATTGCTAAAGACATAGAGTTTTTCCTTTTGTTTTCTAAAAAATACTCGTTCTGTAAGGTATGGATGTGCCACTGACAGTGCTTTCAACTTTCTGCTCAGCAACACCCTGGAATCTTCAAATTAACCCTAAAGAAAATAGAGCAAAGCTCAAGCAAATACTATACAAACTAGACCTCCTGAAAAACCAGCATTTATAGGCAATATTTATGGATTTAAGGATTAAAATCCCGGGAACTGCTGGTTAGTTTCTCATTTTTATGAGCTCCTGCTTCTCTCTTTTACAAAAACATCCTATTTTTTTCCCCTCTTGCTAATCTTTATAAAACACACATCATTAATATTGCATGCTTGGTGCTGGATTACTGAATATGCAACACAAACTCTAACAATACTTCTTGAGACAGAAACCCAAAGGTATTGGGAAGAATTTGCTGTATATCTACATTTTATTCCTTCTTCAAAAGGTTTATACGACATGGGATTTGGAAATAAACAGGTCTCTTCTGCAAGTGCTCTGCATATGATACCACTGAGTTTCTCCTCCTCATATATGCCTGCATTAAGGATTACAGTATTTCAGATTCTTTTCAACCCCCAAGCCCTTCCACAGCAATTTCCTCATGCCCACGTTTTCTCCACCACCTAGCATCCCACTCTCCTCTGCAAATTACCTCTCACAAAAACATTGCTAGGTTACTTGCAAGTGGCACATGTTCATTTTCTCCTCCCTTCCCCATGCAAATATCTCCCACAGCAAATAAACCAAAGGGACAGGAAAAGCATAGCAGGAGGTCTTACCTTTTGATGGTCTTCTTTGTTTCGTTTGTAGAGAAGAGAATGTACCCATGACAGCACCCATTGCAAAAGCTACTCGTGAGTTTTTGAGAATTTATTTTGGCTAGGATTTTTTTTAATTCTTATTACCCCACCCCTCCACTGACAGTGAACAAAATCTATGTGAAATGCCCCCAAGAACAAAACAAAACAGAGAAAGACCAGACAATAAAGAAAAGAAGGAAGGAGGAGGGAAAAAGCAAAGCACTGCAGCTCGGCATTCAGCAAGCGTTAAGCTTTGAGCGTTTTTTTTAAGTCAACACACATGCACTGACTCACAGCCAGCTGCACTGTTATTATTCAAAACAGCTCCCCATCAAAATTTAAATGCTAGGTAGATTCCCTCAGACCAGAGCTGGCAGCAGATGCATCAAAATATTTACTGGAGCACAGCCACATAAACACACAGGCTAATTCTTCCTCCTGTTCCCTTATGGCTTCAACCAGCAGCCTGTAGGTCTAGCATAGGAGTGCAGCTCTTCCAGTGAATACTAAACTGGAGTCCTGTAGACATGCCGAGGGTCTCAGGGGAAGCTGGGGCTTTGGGCTGGATACCAACTCGGAATGAATAAAAATCTTCTGAGTGGGAAGCAATAGTGAGGAAGGCATCAAAGCCCCAGCTGCACGGGCTGTGTGCTCCTGCTAATTAAAAGTCTGACAGAAAGGTAGAAAGCAGCAATCTCCAACAGTCTTGTCTAGCAGAAAAGTCAGAGAAAAATGACTAAGGGCAAAGGGGGGAAACAGAAAATTTCACCGCAATCCTTATTCTTCATATCTTTTCTCAAACACCAGAAAGACATGCAAGACAATTAACCTTTTTTTCTGCCAAGGATATATGTGCACATCCTTTTCAAGGATATTAAAACAAAAAACTGTTGAAACAAAACTCTACAAACACTGAGTTACTAGGAGGAGGTAGAGCAATTCCCAGCATTTTTTTCAGTTCTGTCATATTTCAAAAAATCAGCTAGACATCTGGTTGTTTTCTCAGAAAGTGAAATAGCAAGTGCTTAGGTACGGAAGGTGTTAAATACACTCAGGCAGGTCTAAAAACCCAAATTAATTTGCTACTTGCACGTGGTGACTGAGATTAGGGCAGCATCTGTGCAAATACAGTATTTTTCTGAGGAAATTCAGCACAGAACAAACCACCTCATCTCAACAAGTTTTCTTAGCTTTCCTCTAACTTTGCAGTAGATTCCTTCAGATGCAGATCCCAGCTCCCCAAATGCTGGTGTCCCTGGAGGTACAACCCTGCCTTACCTGCTGTTCACCTGCTGCCAGCATCTGTTTTTGCATGCACAGGTATATTTGCATCCTTAGTGTATACAAGCAAAGAGCTTCCCCTTAGTTTCTAGTTGCAGAAGGCATTGCACAAAATAATTTAATTTTTATTGTTTCATAACTCAAAACACATCAATTGAACTTTTTGTGAGAAATTCCTGGGGGAAGGTACTGTTTAAATACCCAAGTTCTGAAATGAAACACATCCATTTGCAGGGAATTGCCCAGGACTGGAGGCACACAAGGGCCTTTGTCATAGTGGGAGGACCCTGTCCTAGTTTGTGCAACTTTTCCTGCCTCCCATTTCCTGCCTTCCAACACTCTTGCCTTCCTTTCCAGCCCCTACTCCTTCCCCCAGGCTGGCCACAGGTGAGGTCCTACTGCCCTTGCTTCTCCACTCATCCATTTCCCAGTGGGGGTCCCTCAGACTACGTTGATCTGCACCAGGCACTGAACAGCTGTATGAGATTCTTAAGCTTTTTTAAAATTCAAATACTTATATTCATTTTAATAA
Organism: Molothrus aeneus; assembly: GCF_037042795.1. Lineage (NCBI taxonomy): Eukaryota > Metazoa > Chordata > Aves > Passeriformes > Icteridae > Molothrus > Molothrus aeneus. The sequence goes on from NC_089660.1 coordinate 18,564,648, forward strand.
TATTTTATTTGCATTTACAGAACAAAATATTACATAGACTACAGTGTACATGTGGAAAATCACTGTTCTTGGGACTTGCGCATTCAACAAAGGCTGGAGGGAGACCAGAGGCTACAGCCAATGTCTCCAAGATGTCAAAACTGGAATATTCAATCTAGGCAAACTGTCACTAGCAGAAGTCAAGTGTTGCCAAGGTGTAAGGCCCCAAACAACTCCACTGATGAGGTTTTTAAAAGGGTTTATGGTTGCTTATATACACTGAGTTAGACCCACAGCAGAAGTGCTGGCAAGATATTCTCAAGAGATCAAAACAACAAAAAAGAACTTCACTGGCAACTTCAGAAAATTAAGGAACTTTGGTAAAAGGCTTAGTGCAACATTCAATCAATACAAAACACTTCTCAAAGAATTAACTGGGCCAATTCAACTTAGCAAACTTTAAGCCCATTTGATTCCAAATTCTAAATTAAAAATTAAATTAAAAATTCCAAGAAGAGGAAATTAGGAGAAAGAAAGACAGAAGAGGTATAGAAAAAGACATATATAGCTACCAGCTCCTGGGTTCCAGTGATGTTCCAACAGAAATTCCAAGAGGAGGTAGGGTCAAGACATTTGAGTGCTTCACGCCCTGTGACCTTAAAAAACCCCTTGGCCCTCCCCCCAGGTGGGGCTTCGGGTCATTTGGCCCCTCAGGAGCTCTGTTAGGGGCTCCAGGGGTTGGGTGTGGGGCATTGCATCCAGTGTGCCAGGATTGGCAGCCACTGCCAGGGTGGGGTTTATAGGGCAGGGTACTGCCTCACTCAGTACATCAGGGATGTACTGAGGCTCTGTCTGTAAACCTGCCTGCAGTAAATTCAGAATTTGGTTCTGACACAAAGGTGCACTTGTCTTGGTTTGAAAAGACAGGTGTCTGCTAAGGAAGGCAAGAGCATCTCTTGAAATGGAAAATGTAAGCCTCCTGCCTCCGAATTATTTTAATGTTGAAATTAAGGGGCTCTCAGGCAAAAATATGGGAGTAGGAATAACAGTTCTTTAGTAGGAAAAATAAAAATAATAATAACAAAAAAAAGCAGTAATACAAAACAACACTGACACAGTCAGAATAGAACCTCACACTTTGTGGGTCAGGGTGTCGGTAGCAGTCCCATCCCATGGGGGCTCAGCCCTCCTGCAGTGCCAGCTGTGGCTCTGCTGGAGCAAGGATCCTGCACAAGGGGGGAGTTTTCCTCTGCAGCTCCAGGGCTGCTGGAGATGGGCCTGGGCTCCCTCTGGCAATGCAGGGCAGCAGAAAGCTGCTCCTCTGGGAATGCACTGGGCAAAGGCTGCTGTGCTGTGCCAGGCTCAGATTGGATCCAGGTAGGAATGCTTGGCTCCTGCCCTGGGCGCAGCATCTCCCCGTGGGATGCTGGAATTGGATCAGCCCTGCAGGGACACTCACTGGCCCACTAACAGAAGATATCTCCTGGAGGCAGGACTGGCTGTGGAGGAGATACAGAAAACTGCCCCACCTGGTTTAACAGCTGGCCCATTAACAGCAGATAACCGCTGTCCACCTGTAACAGATGGCAATATAATACACACCCCTGGCCACATCTTGCATTTGCAACCTAAGACAGCATCTCAGCACACTACCATCAGTCTAGGAAATTGCCTGGGAGTATTTTGCTTTGTCGTTACTGTGAATTGAACTACACTACATCTGTGCAGGATGGAGCAGACTTTGCTGCAGAGTGGACATAAATAGGCTTTGAAGTTCAGATGTGGCACCTTCCCTAAATAGCCAACCAAAACCAGATTGTACCTGATACCTCACTATAGCTACAGCAATTCCACACAAAAGCAAGCTTAGGAAGGGCAGTTGTTTATTAGCATCTATGCAAACAATCATGGGAAATTCCATCATCTCCGTGGAAACCAAAAGGTCTGTGACACTTCTGCCAGCAGTCAGTACACTAAAGTCATTCACCAAATTAAAACAAAGACTAAATTGTAGCATAAAGCTCACCACTATAGCATACTTACACAAGTAATGTAAATTAAGTGGGATAAGGAACAACTGAGAAAGTAGTACAATAGTGTGATCTATAAACTGAAACTTCCTTCCCATGAGACCCATGGGACAAAATAAGGTTTGTTCTACACTGAGTTTCACAAAAAGAAATAATTTCAGGTATTTCCCAAGCTGTTAAAATCACATTTTCACTAAATGTTTTCAGGACTTCTGAAATCCTGAAATCTTAATGGGAGCCAAATTCAACCTTCCTCTGACTAAAGGAAAAATTTTTTTTAGGGGGGAAAAAAGAATCCGTTTCTTAAGCCAGTTTTTATTTAGATTCAGCTACATTCCTACATGGCAGAACTATGTAGAGCTTCAAAGATATGATGTGAAAAATATACTGTTAAGACACTCAAAAATCTTGACAATCTAGAGATTTCTGCATATTGCAGAGAAACACCTCTTTTGGAGAATAACTGCAGTGTCTCTGTAACATGAGTCTCTCAGCAATACAAGTGAGTATTTCCATCTGTAACTCCATCTTAACTTCATTTTTGTGAGAGAATTCACATTAAGGTTACAGCAGATGAAGAATGCTTCATATATATGAATAAAAGGAATACATGCTATTCCTCTCCTGCTAGCTGGTGGACTGAATTACTACTGTTACAATTATATAGCAACTTTTATCTTGCTGCTGAAGTGCTCCCCAAATCACATTATTGGTGGCAGATATTTTCAAATTCTGTTCAATACACCAATCCTCTGCAGTTAATAACTAATTAAAAATACTCCATTTCAAGTAAACTCCATGTACCAATGGAAGGGTGGAGACACATTGTCGCACTACTTCCACTTCTGGCAATGCACTAATGTGTGAAATAACCCAAACTAAAGCAAACTCAAATGCATATATTCAGATCAGAATGTCTGCACTATTTTTAATTTACTCATTTGAGGGTAAATGCTTCAAGACTGAGCTTCAACTTTTTGTAATACATCACCTTTAAAGTGCGAGTTCCAGACCAGGTTGGACGGGGCTTGGAGGAACCTGTCTAGTGAAAGGTGTCCCAGCCCCTGACAGGGGGTAGGAGCAAGATGGTCTTTAAGGCCCCTTCCAATCCAAACCTTCCACAGAATATGATTCTGTGAGTTGAACAAGCCATGCTTATCTCTCAGGCACGGAAATGCTGAAGGGAAGCAGCCTCCCTGCTGTGCTACCAGGGCCAAACCCTCAGCTGCAGGCAGGAGCAGCTCACCACAAGCTTCAGGGAGCCCTGCCAATTTCACATACACACAGAGGTCAGCCAAATGTTCCCACAATTTGTGCACAGTGCCCAGACAGATATATGTGAGTAAAAGGAACAAAATTTGTCTCTTGTCTATCGAGCACTTTTCACACATGCAGAAAATTTATTGCTTTTTTGCTGTTCCCCTCTCCTCTATTGGCATCCAGAATGTATTTCCAGGAGTCCAAGAAGTTGAGGCATACTTAGATTAGTGTAAGTAGTATACAAGTTCTGTTACTTGTTACAGGAGACTCATTTTGACCCACAGACTGCATGGACACCAAGACAGGGCATTTATCTTCTTTGGGCAAACCAGATATCTACTACATCAATCACAGGATTCCCAGCTGCTGTCTGACCTGTTTGGATTTCTTGCAGGAGAGTCAGTGTTTTACTTGTGTACTGGAAAATGGGTGCTTGATTAACATTCCATGGATCCCTCCTTGGTAAAACCCTGCTGCTAAACTGCACCGAATGGGAATTTTTTCACCTTTGAAGAGGAGCAGAGTGTCACTGGAGTGCCTCTCAGTGAAAGAAAAGCTACACAAACCACTGCCATACTATGGAGCCCACTTTAACCACCTAGACAATTACAGACTGGAAGTTTCTGCATGAAGCTAATGAATAACTTCTGAGAAGTTACATGCAGATCAGTAAATTCCAGTCAGCTCTTGTTTTTTTTCAGATTCCCTCCAGTTGGCTTCCACAGCAGACTTATTCCTCGGTTTAGATTTCATTCTTGCCAAAGCAACAACAGCAAAAGAATTAATAGCCAATTTATATGAAACAAATCTTCTGCAGTCCTCTCTCATGAAGATTGTCATGAAGATTTCATTAATTCACTGGGAAAAGCCCTGGAATACAGCAGCCCTGAAGAACTTACAGGATTCAGGTTGGCTAAGAAGTGGGCAGAGGGCTCTGCAGGGCTCCAGGGTAGAGAAGCACCTACCTTTACCCTCTCCCAATTCACAGAAGCCCCTGGACGCAGCAACCCACCCCCCAATACAGCCACAAATTGCAAGCAAGTTTGTGTATGAACGGAGGCATTGAGAGACAGGCAGATGTCAGGTTTCAGCTAAAGCTGCAAACCCTAACTTTACAAACACTGAACGGCATTATCCATGAAGCCATTTTCCCCTATGACATTCGACTATGGTACCATTTCAAAACATAAAATACATACTATTTTCTCTTTAATGAGTCTAAATTAGAAAGAATAATGATGTCCTGACCTTTCACATGAAAAAATAAAAACCCTCCAAATGCACTGAACAACACCAGAGAGAAAAAATGTGAATGAAGATTCACTGCTTCTGATCTTTGTGGAGTTACTGGTTTCACTTCTGCAAGAACAGAAGTAAAAACACACAAATAAAGTTATTTCTCTCTGCTGTAGGTATTTTAAATCTAAGACTTACCTGACGTCTTAAAATAAGTCATCTACTGAAGTGCACTGACCTTCCTCAGCCTTCTAATATGGGCCTGGCAATCTAAACAAAACAGTGTCCTCCAATAACTAGGAATTGTTGCCAATGACTTGGGAAGAGATGAAAAAAAATAGGAGTAAAAAGAAAAGAAATCCCTGTTGCACCAGGATCAGGCCTACTCTGCCAGGCTAAATTCTGAGGAAAGTCACAATGACAATTTCATAAATTACTGAAATTTGAAAGAGTGTTACACAAAAATTGAGGATATTCTCTATTTTTTAGGCACAAATATTTAAAATGCACTCTAAATATATGTTGCAGTATATTTACTGGGGAACAAAGTTATTTCCTGAGCCTCCTGATTATTCTTCTCCTTGCTGCCATTTACCTGAAGACTCAGATTCCAAATTGAAATTTAGATTCTGCTTTGTCACATACTTAAGATGCACTGAAACACATGTAGAACCACTGTTCTAGAAACTGGATATAGAGAAACACATGTATACATCCAGCTGCACGGTCACCCTCGTAAGCAGAGCTCTGGCACAACTGCTCGCAGTTCCAGACAGTGAACACAGGTCAGCTCACGTGGCTGCATGTTCCCAGTGCTGACCAACATCCACGCAGGAAGTCAGCCTCTAGCCCAAAAGGCCAGAAGGAGCTGTCTTCAAGCTCAAGTTGAAGTAAAAGTTTAATCTGGCTAGCCAGGGTCTGAACAATGAACAGATCCCAGAGTCACTTTTTCCAGCACTGAACTGATACCAAAGGGCTTGTGCCAGGGCTAAGCCTGAATTATGCTGGAATTCTCCATTTGAAGTAAGAGCCAAGTTGAGAGGGGCTTTGCCACTCATCTCTGATTCACAAGTCAGCTTCATGGGATAGATATTATACAGGTACAACTTGATTCATTTTTGCAGCAGCAGGAAAAAAAATAATAAAATGAAAAGTATTCCCAATAATTTCATTTCTTTTTACCTTGGCAAATACACAGACCTTTCTGCTAGTAAATCCATGCTTCTTCGAGAACTGATGCACTCTAAATTTACAACACCAGGACTTGTGTTCTGCTTGTTGTAGAGCCATTCAAAAGCAATTTCTATGTTGTTTCTTTATTATAAATATTTATTACAATTATTTTAATACCTTCCTGTCAAAAAAAAAAAAAAGCTGTGCCTAGCATTTAAATTACAGCATTCAACAACTTTTTTTATTAAATTGATACTTAATATATGAACAAGGCATGGATTAGCATAAGTATTCACACATAAAAATGACTGGTCCAGACAGCAGCAAATGAGATCAGTGGCAGCATATACATTGGAAATTGTTGCACCAGTATACCAAATCCAACAGCAGTAACATTTCTAAAGGAATGTCATATATAAAATATACTGTGCCATGTCATAGGTAAACCTGAGAAGGCACTCACTGCTCTGGTGGTAAGCAACATATCCCTCCACTGGATGACTAAATGAAGTTATAGAGATTCATGGCCTACAAGAATAAAGGACTAACTACTGCTGAGAAAAGCTGTTTTCCACAAAGAGCTTATATGCCCTGACCCTGCAAGGTGCTCAACACAGCTCAGAAGCTGGAAATGGAAGGGGTCCAGCTCTAGAAAACAAACTCCATAAGCAAGCAAACCATTACAAGCAGCAAACTTGAAACAATTTTAGATAAATTCTACTTATGGATAAATACTCTGTATTTCACATGGACCAATACCAAATCTTTCCCTCTTCACTAATAAGCATCCAAATATCCCACACTAGCTTTATCTTGGGTTTAATCTAGAGGAAGAAGTCTAATGCTACCTCAAGTCCATATTGCCAGTGCTCACTGTGACTCAGTTGCTCTGTGTCCAGGCTCAGAGAGCAATGGAACTGGAATTCAACAGGTTCCAAAGGAGCTGAAGGAAGGAACACTGAGCTGAGCTGTAGGGCATCACTTGGGATGATGAGCAATATAAATAAAATAATTGAGAGGTTTGTTACAGCCAGGCTTTGCCTTCAGTCTCACAATCAGCTTTGCCCACAAATCTAAAAACATGCAAAATACTGAATTAGGGTGCAGAGGGTAAGCATACACACAGTCAAAAACAAATCCTCCTTTTTTCCTAAATTAATTGATTCTTGGCCTGCTTAAAGTTAATAAAGCTTCACTTCACCACAGTTGTCTTCCTGGAACATTGGGAGGCATCACAGGCTCATTACATTTTGGCTGACCTCAAGTGAGCAAAATTTCATCCAGCATTTCCTCTCCTCCTTGTGGCAGGTTTCTGTCAAGGTAGTGTCTGACCTCCACCTTGCTAGGTGAGCGTGAGCTCTGAGTCTGAGAACTCATCACATCTGAGAAATGTCTGCTGGTTTTGTCAATAAATTGTTTCTTGAAGTCCTGCTGAATTTTTCAGTGATCTCTTGTTCCTTCAGTGCCTGAAAAAATTTCAAGCTTTTAAACTTCTTCTTCAGTATTTTCTCCCTTCAGTTTTGCTTTGCAGCTTTCTCCTATACTGCTCTCAGTCTTCCTTTTTGATCTTTTGATTCTTTTTGTAATTGCATCTGATATGCCTTCACTCATCCAAACCTTCCCAAAGGTCTTTTGGAAGGCTGAATTTGAAAGATTGCCAGGCAGAAACACATCACTTTCCAGTGAATACAGTCTTGACCAGCAGTAAAGCTGTAACAGCCCATATTTTCCAGCCTGATTGCATATGTAATTAAATATTTACTCTCACTTTCTGTTTAATGATGGTGACTCCAAAGAATTCAAAGAGTTATTTTGGTTCTAATATTTTCTAATTGATTCCCTTGGGAGGTGGAAAGACTTGAACTAGATGTTCTACCGCAGCTTCACTATTTTGAGATAGATAATATGCAGCCTCAGATGTACCACAGTTGTTCACTGTAATTAATACTTCCTTTTCATTTTTTCTGCTATTAATATAACTTTCCCACAGCCTAGTTAAGTGCTGTAGCCTATATTTATTCTATCACTGATGAGTTATTGAAAAAAACACTACAGCAGAAATAACATGTCTTTTTTACAGCATTAGAACTTACTGCTGAATTCCAAAGTATTTGTATTTGTTTATTATGAGTTAAAGGCCTTTCCAGGTCCAGGAATGCTGGGATTAACACATCCCATAGAGCAACATTGCTACTGCACAATTTGCTTACATGTTTTTAAAGTTGTTACTTGCTTTCTCTTCAACTTGCCTTTCAGTAAAGCACACTTCTTTTCGGTTACTACTCATCTCACTTATCCAGCCCAAGTTGAAAGTCTGAACAAGCAAATCACAGACATGACCTTGCTTTCTCCACTGCACAAATGACAACAACAAAGCCTGCCATGTTTACAGAAACCAAGCTCACATTTATCTCTGTGACAATGTGTCGTAAAGTAACAAACACTTCATCTAACCTCATGATACTATTCTGCTAGACTAGACAGGTTGTCTCTTCTATGCTTTTGTCTTTATGGCATCAGCTTTCAGCCAGGTAACATTCCCTTCAGCTGATTAAATTTTAACAGATGTAAAAAAACAGATCAGCTTCTTGAGGACCCAGCTGTACCAGAAGTTCAGGTGAGGGGGGTGGAGCAGCCATCATCAGAAGCACACAGCCAAGAGGCCCTTGACTTTCTGAGATCCATGGATCATGCTCTATTTTAGGTTCAGTTCTGTGGGAGCATTTTGTACAAAACTCCTATTAAGGTGGGATACTTAGGACTCTGGACATCAGTTTGCTTTTAACCATTTCATCTTTATGTCCTAACCTTTTAATCTATTTTCAGAGGACAAAGACAGGCCCAAGATCTGTCACTTTCATAGTAAAAGACCTAGTAAAAGGAAGACAGAAGCAGCCACTGCATATGGCAAATGCTGACAGAAACCCTTGTGCAGGTGGCATAAGGATACAACACAAATATGCACACTAAGACTGTACCAGCCAGCCTTCCTGGGGTTGCTGGATCCCACTTGCATCTTCTCAGGCATGATTAGGCAGCAAGCAGCCGAGACCTACATTTTCAACTGATGCATCATGAACCGAACATTCATCAAGAGTCTTGGTTACAGAATCCAGTTGAAAGCTCCTGTAAAGCAAATCTGAAAGTGTTTACTCACATAAAACAGTAACAAATATTTCAAACTAGTAGGAGTTGAGGAATAACAAAGCCTAACACTGGTACAGTGCAGCTCTGGCACATTATCAACCTCCAAAACAAGGAAAGCTGCATATCCATCCATCCAGTAATCACTGAATTATCTCTTAAAAAAAATAAAAGCAGACCTACAGAAAATTTTGTCTCCCTGAGATCATCTTCAGGGCTTGCAAAACAAGGTAGAAACAAACTGCAAAGCCAACAGGCTATGACTAACAACTAACTAAACACATCTCAGAGCAAAGCCTAAACAAAGAAATCTGGAAACTCATCAGCTCTGAGAATTCTGGTAGCCAAAAAGAAGTGGGCAATGCAAATTTTATCCCTTATTTACATTAGAGACTTTGGACAGTACAATTGGCTTGAGTGTAGGGCAGACTTTTGTGGGTGAAATATCAACAGAAACCACCTCGCAATCTTAGACTAGGACACTGAAATGTGCTGTGTCTTCGTGCTGAAATTACTGCGTCTCATTCTTCTCAGGAGAGCAGAATTCATCAGTAAAACATACCACTTTGTCCCAGCTAATGCTGGGACATTTCTCAAGGTCAGTCATATTTGCAAACAGTTTGTGGATTTAGCTATCATTACGAAAAATTTCACCCAAGATACTGCAATATGTCACTAATGTCCTATTAATAAATATCCTGACATCATTACTTTCTTTCATTTCTTAAATTTAGTCCATGCTAGTACAAGGTAAGTGCCGTCCACATACAGAAACAGTACAGGATATTGCTGAGTCTGATACATTTATCTCAGAATAACTCTCGAAATCAAAACTCTTTAGAACCAGAATGACAATGAAAAAAGCTACAGCATTTGTTTTTGATACAGTAGCTCAACATAAAATTCTGGAGAATTCACACTATTTAGCCCATAGCCCAGCTGCAAATCGTAGCCACAGTTCTGCTAAAGACATTTCTGTCCTTCATCCCTTCACCCCAAATTCCTCTCTCCTTTCTGGCCGTGGGTATTCCTGCAGCAAGGCTCTGCAAGGCACTGCCCAGTTGCAGTGGTCTAACATGAGTGCACTGCGCAAGGATGGCCTTGGGCCCTGGTACAGCTGGAATATTATTTTTATGCACCTTCTTCTCTGTAATTACCAATGTGTCAGCTCAAAATTGCATGGCAGAATTTCAACTCATTTTTAGTTCTGCAGAAGAAGATTGTGGCTTTTTAAAAGTTCACTTGATATCAAAACAGCCTAGAAAGATCAAACATAATTAATATCTTCTTGTGGTTATTAGAAGTTTAATCACCAGCAGCGAGTGAAGGAAGCTACAAATAACACCTTCACTGCCATCAGAGAAACAACTCAGCTGCTCCTGGCACATAGAGCTGGCCCCAGGTTGATAATGTCTGTACTTTTACAACATACTTATTATGGCTATAAGCACGTGGAGATATCACCAGCTGCCCAAAAGCACAAGAAACAAACTATGTCTAACTTCTCATACTTATTTATGTATTTCTAGAGAATTCCTCATCAGGTGTTTCTGCTCAAAACAAAGTTTTCAACTTGCATAGAAATTACCATAACTGATGCTGCTCCAGACAGGTTTGCAACCAGTCAGCAACAGACTTACATGTTACACAGGCATGACATATCTCTCTAGCTCCTCTTTAGTAACAAAGATTGAAAAGTGACTGAATGGGCCTCATTGTTTTCAAGTTATGTAGAAACATTTCTAATAAAATAGTAGCTCAATAAAGACAGAAATAAAACATTTTATATGCTTTTTCCATTTGTAAAAAAGAAAGGAAAACAGGAGCAGTCATTGCACCATGTAGGCTTCAGCAGACAAAAAAAAAGCTCCATGTGCAGTACATGAACAAAGCATGTCAGACTGAACAATCCTACCATTATAAAAGACAGGTTTCATTTCTTCATTTCCCCCCCCCCCCCGCTCCCGATTTTATGTGAGCTTGTAGAGCATTAGTACTGCCTTGCAGTATCACTTAATGACTTGTTCAGAAAAGAGTATTTTCAGGAACAGCTCCCAGAATTACAGTGGCTTTCTCGTGGTTGTAACACACAGAAATAGAGTACTTAAACTACAGTGAGACACCCAGTGACAGCATTTCTATCTCCAAGCTTTATCCTCTCTCTTCAGTGTTACATTCGATAACTGTCCTTCAGAAATAGTTTCTTTTTTCCTAGAACGAAACAGTTCTTAGTAGATATTCCTCTTGTTTTTCTTGTGGTCACTGAAAACTCAAATTTCTCTCTCTTCAGCGGGGTTCCAATTTAATACCACCTGCAAATTTCATTAATGTCCTGTATAACACATCTCCCCAATCAGCAATGAACTTGAATTAAGCCCTGCAATTGATTCTGGCAGCTCTCCACCATGCCACCTCATCTTCCCATGTCATTGGGCTCCCATTTTGTCACATCTTTCAGCCAGCCAGCCACACCACCATGGTCCTACTTTAGACTAAGTATGACTTTTCATGGAAATCTGGATGAGGAAATATCAACTGCATTATTACAATAAAAATTTATCACATCAGATGCATTCTCTTAATCCACTGAAGCATTTACAGTAATAATTGAGTAAAAGTCAATTGGCCAAGACCATTTATAGATAAAACCTTGACACAGAGCACTGGAGAGAATGTTAAAGAGGTGTCTGAAGAAAGGAAGTATTTTTTAAAACTGCAGTGCAACCCAGCTAAACTACTTCAACAGCAATCACATAATCAGCTATGCTAGACTAATTATTATTTAAAATAAAGAAATAAGAGGGAAACAAACGCTGTTAGTCAGTCACTATGTGACGATTCAGGGTGGATCTGGGGAAACTATTCTTCTGGTTCAAGCAGTGGGCATGGCAGCCAGTGCAGAGGCTACTGAACAGGCTTTGGTGATGGAAAGTCCGGAGCAAGTAACCTCCCAATTCATTACTTGTACGCAAACCCAGTATCTCTTGTCATTGTCATTGTCTAGAAAAATCACTGGTTGACCCTGAACACCCCATTTAATATCTTTGGGGCTCATTTGTATCCCACCTGTTTTGCATGTCACAGGTTGTGATACTTAATCATGCCTTGTTTTGTGCAACACATGGACTCTGAGTACATCAGGCAAATGAGGGATACATGCAGTGAGTAAAGCCAGCTCAGGCCTGGCCCAGCACAAACACACCAAACTGAGGTCTGACAATTCAGCTGCATTTGCCCACCATGCACCAAGCACCATTTCTGCTAGAAATTTGGAGCCTTAAGGTCTCTTACCTGAGCTGCACCGATGGCAGAGCACAGCCCAGAAGTTATGGCCAGCAGCAGTATGGCCCCAGGGAGCCCCAGGAAGCCCAAGCTCCCATGACTCTTTAGGAGAGCAGCTTTGAGAAGAAGAGCTCTTTGAGAGTGGGCTTCACCTATTCTTATGATGCTGCAGTAGATTTCCAACAAATGCACCATTACCACAAGTGTTAAGAGACTTACAGCAGTTCCTTATGATGATCCACATTTCACAAACAACCTAAATTGTTTAACAGAAAATTTCCAAAACGTGGGAATTCCCATAATATGATCTCAAATCACCAAAACAGCAGTACTGTGAGGATCCAAGCTCAAAGACACTGCAATGGGAAATTTACTTTTGCCCCATACAGAAACCCTTACTAACTCTGAACTCCTTCAAGTTCCCTATTGTGCAACAAGTGTTTAGTAAATGTTATTTTACAATTATCCCTGCTTATTTTGAAGACTTAAAAAAGCACATTTTGCTCTAATGTGTTCTGTTTTCACCTAGAGCTAACACTTTAGGAAAGTGCTAGAAGTACTGAATAGCAAACATCAAACAATATCTAAAGATAAGTAGTATCCAGGCTGTTAAAATATGCTAACAAATATTTTGCATCAATTTCCACTGAAGCTTGATTTCAGTTTTGAAATACATCAGGATGCATCCTACACTGGTACAAAGCAAAGTCTTAAAGCCATCAGAATTCAGGAAAGACATATAGCCAGCTGCTCATATTAATCACTTGCTCATATTAAGCACTGACTTGGGTGTAATCCAGGCTTCTATTATTTGCTACTGACATATGCTTGTAAGAATCCATGGCTGGACGGGCTGTTTGGGTCCAATCCGGCTAGCTACGGACTCCAGGCCACACAATCTTACATGGACAAAGGCAGAAGATGAGAAGCTTTCTTCTCCATGTGGGGACAAATGTCCTTGGTTTATTCCCAGGAGGACGCCCAGATGGAAACAACCCACATGGAAAAAAGAGCCGGACCAGCTGCCTCTAGGAGGTTTTAAGAGCTGGGAAAAGGGGCTGGAGAAGAGGGACTACAGCCAATGGGATACAAGTGAGGAGGGGCAAGGGGAGGGGTAAACCAGGGAGAGACCACCAACACTGGCACTTGGGGTGGGGGGAAAGGGAAGACCATGTGGCAGTACTATACAAATCGTGTGAACAGTGCAAATTACCAAACACCCAGTGCAGACAGCTAAATAACTATTTAGTGCATAACTAAAAATAACACCTCCCCCTTTTCTGTTAAAAAAAATAAAGGAGAAAGCATCGGCTTATTTCTGATACGAATTATGAATTTTTCCACCACTCCTGATTTGTGGGCCTGTCAGTTTGCTTTAGCTCCACAAGCTCTGAGGTAGTGGAGACTAAACTGTTGATAGCTTTTAAAACTATGCAAAGCAGAATTCCGAACACTAACGTGACTAGAAAAAGAACAAAAAACAACAGAATTGTCCTAATTATGGAAGTCCACCACCCCAACAGTCCCCAGTCCTTGAGCAGTCTGCTGAACCAGTCCTCGGATTCCTGCTTGACTTGTCTGATCAGGCTTTTCACTTCTCGAAGAGCCACGTGGACGTTGGGCACTTTCAATGTTAAGTTCAAGCAACAAAGTCCTTCAAATTCCTGGCACTCGTGTCCATGCAGCAGCAGGAGGAAGTCTACAGCAGCACAGTTTTGGCGTGTGGCCTGCCTGGTAATCTCCTTGTCCTTTACGAGGGAGCTGATGGCCATGGATGTCAAGTTTGCTTGTTTGACCACCCAGCACTCTAGGTGGTCCAATTCACCTAAAGCTTTGGCTGCTGCGACCCATGGATAGAATAGGGATACAGCGAATTGCTTAGACTTTGCCCAATGAAAAATTTCTGAATCACAATTTGGGTCCAAATCATCAATGCTTCTCTTTTGAATTTTGCTGACTGAATTGTTCTTTCTAGTCTATTCACCAATCGTGGTTTGGTTGGGTGTCAACAGGGATATGCTTAATCAATTTTTCCTAACATTTCTGCCTGATTTGTAAGGACTCTAAAAACAATATTAAACACAAACCACTACATTTATCTTTACTTGATTTCATTGTCTTAGTTAAGAATTCTATTTGGATTAACACAAGGAAATCTAATGTCTTACAGCTCTGAAAAGTTTATTGCAAATGACTGGATGTAAGAAAACTTCTCTTTGAAGTGCAGTATTTGCATAGAGACAGCTCTAGCAATGCCTGTTGGGCAGGCTTCACATTTCACTACCATAAGGTACTGGAGGTTATTATTAATAGCCCCTCAAAGATCCTTAGTAAGGGGGGGGGGGGGGGGAGGGGCGGAGGAAGGAAGGAAGGAAGGAAGGAAGGAAGGAAGGAAGGAAGGAAGGAAGGAAGGAAGGAAGGAAGGAAGGAAGGAAGGAAGGAAGGAAGGAAGGAAGGAAGGAAGGAAGGAAGGAAGGAAGGAAGGAAGGAAGGAAGGAAGGAAGGAAGGATTTGCTTTTGCTTTGCACCTGTCACTGCTACTACAGGAATAAATAACTGATGTAAAAATTACCTTTTGGAAATGTGTAGCACAATTTATTCTGTCACTCTAAGAAAGATATATCTGTCCTGAAGCTCACATTGTTTACTCACTCTATGAGTGTTACAAGCAGCAACTTTCAATAGCATGTTATCTCATTCACCTCAATTTCACCTCAACAGCTGCCCAGCTCCTTCATTCAGAAGGTAATTTTCAAGATCAGAATTTTCTGAGATCAAGATTTCCTTACAGGCAAAACAGGCACATTATGTGCTTACCGAGGATAAAATAAGTTAGCAGGAATTAAAGTTGGAACATGAAGAACATTACGTAAGCTGAAAGTCTGGCATCTTTTTATTGAGAAAACTTCAGAAAATCTAGAAAGAAGACTAAGAGAAAAACAGGCAGTGAACAGCAGGCTAACAGGATACAAAGCATGCTTGAACACAAAGCTGTACAATACACAACTATACCTTTTTCATCAGACTGATGCCTTATCAGCCCTAAAATGACAAGCCAAACAAGACCAAAATGATAAAAAACTGATAAAATTATAAAATTATAAAATGCAGTTACCACTTACTGAAGGTCCACCAGGTGCACTTAGGGCAGAATGCATATATGATACATAGCTTTGACACTTTTATAAGTTTAGCAAATTAGCATAAATGTCAAGAATCCCCAATTAAAAGTATGGTTAAGGAAGTAATTCCCCTTCTTAGTTCAGCCCCTGCTGAAGCCTCCTCCTTGCTTATTGCCCAACATTGTTTATATCTCAATATATGGGAAACTAAAATGGCCTTGATTCACTGAAGAAGCAAGATTAGAACAGGATTCATGTGTTTGATAGGGTAGGAGAAGTACTGCATTTAACTAAGACATTTTACAATAATAGTCTACAGAGTTATGTCTATATGAAAAATACCTAAAAAGCAAAAATCTTTTGGCATCAAGACTAGTTAAATAAGCTCATGATTACCCAAATGAAAAATTTCTAGCATTGCAGTACCAGTGTACGTGTATTGCAGTGCAACACATTTTCTCTTGTCTCTCCCCTTGCAATTCTCACAGCAACAAGAAAGCAGAAAAAATTTATAAATTTTGTCTGACTTCACATGCACACACATATGCCCACACCTCCATTTCAGTCAGGACAGGCGAGCAATATATTACCAAGTCTTTATATGAAGAATGGTAAGACAAATCTAAGTCTGATGTTTGTCACAACAGACAGACAAACTAAAAGGAAAAAAAATCATCTTTAGTTACAGGAAGGCTTCAAATGGACTGTGTTGAGAGCACACATGTAGATAACCCCACCACAAAGGCAGGCATGTGCCTTCGTATGTCCCCACTGGCCAGCTGCATGCAAAAGAATGCATGAATCTTAACTTACCTACAAACCATCAACCTGTTTCCCTTATAGAAGAACAATATGATGATAAAGAATATGGTAATTTACCTGCTCTCAGCTGCACCAGCTCGCAGGAAGCCAGAAGTCCTTCTCCAATGTGCGTTCACCAAGTTTTAAATCGAAACCTCTCCCCGCCCCCAAACTAGCTATAGCTACCAAAGAGCAGGGGGGAGAAGCTTCATGAAACATAAAAGGAGCTCTTCAAAACCTTTTTAGAAGGAAAAACTGCTTTAGTTCATTCAGAAGGCAGAAGCCTCGTCAAAAACAGTGACCATCAGAGGCAAGTGCACAATTAATTATTCAGTGATAAAACCTCATCTCCAGATGGATGCTGACCTCTTAATTCAGCTCCTAGCATGCTGTTCATCAAACATATGGCTCCTCTGACCTCAATTACTGTGGCTCTCATATAAGTTACTTCTGAGAAACTATTCCAAACTTCTGTTGGAGCTGTGAACAAAGGGTTGGAATAATGAAAGTTCAGATTTATACAATCCTTTTAATATCCAAAGTGACCTTAGAAGGTCAGGAAAATAATTTCAGAACATACCAAAATGTTCATGCAAAGGTTTGAGCATCTCTGCAACTCTTGAGTCAACAATAGCAGTTCTGCTATTTGTTTCAGGCAATAAAATGTGAAATAACTAGACAAAAATACTTTATCTGCTTTGTGATGCAAGTAACTTTATTAGAATTTTTCTTCAGAAAAATCTGATCCACTGTGGCCAGATCTTTTGTCTGGAGTATGAGCTTTTAAATAAATTAATACTAAAATACATAAATGGATAATCTGTGGCTGAAACACAGCCATCTCTTAAAAAAATATTTTTTTTCTTCACTTGATTTACAAAACCAAAACAGAACTAACGAATATTTATAAGCAAATGCTCACACAACAAAGTTTTACTAAACTTTACATAAGTTGCAAAAATAGACTGAAAAAGAGTTTGGCCGCGTGACATGATACCAGTAACACTGCCTTACCTGCAATTCAATTTCATTTTCTCGGGTCTCCTCCTGGCACTTACTGACCAGTGCAGATTTTTTGCCAAGTCCCTAGCATACTGCAGCAAGACATGCAGGATCCACCTTTAAAGCAAACTAGAAAGTGTACCTTTTTTTTTTCATTATCTCTTCTGTGTTGATTTCCGGCATATGAAACAGAATCAACTATCAAGCCCTAAAGCAGGAATTCCAGCCCCTTCTACTGCCGTTGTTTATGCACTCGCAGGCACACTCATTTAAAGGTTTTTCTGACCTTCTGGCACTTTTGCATAGAAGTCTTGACATTCAGTGCACAAAGTGGCTCAAACTTTTTGGGACAAAACCTGTTTTTAATTCCCTACACCTTGCCCTCAAGCTTCATTCCCCCCCTTTAACTGCAGTAAGTTAATATCACCACCTCTCTTACACCAACTTTTGCACATCCACCCCCACTTACTTGCTGGTGTGAGGAGCAATGAAGAACAATGAAGAAACACGCGGCTATTGCAGCCTTTCCTTAATACCACACCCAGTAAACCCGCAGGGAGATTGCTGACAGCTTCCACATGCTCAGGAGATACAGTGGACAGCCGTGCCAGCCCCACCCGGTCCAACAGCCCTACTGGTTCGCACTGCGGGCTGTCTTGTACACCAGCCAGGAGCCAGTTTTCACTATTCATCCAGCCCTAACCAGGCAAGCCTGGCACTCTCTGCTATTTGCACAATCTCCCTTTCTTTCTTTTTTCTTTTTATTTTTTTTTTCCAGAAATACACGGTGTGCTAGGTCTCTGAGAGTTAGAAAAAGAATAACTTAAACCAGCAATGGCACTGATGTGAAATGGTGCAACTTCACTTTTGTGGGGTCCATGAGTTTGAATCAAAGCTTCAAAAATTACTCACCACAGCTACAGAAGAGAACAGAACACAATCCCTTAAAATACATCCCTCAACAAGCAGAGAGACAAGAGAACATTACTGCTTACAAATGCCACTGCTTACATATCCACAGAGAGACATCAGCCCTCCAAGTCTGAAAGAGCTGTGACAAACACCACAGCCAGAAAGAACATTTGGAGAGAAAAATGAAAATGCAGAAAAAATAAGACAACTAAGACCTCTTAGGTTGCTGGGATATTCTAAATGAAAAACAGGACATAAAGATTGCTTCTATGTATTCTAGTTAAATAGAGATACTTTTATCCCTGCAACTACTGTTTCCATATTTCCTTGTATTTTAATTTTTAATAGGAAGAAATATTTAGAACACTAGAACTTGAAAGAGAACAGAACTAACCCAGGATTGCATCCCTCACTATTTCCATGGGCATAGAGTATGACCATGTCGGTTATTGTATAAAACACCAGTAATGTTACTAAAAAAAAAAAAATTAAATGCCCAGACAACTTTCATTTTTTCAGAGCTGGTATTTAAACAGTTTTACTCTATCTTTTTGAAACATAATTAAAGACAATTTGGGTTTTTTTCTTGTTATTTTGGAACTTCAAAAAGAATATAACAGCAGCAATAAGATAAAGACTTTGATACCAGTAAGAGTTTTGTCTTCATGGATGTATAATTTAAATTGTCAGACTTTGGGAACATTTATTGACTATAAAACACAGTCAATACTAATTGCGTCCCTCTAGACAGCTAAAAAAATTTTTTATTGCTTTTTTTATTTTTGTCACGTCATTTTCTGCAATATAATCATTGTTAAGTGACTTCATCTGCAAAGAACAACAACAAAGCTTTTGCTGTAATGATATACAACAAATGAGTCTCAGTTCCTTAACCACCCTGTTACCTTACTGGTGCCTCATTTGAATACATGGATGCTCAAAAATTTAAATCATATTTACAATTTCTTCACAAAAAATTACAAAAATAACTGAAAGCATCATAGTCACTGCACTTCCTGAAAAAGAGAGCAAGAATAATAAATCATTATAAGTTACCATATAAAAAGAGAAGATGTTTGCAGACAAAGCTCTCTTGTCCTCAGAGGAAAGAAAAAATAGCACTGAAGAGCTGCATGTTTTTTTCTGTCACATGATGCTACACTGTGCACAAAAGCAACCTTCCCAACTGGGGTAAGACCAAAGGAGTCATTATGAAAGACTCACAAGATTGGATGAGATTGGGATTACAGAAGGGTGTTATTATTCCCATTTAAGATTTGAAAGTGGCTAGCAATATACTCCACAGCAAGGGGAATCCAATCCCTGGACACAGACCTGCTGCACAAACCAGCAAATTCATCAGCCAGATACATGTGGCTGCAGAGCCTTGGTATTGGCTGAAGAATCAGCTTGAAAGTAATTTCTTAGTATCTGTACAGAAGGAAACACTTGTATAGGCTTTTTTTCTTCCTATGATGAGAACAGTAATGAAATTGGACTGCACCTAGAAACTTCCCTTTGTCTTGAAGGACACATTCCTGCTTAATACTTGCTCCTCCCTATGAACCTTTGCTGTTCAAAGCATGTCCCACAACTTGTATCCCAAGATAAAAGTCCACCTTCTACCACTCACTTCAAAAGACTCTCTGCTAGCCTCAGTCTCTAAGCATTTCTAGTATCCCAGGGACTTTCAGGAGTGAGAGTGATCCAGCCCCCTGGCCCATCCTAAAGCAAATCTTTCAAAAGATGGGCTGAACAGACTCAGAACCTCTAAAGCCTGTCAAAGGTTTGAGGGGCAAGAGCCTGGCTCTAGAGCACAAGCAAATGCCATATAGCAAATTTCCTCAATTGTCTCAAAAGATTAAATGAGACAAACTGGTTCTTCAAGACCTGTTCTTCCTTTGAGATAATTTTCAATTTCAATCGGTCCATATTCATAATTTGGGTGTCCAGTCTACATCCCCAAAAGTAACTTGCCTATAAAAACTGGGCAAACATATGTTAATCCGTGTGAACAGGGCACACAAATGCAGTTCGTGCATATTAATTACAATTTTCTAGCTTCAGAAAATTGACACACTAAAGGGAAAATTATATATCTCTAGGCAAGTAAAGAGTGATCAGGAATAAATATTTTTTAATGCAACTAGCTTTAAATACAAAGGGATTTTACAAAGATTATCACATTAAAAAATCCCTATATGAACTACAAGCACTGTAATAAATTGAATGCTAATACTCAGTTCTTACATTGGCACTATTGTAAATCAAAGGAAACTCTGACGAAGGGGAGAGAGAATGATGCATCTGACTCCGTCATCAGAAGGCTAATGAATTACTTTATTATACTATACTATATACATTTCATCTAAATTGAATCTGCCATGCACTCACTCTTGCTCACAACTGCACAGAACTGCACTCATCTTTGATTCTCTCGTGACTGTCCCGTGACAGTCCCACACACACACACACACACACACACACACACATACTTCTTAGCCCTGATAGGCCAAGGGAACAAAACATCCTCACTTTAGGTAAACAATCTCCATATTGCATTCTACTTTAGCACAACACAGGCACAGCAAGTGAGATAAGAATTGTGTTTTCCTTCTTCTCTGCTTGTCTCACAGCTTCTCTCTGTTCAGAGGGCATGTGAATACCATAGGCACTACTTGAAAATTTGGCCATGTGATCTTGATCTTACCATTGCTCTTGTAAATCCACTGACACCCAAAGAGTTAGCCTGGATTTTCACCCAAGGAATAGTAATTTTGACTCATACTTTTGTCAGTTTTGTTGGAAGACATGCCTTGTAAATGTCATCCCTCTCTCTCTCTCACTTAATTATTTCTTTATTAGGGAAACAGTGTAAAATTCCACCAGTCTATATTTCAGAGAATTCTCCTCCTGTTAGGAGAGGAAAAGACCTTACACACATTGATATAATTATTTTCCATAGGTTCTATACCAATCCAAGAATTAAATTTATGAAAGGTGAGGCAATGTTCCTCTTGCAAAGCCACCACCCCAAATTTAATTTTGTAGAAGCAATTAAAGTAAAAAACAAGTGAATTTAATTCTTCTCCTAAGAGACAGTGGCAGTCTTTTAAATATATGCACAGGCACTTGGGTATTATATGTGCACTGGGATAACAGTTATTAATGAATACTAATTTGCTTTCATTTTTCCTGTGGCTTTGGCATTGAGCCCTGTAGGGTCTGACTGCACCACTAATGCCAGGGGGAAAGCACTAGACACTGCTCTGTGCTGAATCTATGAATGCTGTCCAGTTTCTCATGCTACAAACTCATCTATACCCTTAATTTGTGCAGCTTTACAGAGAACAAACATTCAAAGCTATAAACCAAATCTTGGGAGACTTTTGCACAAAACTCTTAGATTTATAAGTAAGCCTTTTTAACATTCCAGTTCCTGCTAAGAAAATGCATGATGATACATGAATTTCCAAGCCAAAGTCAAGCTGGCAAAATTTAAAAAGGAGCAGGAAAGATCTGGGAAAGCCAGGCTCACGGCCTAATGGGCTTCACATTGATGGCAAAACTATCTTAAAATTTACTAAAGTACAGTAGGAGCTGCATGGCAGCAGTGACTTCAGGTTTGGTGCTATCACCCCCCTTCAAAACTTCCATGGGGACTGCCAGCCTAGTAACCTAACCCCTGGGCAAATTTAAATGCCTTGCCATTGGATCTTTGAGGAAAACATCATGGTGCCATTCAAATACATGTCAGTAACTTTGAGATGTTACTCAGCTTTTTATAAATGCAGCTGTTTCTGAAAGGGCTGGATCCCCATGGTCCTTAATGCCAGTGGCAGCAGCTCAGACCTCTGTGTTTCTGGTCACTGCTGAAGATCACCAGCATCCACTTATGAGCAAGTTCACCAGAAAGAACAAGAAATAAGGAACAATGACTCTAATCCCAAAGTGTCCTGACTGGATAATTAGTTGGAGACAAGGAATGTCACCCCAAAATCAGAAGGGAATAAATGTGCACAAGTCAGAGAAAAATACCCTGATGTCTACTTATGCATATGGGGTTTATGAAATAGCCAAGATTAACTTGCAAGATTAACTTGCATAATTAAAATTAGATTTCTCATCACCCTCTTCCCATTCTTTTCCCCTGTGGCAATGCTGTACCAGATCCTGACTCCATGTTGGTGCTGAGACTGACTTGATTGGAAGAGAAATTTTCTCATTAAATCTGACAGTAACTGCCCATCTTTCTTTCTCAGGGAATAAGCATTCAGAAGAGGTCAGATGTCAGTAACAATTTAAGTATTACCTGCTCACTGAGATATCTCACCAGCAGACTTCCAGATAAGTAAGCATTCATTTTGAGAGTATAATCACATAGATCTAATTTCAAATGCAATATTAAATCTGATATTAAGGTACCAAAATGAGGATTCAAACACAAAAGTAGGTGTTTTCACTTGCATAAGTATCCAGTCAGGTATTTTCCAAAAATGTCCTTATATTTAAAAAAGGTAGATATTCTATACCTGATAGAAAGTACAAAAACATAACTCATTGGCTTCTTGGTCTGAAACATCAGTAAAAATATCTAATATAAAAGGTCGTTTTCAAAACTGAATTGATCATAAGAGAACCTGCAAAAAGAGGAGCTGTTTCCTTATGTGGACCATGACTTTTGTGAAAAATGCCCTTTTTTGCCCAATTGTAAATTAAAGAAGTTTCATTAGAAGGCTACAAACTCACCATAACAGCCTGAATTGGTGTGAATTTTTGCAGTAGCAGCATCTCTTGTGCAAGACTTTATGCACAAAGATGCATGTACAGACATGCAGAAAGCCTGTAAACCACTGAATATGTTTAAAACCCCCTTGAGTTCCCTGATTCAGTACATCTGCTTTAGGGGCCTAAATACAAAGAATGTAAGAGCAGAGTCAGACCATTTCACTGTCATTTCTGTAGTTCCACCCAGATTTCAAAGTTATTATTTAAAATTACCAATTTATCTTTTAAGCCCCAAATACTGCTAATAGCAGATTACACATTAAATTGCTCTAACAGGTCTAACTCCCACACACTGAACACTGCAACACAGAATAGGAACCCCGGGGAAATCTGATTCCCAGGCAGGAAAGTTTAGACTCTGAAGCTGCAGAAAGAAAGAGAATAACAGATCATCTGAACATGGAATAATATTTTCTCCCAACAAAAGTCTACTTGGAGAGTAGCTTATTGGAATGAGGTAGGGGATTAACCTATATCCCCTCAATTTCTACTTTGGCATGGCTCTTTCTTCCTTTGCTCACTGTCATTGTGGGAATTCAGGGCACCAATAAGCAAAGCCAAAAATGTTCCAAATTGTCCTGGAGATTTGCTACTGTGCTGACTCTGAATTATTTCTGTTTGTTTTCATCTTCAGCCTTGCTTTTACAGCATGCACTTAAAGCTATTTACCTTCCCATTTTTGCTACTATGTCTCATAAATAAGCAGATGCCTTCATATCTTCCATATTTCTTTCTTAATGCCTTCTGTTCTAATTCCCTGTCCTCTATGTAGTATCACTCCTGTGATACTATGCACTTTTAAATTTTTTTTTAGCAAATGAGAATTATACAGTTGAATTATACTGCTCATAAAATCTTGGCATAAAAACCTGATTGTAAAAAGCCACCCTGGACAATTCTAGTTAGATTGTTTTCCTCTGTGCAAAACCATTCCCTTAAGAATTGTTTCTATCAATCTTTTTTTTGCACCCCCAAAAAAGTAATTTGTAAAAATATTATGAGAATAACTGTAAAACTATTCATAGTTATTACATACTATACAATATGGAAAAAGGAATGTCTGCACTTGAAACCTACAGTTATCTATGGCAGCACCTGAGTCACTACAGCCTTTCCCTCCATGCACCACAATTGCCATAGCTCAAGGTTATATTAAAGTACATAGCAAATATTAATAAGACAAGAGAATGTTTGAAGTAAGACTTTGGGCATATCCATTTTCCCCATATGAAAGAGAGGATGAACAATTTTGTGTTAAAAACATTTGCAGAAGTATAAGGAGCATATGTTACTGTTTCCGCAGCCTCTTCACTGAACTGTTCTCAGAGTACTTTCTACTGCTAATTTGTAATAATATATTGTTTGGTTTAGTTCAAAAGCTCTGAGAAGACTTATGCTCCAGGTTTGCATAAGCTGCTTCCCTTAACAACATGCTCTAGTCTCTGAAAAAATCCCAACATGTCTCCAGTTTTGGTGTGTTCCACTGGGGAGGCAAAAATAAATTACTGCATAGCAGATAGTTCTGCTAGTGAAACTGCACTCACTCTGTGGGCACCTGCCTTAAATTGTGCCATACAAATGCCCACCACAAACTTCTGCAGTAAAATTGTCCAATTCATAAACTCCATTTCAGGTTGCAAGCAGAGCCCTCAGCAAAAAATAAAACATTTTTCAGTAATTATCTTTCTTTGCTGAGTGATCAAAGGACTCAAACTATTCATCTCAAACCAAGAATTTTGGAAGATTTTGAATTTGAGTTTGCTAAATATGCTCAGGATAATGAATACTTGGGCGTACAAATAGTGTTGTGAGCTATCAAGAGCCCCTGGACTACAAAAGGAGAAAAGATACAACGCAGAAGCATCTCCAGAATTGTCTTCACTGTTCACTAGAGCCTTTTAGCTGTCTCTTTTCTTTACAATGATGATATCTGCGTTAGTGAGAGGAAACTTTCACAGTAATTAGTTGCATTCAAGAAGAGATATCATGACCTCAAGGAGGATAAAAGCTGCAGAGAACTCCCAGCAGGTAAATATACTCTATAGTAGAGGAAATGTATTTGAATATCTGTATAGAGGCTTTGTCCCAGAGGTCCCAGTTGCCCTTGATGGGCTGCAGCTGTGATGTCCTTAATTGGGCTGCAGCTGTAACCAATGAAGATGACTGGGATAAAAGGGGGCAGGTTAGCCAGTCAGGGAGAGCCTTGGAGGAGCTCTGAGCTGAGAGAGAATAGTATGCAGAAGAAGGAGTCTGTGAAGATCTTCAGCCATGAGAATACACCAAAGAGGTATGGACTTTAGAAGTCTGAGAATATCATTATGGGACTCTAGAGAAATAATAGAACAACAACAATACTCCACAACACAGACAAAAGCCCATTCTCAGGCTCCTCATTTACCACATGCCAAGAATGGTTTACACTGTATTATCTCAGATATAGACCTTGCTCTTGCCACTATGAAAGTTTATGCTGCATTTCATGGAAGACAGAAGATCACTACAAAGTACAGAAGTACCCCAGTGATCATTCCAAACAGAGATCGTTCCAAAGACAGAGTTCCCATTGCTGTCAGGAGGACAAAATAAAAGCAAAGATCTGCCATTAGGACCAACAGACCTTTTCAATACAATAAAAATGTACCACTAATAGTTTAACCAGCTGGTTACTCAATGCTTTCATCTTGGATGAGTTAGACTGTAACAAGGCAGATGCTCAAGCAGCCTGAGCTGTCATGTATCTAGATCCCCTTGTCAAATGTTAAGTCCCTTAAACTTTCCCAGTTTGGAATGAAATAACTCAAAATGATGCAGTAGGACATTGTCTTTCCTAACTGTCCCACTCTAAGTTCAAATCCATCAGTTACCTTTACAGATGGTGAAGCAAATAGATCTAGTATACATGAACTGATCAATAACTAAAGTCAGGATCTGTTGTTATGGAGGGCAGAAACCAGCTCCCACCTGTTCAGGGTTGAGCTTGACAGCCTTTTTCACTTCATTTCTACAATGAATGATGAAACTCCCTATACTCCAGGTCCAGAGAGCCTAGCACCTAAAAGCTGGCAGTAGTAGCAGTGCACATAACAACCCAAGCCCAGGGTGGAAAAGCTGCCCCATAGCTACGTGGCTACAAATGAAAATCCTAACACAACTTTAGGGAAGAAAGGCAACAAGTCTTAGGTTGTCATTAGCAACAAGCATCTTGAAAACCCAAGCTATTGCTTTGATGACAGCATTGTGTGAATTGCAGTAAGAAAGCATCTTCCACAAACATTTTCCTGTCAGTGACAAAGCCCAGTTTGCCACACTACATTTGTTCTCCAATCAAAGGCAAGAGTTTATTTCAAACATCAAAGCTGAGCTAAGCAAGCCTTTTTACAAAAGAAAAAAAAGAAATAAGATTGTTTAAATCCTTTTGCTCTTACTTACTGAAGATTTCAAAGACAAAAGGAATTTTGCCTTCACATTTTGCCCAGCACTTTGCTGAGATTTACAACACCTAGTCTCTTTCCTGGCACACATCTAAAAGGAAAGACAGAGTTCACAAGGAGACAACAATTTTCAATGTTTTTATCTTAGTGCTGTCACACCCTAGTGCCTATGTGTCACTGATATTAAAAGTCTTTCCCTGATTTCATTACAGAACACCTGGCTACACTAAGGCATTGCACTACATGCTGTAGTTTTTCTGTAGATAAGTGCTGTGCTATTGAAATCTTTTAAGATGAAAATGAAGCCTAAAATCTTGGAAAGAGACATGCAAACATTGCTACGCTTTGAAACATTCACTTACTAAGTCAGCCAGTGTCTCTCTATCAAATATAACCAGAGAATGTTATGCATATGTGTTGGGCGTTGGGTTTTTTTTTCTTTTCTTTCCTTGTTATTTGTGGAATTTTTTCCCATTGAGTTGCTAGGAAGCACTGACGGCTGTGTGCTTGAGATGGCAGGGAGGGGAACTCCTCTGGTTTTATCGGAGTTTCTTGGTGGGGGGGGGCAGGGGGGGAGGGGACAGAGATACCACCAGAATAGAGGCAGGTAAAAAGACAGGGCAGTGGAGTTGGGAACACGCTCTCTCTCTCTGCTGGGCTTCAGACGAAAATGGTCGGACCTGCAGCTTGGCGAAAGAAATTTACTGCCAGCACCATCACCCAGTGGGGAACCTTTCTTCTGCTGCTGGGCCCCCTGCCCTGCCAGGACATCCGCAGGCTGTCCTGGAGCTATTGCCGTGGAGTTTCTGATATATCTCATCCACCGCCCTGGGATTTCTGCTCATCCTTGCCCTTCCAGCCTGCTGTTTCCGAGAGTCCTGGGATCGGCTGCCCCGGGGTTTGTGGAGCAAAGCCTCTCCTCCATCCCTCCCCGTCTGGGCCCAGCCGCCATTGCTGCGTGTTCCCTGGGCCCGCCCCACAGCGCCCCCTGCAGCCCCGCGGGGATCACTGCACCTCCCCTGTCTGCCGGGAGCCAGCAGCGCCCCTGGCGGCTGTGACCAGAACTGCAGCAAGGGGAAAGTGCCGCAGCCCAAAGGCTGGGACTGGTTCGGGTTCTGTTTGGTGTTAGTGCCAGAGTGGTTGTTGTTTGTTTGCTTTGTTTGCCAGAGTGGTTGTTGTTTGTTTGCTTTGTACATACTAATAAGGAACTGTTATTCCTGTTCCCATGTATTTTTCGGAGAGCTCCTGATTTCAAAATTATAATAATTTGGAGGGAGGGAGTTTATATTCTCCATTCCACGGGAGGCTTTCTGCCTTCCCTAGGAGACACCTGTCTTGTAAATCAAGACAGTATGACAGATTTCAATACTGAAGGCTTTTATTGATACCCACATTACTGATATGTATTAACAATGGGGAGGTAAAGAAGAATTCTTAACACTTCCTTTAAATATTGGGGGGGGAAAGGAAATTTAAGGTGTAAATGCCCAGGCTAGAAGACACCTGTCCTCATGCAGATGACTTTTTTGGGCAATGACTAAGAAAAACACTCAGGCTGCACTGCGGCCTGGGGCAAGGCAGACTGAACCATCAAAAGTATTAAGAACTCACTACATCTGCTCAGCCGAGGCGTCCTCGCAACTCTGTGCTCTGTTAAAGGGAATTATAAATTTGCAACGAGGTAGTTTTCATCCAAGTTATAAACATTCAAAAGAAAAAAACAACTCATCTTGTACCTGCTCAGTAGAGCTAGTTACAGTTAATTAATTCCTATGTTTATGTGTTCTTACATACCAGATGGCTTGGTGAGCTATTCAAGTACTTCCCAAGAGGACATTTTAGAGGACATTTTCTGGCAAGTTCCTTAGAGAGACTGATACCACTGGCAGTTTAGCAGCAGCTTCACTATGAACAGTGAACAAATATCACTGACAGGTTTAGCACTTTCTCTGCCCCAGGAAACATACTTCTACCTTGGTAAGCCAAAACAGTGAGCATAATAAAAATGCAGATCCAGGTTCCAATATTTATCCATAACTTCAGAACCTCTTTGGAGCTTGAGTCCATAGAAGTAATTTCCATGGAAATTCCAGCAAGACTACATTACAAATGAATAATCTGACTTTAGATCCAACTACACCTCAAAATGAGGAATCACTTTGGCATCTGTGTCTCCTGTATGTTCCACAGGAAAAATGAGGCATCCATTTCACAGATGAAATGGCCCATACCAAGATTTATATTTAAAACGTTATTGGTAAAGGTGGCTAACAGCTAAAGTCAAAGAGCACATAAAGATAAAACAGGGCTGAAGAGTGAATTGTCAAAAAGTAGGCGTTCTATAATTTTCTGCAGAAAAGTCAAATCTATGTTGGGGAAAAAAAGGACTATTTATGAAAATAGATGTTGAGAATAGTCAGGAATTATTAAAGAGAGAGGAATTCATTTCAACAAAGCCATTGGATCTGCAGCTTCCTCGTATGCCTCTACTGGCCGTCTCCTCTCAGATGTTTTTCTTTTCATCTTTAAACTCAGAACATCTACTTATTTCCAGTCCTCTGCCAGAGTTCTATACACTGCTTTACATTCAGCAGAGGCCACAAGGAAGATGGTAAATTGTCTTCCCAGTTTCTTTGCACATCAGTAGGAGGAAGTAGTGTTAAAAAAAGAAAAAAAAGAAAGTTTGACCTCTCCATTAAATGTAACTCAAATTAGATCTGGCCTTCATTGAACATGAGCATAAGTCTGCCCCAGCTGATTTCTAAACATCTGTGAAAGGGGCTTCTATGTGAAACCCATTTCTTCAAATAAGAGCACCTCCAACGACGGCCCCCTGCAGCAAACAAAACAGGCTGAACTTGTTGAGGAGAACTGCTGACTCACACAGCAATAAAAACTCAGTGTTGCTATAGCCAGAGCTGATTAAATATTTATTGCCTGGCAATTTTTTCACTTGCTTACATGCAAATGGATCTCCTATCTACTAAGAGATCATAATTATAACAAATATTTTTATAGCTCATTGTTTTTATGTATGTATTTCAAGTTTCCACAAGCTGAAAAATCTCACATCCAACAATACTTATTGTTAATATTTAGCCTAGTTTAATACTTGTTATATATAATGACTGCCAAGACTCATCATTGAGTAGGAGATAGACTCAGGAGAGTTCCCAAACCATCCCATATGGAAAACTATGACTGCTGCTGCAGGGTCAACCTCAGCCACTACCATACTACTCATGGCTGTAACCTCCACTTCTCTTAATGGTTAACAAATTGCTTTTTCATAACTAGTTTTTTGGATGTAGCACAACATATTCAAAAAACAGCAGTAGATAAAGCAGGAACAACAAATGATAGAACATATAAACCTCAACTATTTCTGGTATTTAACATTAACTGTTTTCAGGATATGGCTATAATCTCCAAACTAAAAATACATCAATCAGGAGGACACTGTGCTCCCAGCTAGCCATCTGCTAAGAAAAGCAATGACACTTCAGCTCTTGCTGTAATATTCAAAGTAGAGAAGATAGCTCCTGCTGTGCTACTGAAACCCTGCTGGACTGTTAAGTATGCAGTTATTCCATAAGGATCACCTTATGGAATAGGTGAGAAATAGGAGAAAGGTGAGAAAGGTGGAGGCTCAAACTTCCTTTATGCTGTGCAACTGGCAGTGAGGCCTTCAGAGCTGCCTGGGGTGTGAACAAGGATGTCTCAGAGCAGCAGTGCTCATGAAGGGCAGAGCAAGGGGATGGCTGGCATCTACAGAGGGCTTGGATGAACAGGACAGAAGTAACTGGTTTGCTAGTACTGAGAAAGGCAGTTCTGCACTAGGAGAAAGCAGCTTCCTTACAAGGCACAAACACACACAGAGCCAGAACAGCATTTCACCTTTCCAGAGAAAAGCTGAATTCTGTTCTAAGCTGAATTCTGAAGAAAATAGTATTCTCCTGGTGAACAGCAAGTGTCAGCCTTTGCACCCTCAATGAACTATCACCTCACTAAATTTCAGAAAACTATAGTCTTACATAAAAACTTTTAATCTCCAGCCTTCCAGCTTGACCTCAAAAATAATTTGAGCTTTGTGGCAGATAAAAACTCCCTTCTTTTCAAAGGAGTTATACCTTTCTGCTAAGGAAAAAGCACTGGTAATTTAACTTCTTTTTGTAACATTCCCTTCAAACACATCTGTCTTGACATATGTCAACTTAATTATGCATGACAGAGACGCTTACAACTACTAGATCTAGTTAAAAGGATATGAGACCCCAGGAACACAGACACCTCCCTGCACTGAGGTATCACCTCCTCCCTCTGTTACTGTCTGAAATTGGAACAGACTCTGCATTAAGAAATGATGGGACCTCACAACAAAACTTTGAAAAGTGAATATCAGAGGGAGGGTAAGAAAAACCCCTAACAGTTAACTCTGAATAAAAAGAAACAAGTAGAGCAAATAAAGTTCAGAAATAAGTAAATTCACTGGTGAAATTTCCTGGGAAAAAAAAAAAAAAAGGAACATTTAAATAGAACCCTCTCATCCACAAGAAAGAAGATGGACTCAAGCACAATGGAAACCCAGATAGAACAGTGATATTGCTTAAATGTTGCCCTGGAGCCCTGAAGATAATTGATCTCTTAAATATCATTCAAGTAAACTAGGATGAGAGGGCAAGCTATTAGCCTCACGTTTGCAAGTCTTAAGAACGTTGCAATTCAGAATATCCATCTTGGGGGATTGGAATATTAAAAGATTCCTGCAGGAGGAAGGAGAGTCTGATTAACTATTTTTGGCTGCTCTTAAATTAACAAGACAAAAAGAAACCATTATACTTTGTCAGCTTTTCTTATGAAGACCGAGACTGTGCTCAGAGAAGAGATACTGTCAAATATAGATTTACAGGGAAGGCTGGTTTTGCTTCCAGAAAAAAACCATTGTGTTGAATGAAATGCTATAATGAAAATAAGATGAAACAAAGTTAGTCTCACCATTTTAAGAGGAAATTGAAAACCAGAAGACCATAACTGTAAGAATTCAGAAGGGATTTCACATGTCAAAATACAAGAGAAATGCAAAAGGAAGTATTGTAAATGACATAGCAAAAGTAAAGCCCCAAATAATTCCCAGCATTTCAAAAACTCTGTACCAAAGCTAGAGAAATAACCATTTAAAAAAATTGAGTTCACTAGTAGCACATGCAGAGGAGACCAGCACAAAGGTGCACAGGGACAGCCAGGAGTTTTGGCTGTGAACAGTCTGAGAAAACAAGAGCTGAGATGATGCCTTGGTACTCTCAGCAGACAAAATACAACATTATTTGAAAGGACTCTACAAATTAACTATCAGTGCTTGTAGCTCAACTTGAAAATCTTGTTAGACATCTGAATAAAAACAGATGAAATCAAAAATAAAACATAAGGACAGTTCCTACTGAAAGACTGAGTCAAATACAAGCTACGGTGGGAAGGTAAAGATGAGCAGCTAGGCTTGTTAGAAAGAGTGAGTATATTAAGACTAAAAGCATGTGTAGCTTTTGGCTTGGTTCAATGAACAGATAGTATAAGAGAAAAAACAAATACTCAGTCCCCAAACCAATGTGAGACACAAGTACAAAGTCCCAAGAAAACACAAAACCCCACAGAAGGCCATGAAGGTCAGTAGGATTACAGCAGCAGGACAAGGCCAGCCTACATTTACTCCATCTGGAGCTATGCACATGACCACAGGGCAGTGAATGTTTATGTGCTATAGAGTTTCTTCAGGTTAAAAGAGTTTATACTGTTTATTTAAAGAGGAATGTTGTGGAGTCATCCTGCTGAGATCTTTACTGCAGATGCTTTTAACAGAGGGCTTTGGCCACAGACAGTGGCAGACAGTGTACTGAGGAGGTGGCACCTAGTGGGGTCACAGTGGGAACTGTGGGTGCTTTGGATCCAGTATGGTAATAGAACCTTCCTATATTTGATCAAGTTTCCAGTTTTCTTTCACCGTGTTATAGATACATTATAATATTGGCTTTTTGCAAATATTAAAATGGATTTTATATGTGTGATGTAAAAGTAATTTTTATATAAAGATATCATTTTTATTTCTGTTGTTAATTAAGCTTAGACATAGTAGTGAAATAGCTATGCTTGTGTTAAAATGCCTGCTTGGATGGGATAACATCCAATGAACACAGAATGAGGACACCTGCTACATATACGCCAACTATCGGCACTCACCATCGAAGAAAGTGTGGACCAAGGCCCAAACTGGAAGTGATAAAGGAGCCAAAACCACAGCCAAGAAACATGCAAGCTCTAAAAAGGCGGGCCCAAAGAGGGACCATGTAAAATAGTTCCTGGAATATGTAAACTATTTATGGATAGGCATAAGGGTCTATGAATATGCAACAGGCTGATGTAGGGGAAAAGGTATTTAAGGGGTATCCCCAAAGGTAACAGTGTGGTCTTGGCTGAGTGCCAAGATGCACCTGCCATAATAACCTTTGCTCCATGGTCCTTGTCTCCTATTGTCCTTTATTAAACTTTTAAATTTTCACAGGAGACTGAACGTGTTTTTCACAAATGGGTGCTTGTCCCAGATGTAACACCTCGCTCCTGAGACCACCAGGAGATCCCAAGCAGGGGAGGCATGCCCTGCCAGGTTTAGGCAGCCTCGCTCTGTCTTTCCTGGCATGATTGGTGGTTGCAGGCAGAATACCCAAGAGGACGACAAGAGGAGACACATAAAGCAAAGGAAAAGGGGGGGGAAGGGTTCCCTAAAACCATGGCAGCCCCATATATTCTTGTGCACGAAGAAAAGAGGATTGGTATTCTTTCGGAGATGGGGGGGAAATACAGGGGGAGGGATGAATGTGTGTGTGAATGAGAGGCGGGCTGGTTATCCCAGACCTGCTAAGTGAGTGAGGAGTCTCCCACACTGCAGATCTGTTCTTTAGTGAGAAAAACAGCCAGTAAAGAGATGAAGGGAGAGATAAAAGGAGTGAGAGAATCTCCCAGAGTAACTGGGACTGGGTCTCAGGGAGGGGTTAGACCCATTGGAGGCAGGGAGCTGAGTGTTTTCCTGGCCCAATCCACTGGGAAAGCAGGATAAAAAATGGAGGTGGGCCCCAAATTCTGCTGGGTTGGGGCTAAGAGTATCCAGGACTGAACCTGCTGGGTTGAGGGATTAATATGACCAAGAGCATCCAGGGTTGAATAGAATTCTGCCGGATTGAGGACATGCCCAAGAGCATCCGGGGTTGAATAACACAGCTGGATTGAGGATATGCCCAAGAAAATCCGGGGTTGGCCAATAACATTTTGAGATGTTGTAATACCCATGTTGTAATGGGTGGATATTAACAAGTGATTTGAGAACAAAGGTACCTTATTTTTGTGTTCTCCTGTTGTGAATCGGAGTGAATGAGACATATTAAAGAAATATAAGTGACTGACTGTGAATGAATGAAAGTATATGTGATATGGATTGTTAATTTAAAGTTTAATTTTTCTGGAAGAAGGTGGATTGTGTTTCTCTGTGCTGTGAAGAGTGGAAGGTGTTCACGTTATCAGGGGAATGGACTGGATGTTAGGGGAATGAATTGGAGTCTGGGAAAATGAGACAGGGAGCCAGGGAAAGGGGCTGGAACCCCCTGGTAATGTTGCCTCTCCCTGTCTCCAGTTTTTCTGCTAGGAGCTCCAGTCTCCCTACCTGTACCAGCTTCTCTGCCTGTGTCAGGAGTTTCAGCCCTCCCCACCCGTACTGACTGTGATCACTCCCGTCCCTGCCGTGACTCTGGAGCCGCCTGCTCCCACCTCTGATTCTTTGTTGATTCCGGCTTTCCCGGGTTTCCTGACTTCCACTCCTAATTCTGTCTTCTTACTGGTTCCAGCCTCACTGCCGATCCCCGTTCTTGTGTCTGTCATTTCAGCTCCCTCTGTATCTGTGGGAGGGGTTCAGGAGGGGGGCAGCGCCCTGGTGTGGTCAGGGAGACTGTTT
The DNA here is from genome assembly GCF_037042795.1 of Molothrus aeneus. Classification (NCBI taxonomy): domain Eukaryota; kingdom Metazoa; phylum Chordata; class Aves; order Passeriformes; family Icteridae; genus Molothrus; species Molothrus aeneus. Next base: position 18,598,801 of record NC_089660.1, read on the forward strand.
CAGAGAAGAGGACCAGGACTGCCTGTTTCTGCTGCAGCGGAGGAGGACACCCTCACTTATAGGTAGACTTGGAGGTGCTGCTTCAGCGGAAGTGTAGGTGCTACTTCAGCGGAAGTGTCCTGTGAAGGAGTGGGAAGATCAGGGGCTCTTTTTTCTGAGGGAAAAATGATGTCTGGAGCCTTTGATAACTTGGGAAACAGGCCCCAAGAGGAAGTATTGGAATTTGTGGTTGATTCTGGGACAGAAAGAACTTATGTGGGGGAGATTCCGTGGAGATGTGATGTGGGTGGTGACATGGTAGAGGTGGCAGAGGCAGAAGGAGAAAGGTTTAAAATCTCTGTCATTGAAGATGGAGTAATTGGGAGAGGGACTGGCATGGGAATAGGAGATGTCTTGTTGATTTCTGGGGCAGGCATCAGCTTGTTGCAGATGAAACTGGAAATGGGGGTTGTACCAGAAGAAAAAATGGCTGTGGACTTTCTTTTAGAGATCAAATAGTTGTGTATACATCTCGTGCAGTCCAAAGTGTGTTAAATCAGAGGGAAAAAAAGAAGAAAAATAGGGGAAAAAAAATAGAAAAAATAAGAAAAAGAGAGATTGAAAAAGAAGAAGGGAGGTTAGCAGACTCTAAGATGTTGGAATGTGGAATAATGATAACTTGATACTGGAGGAGGACAGGAGTTTGAATAGTTTGAGTACAATTTCTGTATGAAGGGCAGGGAGGAGCCTTAACACATGATTATTTAAAGGTTGTTCAGTGCCGAACTGGAGTTCAGCAAGATCTAGCAGAACAAGCCCTCCCAGAGGGAAAAAAAAAAAAAAAAAAAAGTTGATGGCTTGTCCAGATGTCTACAAAAGAAAAAAGAATTATAAGAGCACCTGGGGACGCCAGGTTGGGGGTTGTCAAGTTTAGGAGGTGTTTGGCTGCTCTCAAGCGAGTGGCAAGGTCTCGGGAGCTGCGGCAGGGGCTGATCTATGCGGGTGACCCGGCTGAGCAACTCCAGTGTTTGCCCACGAAGTGGAGGCGGCACAGGGTGTGGTTTGCGTGAGGCACCGCTGGGGGTTGGGAGCTGGCTTGGTTGTGCCAGGGTCCTGAAGTGAAGGGGTTGCTGGATGCAGTCGCCGGCCCGGCGCCGGTGCCGGTGCCGGGCGCGGATTGCCCGAGTTTGCCGCTGAGAAGCCGGCTGGCTCGGGGTGGTGGAGCTACCAGGGGCGGCTCCCAGCCTGCTGAGGTCCCGAGTCCAGGATGGCAGCCTCGGCCCTGGCAAGCGGGTCGAGAAAGAGAGAGAAGAGAAAGAGAAAGAAAGAGAAAGAGAAAGAGAGAACAAGAGGGAGGGGAGGCATGACCCCAGGGTCCCCGCGCAGGTGACTGTCTGCAAGTGTCCCCCGCTCCCGCTAGGGCAGGGTCTGCCCTTGCCAGGGTCGCTGCGGTGCCGTGGCGGCAGCGGGAGAGGGGCGAGGGACAGTGTTGAAAGCGCTGCTGTGAAAGGAGAGAGAGGGGGCAGCGCGAGAGATAAGACCAAGGCAAAGATAGACCTAATCTCTCGCTGTCTCTCCATAGTAACAAGCCAACCCTTCGAAATGCCCCGACTACCCGGGCCATCCCGAGAGAACAACGCAAAAGGGAGGGAACATAACTATAAATCTATAAAACTTCTCTTAGCATATACATAATATTTGTCCTTCAATTATGAGTCAACCATTTCATTACTCATTTATCACATTATTTTTTTTTATTTTCCGGGCTAGTTCCATCGTTCCCATCCCTCTTTATTAGCCAGCTCCTCCCAGCTAAGCCGAGCAGGGGAATCACAGTGGGTTTCTAAGCCCATATCTGGCACTCCAAGAACAGGGACCTCACGCTGAGGCACCTCCTCAGTTTGTGTTTGGCCAGGTCTTGGCAAACTGGTTGGACTTTTTTCTCTGCTGTGGATTAAATTGCCAGTTGACGTTGTTAGAAGCCACCTCTTGGACCTGGTTCTTTCAGACGCCTGCCTGAAAAAAGCAGGTAAGCAGAGAAAAGGGTACTCTTATTCTCGCCTGATCCTCCCTTTACCGGATGGGAATGCCTACATGCCCACCTAATCCTGTTTAAAAGGGGAATAAGACTGTCTAGACCTCAGAGGAATGTTTATGGACGATTTCAAATACTTTTAGCAGTCCACGGCAAGAAAATCCAAAAACGTGAGTTAAAAACCTCCTAAAATGGGTGTTGCAAAACTTTCCTGCCGCTGTCCACGGAGAAACCCCGCCTGCTTCCACCACAGCTGTAGCAGCCCGCGGCACAGCACCGCTGGCTGCCGATCCAGCCCCACTCAGCACAGCAGAAAATGGCACAGACGGTGGAGTGTTCTCTCTGGGATTTTGTGATTCCGTGGGGGTTCCCTTTACAACCTAGCAATCAAGGGAGAGTCTGTCGTGGTTTGTCTGTTCCCTGCTTTCCACACAGTTTTCGAAACACTTAAGGCTGAAAAGCTCCAACTCCCAGCACCTGACCCCTCTTCTGCCCTGCTAGTGTGGCAGGACTGGGGGATCTGAGACCATCCCACCACAGGCAACCCCTTCCCAAACCGGGACTGCTTCCAACCTTCTAAACCTGGGGACAGAATTCGGGACCAGATCTTGTTGCATACAAAAGCTTTTAGCTACTTCTGCTCTCTCGTATTCTCTCCCTTGTCACCCCTCAGACTCCTCTGGAATAGGATACAGGGTAGAGAACGCCCGTTTGTGGACAAAACCTATGGTGTTATAAATACATATTATAATATTGGCTTTTCGCAAATATTAAAGTGGATGCTATACGTCTAATGTTAATGAAACTTTGCTATAAAGATACCGTTTTTATTTCTGCTATTATCTTAACTTAGACATAGTAGTGAAATAGCTGATATAGGTATGCTTGTGGTTCGAACTGCCTGCGTGGTTAGGATAACATCCAATGAACGCATGATGAAGACCCCTGCTACTGACATGCCAAACTATCAGCGCCTGCTGTCTGAAGAAAGTACGGACCAAAGCCCAAGCTGGAGGCGATACGAGACTAAAACCACAGGCAAGAAATGCGCATGCTCTAAAAAGGCGGACCCGAGGAGGAGCCATGCTAAACAGTCCTTGGAAAATGTAAACTAGTTTAGGGAAAAGTTTAAATATGCATTATTATTTATGAATATGCAATAGGCTAATTGCATATATTGCATAATAGAAACGGTGTGTAAAGGGTGTCTCCAAAATAGCAGGTGTGCTTTTGACTGAATGCCACGTACTCAGCCATTAAACTCTGCTTTATTTTTGTATCCTATTGTCCTTTATTAAACTTTTACATTTTTACAGGAGAGTGAACCTCGTTTTTCACAACGGGTTACTCTGCTACCCCGTATCCCATTCTGCCTCCTCCGCTCAGGATGTGAGATGGCGGTAGCCACGCCATCTCGGACCCCTCCCCCTTCACCTTCCCTATGCCTTAGGTACCGCAAGTCACCTCCAATTCATCTGAATACCCCGTTGCATTGCCTACTAATGACTCTGCTAATCTGTACTCCTTGTGAGATGATATGTCGCTTCAGGTTTCACCGCTGCCCAGAGTCCCGATGGTCCTGCTCTGGACTACAACTCCCAGCACGCCTTAGGGCACGTGCTTCCACCACAGTCCTGGAAGCCGCTGATTCCGAAAATGGTGGCACTCCTGCCGGCCACATGAGCAGAGGTATCGGAGGACAAAAACAACATTGTGCCTGTACCCCCTCCTCCTGGGACGAAGACATCACTTCTCCTGGATCCAGTGATTCTGTTGATCCATGGCAGAAGACCTGGCTGACCACGGTAAAAAACAGAAGGGGGAGGACTGGCCCTACATGGAAACTGTTAGCCTACAGGGATATAAAGGCACTGAGTAAGGCTGCCAAAAACTATGGAAGATATTATTCTTTCTTTAACAATCTAATGCAAGCTAATTTCTCTGTATATCCTTTAACCCCTCATGATTTAAAACACGTGGTGACTGTGCTGCTATCCCAACTAGAATACACTCTGTGGGAGAGGGGATCGAAGAGACTGTTAATTTAACTGTTGTTTGACTATGCTGAGGACCAAGCAGGGTCGGTGTAAACACTACAACACCTAGCTGGAGAAGAGCCCATATTCCCATCCCAATGAGCAGGCTGCAAACCTCCTGAATGCAGTGCTTGATGATACTAAAAATGCAGCAAGGAGAGCATTTATGCAAGTGCCTGATAGTAATGTGAGGAATGAAATCCTGGAGATGAGAGATCTTTTCCAGAGTAGTAATTGGTAGCTGATGTTAGTGAAGTTGATAAGGTCTTAATTTGAAGTGTTGGTCTGTTGTTAAACGTTGAATGTTAGAGTTCTAGGACATGCCTTTAGTGGCTGTTGTTAAATGTTCCCATTTGACCCTGTATTTGTATCTCTCCCCCTCATACTCTGTATTTGTACCCCTTTCCGTCTCACCCCGGATTTGTATCCATTCCCGTCGGGAACCACTTCCCCTGCTCCCAGGAGGACTTGCACCCGGACTGAATTCAAATGAGAGGCTGTGGGAACTATATGAACCCTCTCGAAACAACAAACCAGCGCATAAACTTTGACTTTAACCCACCAGAACTACACTAAGTCACCCACTCTTGACCAGAGCCAGATTCTGTCCTGTCACCATAACTTTGATAGTACCCAGCTTGGAGGATACCCCTGGGCTACAAACTAACATCCTTTTCCTAAGGACTTTAGTGAGGACGGAAACCCAGCTCTGCCCAGAGACAAAACTGCACTCCTCCTCCTTGGTGTAGTCCAGTGGGAGCAGGCAGCTGCAGTGTGTGCAACCCCTCTGGTTCCCCACCCAGAGCTGTCTTTAATAAAGGCCTTTTAAAGGAGCTGGTCTGCTGGCCTTATTTATCACCGTAATACACCTGTTCTAGACTCTGTAATTTTATAGCGAAGGCCTAGGAAACCATGCATAAAGCTGAAGTCTTGGCTTCCTTTCACCAGAATTATTCACAGGCAATTGTTCATCATATGGATAGTACATTTATTGCACCTGGAAATAATTCATCTTTAGATGCAACTTTAAAAGCCACCATCACAGCTATCCAACAAGCAGGACTGACCACTGCAGAAGAAAAAATACAACAGATATCACCCTAGAAATGTTTGGGACTCAAAATTCACTCTCAGATGTACAGCATCACCCATTGCAGCTAAATGAGAAACAAGAAACACTCTGTGATACATGAGGAATGCAATGGTTGACTCTCACAATTAAAAGGCAAATATTATGTATATGGTAAGAGAAGTTTTATAGATTTATAGTTATGTTTCACCTCCTTGCATTGTTCTCTCGGGATGGCCTGGGCAGTCAGGACGTTTGGGAGGGTTGGCTTGTTACTATGGCAACACCTGACTTCCAAGCAAGGTGTAAGAAAGTGATCACCACCACGGGACAGCAAAGAAGGAGTCGATGGACAGAACTTTGGGAGGGGCTAAAGTGTTAAAAGGTGGAACATTCACTGTGTGGATAAGCACATAGTAGAAAAAATCCTTTGATCCCAGCACTGTAATATTTTCTCTATTCAGTCTTCTGTTGTATTTTTTTCATAAGGTTTTAATAAACTTTTTAAAATTTTAGAAGTGAGTAGCATTTCTCACAACTCCCTGATTTATAAAAATTATTGGGAACAATTAACTGGCTCAGATCTCTTCTGGGAATTACTAATGAGGACTTGGTTCCATTTTTTGTTTTGTTAAGGGGGGATTCTGGGTTAAACTCACCTAGGCAGTTAACTGACAAGGCAAGGGATCCCTTAAATAAGGTATCCCGTGCCATTCAAACTTGTCAGGCACAAAGAATAAATCTAAACTTACCATTCCTGCTAGCTATTTTGGGAAAAGGACCCCAACCCTATGCCTTAATGTAGAGAGCTTTTTGGATAATTGGTTAGCTGAGAAAGGACATTTCGATGTGATACCAATGGATAAGGATAGGAGAAACAAGCTGGGAACTGAGCAACCAGTGTCCAATCACTGACAAAGGTCACAGTGACCTTCTCTGAAACGGGAAGACGGGGGAGAAAATCGCTTGCCAGAAAATGTAGTTATCTTAGGTAGAAAAGTTAGAAGAATGCAAACATAGAAGCAAAATAATTGTTAGAAGATAGAAGTAGGTGTGGTTGATCTAAGTGTGCTTTAACCAATAATGAGCTCAGCTTTTGCAATATGTATAAGCTTCATTAACACCAATATAAATATGTGTGAGCTTTCAATAAACTTCGAGATTTGCAATTCACGCATATCGTGTGAAGCATTTCTTCCGCCGTTCACGACAAATGGTGACCCCGGACGTCTTTCTCCGGGAATAGCCACGGTCGGCGGCGTGAGTGGGGTCAGGTCCTATCGCAGCCGAGGACGGCAAAAGCACCGCTGAAAAAGGGACGGTGCCGGCTCCGGGTGACCTGATAGCAGAGCCCGGCTGACACGTGCTGCCGAAGCTGGAAAAGGGCTGCAAGAAGCGCGCTATTATCGTTCAACACGGATAAAGACAGGCAAGCAGCATATAATTTATTTCCTAGCTTATTATATAAGCGTAAGGTTACGAGTATAGATTTGTAGAAAGAGCTTCATGGGTTGTTAGCTCATGCGTATGCTCAAAGACTTTTTCGGACTCCTTGCACAGTGCATAGGTTATCAGACTGCCGTATATTTGGGGATTAGTTGTGGCAGGCGGTCATAGATGCTGATAAAGCCGCGAGAAAGTTGGGAAATTTATGGCGAGTCGTGCATGCTGAATTCTTGAAATACCAGGCAGAGGAAAGAGCTGCCCAGCACACTAGCGTAGCCCGTGAAAGAAACAGGAGTTACAGAGACTGGTTTGGGTCCCCGCCGACACTAGCTCCTGCTCTGAACGGCAGTTCCCCACCCCCATCGGCGCCTGCTCTAAGCAACACGGCCCCGCCGACATCAGCGCCTGTTCTAAGTGGCACCCCCTCGCCGACTGCGGTTCCTGCCCCATACGGCGGTCCCCTGCCGGCACCGGCATCTACGTTAAGCGGCGGCTTCCTGCCGACACGAGTTCCCGCTCCAGACAGCAGCTCCCTGCAGCTATCAGTTCCTGCTTCGGGCAGCAGCCCCCCCCGCGCGTACTCCAGCCGTGCCGTCCGCGCCGCCTGCCCCAGTGTTAAACCCTACACCGCCTCCGCCTCCCCCCGCTCCGGGTCCGCAGCCGCCCCGCCGGAGAGGCTCGTGCCGGCCCCGGCCCTGGGCAACTTAACAGCTGCAGCGCGGCCGCCTCCCGCTCCGGATCCGCTCCGCAGCCGCCCCGACCCCCGAGCCGAGGGGGGGGGCGGCACGACGGGCCTCCCACCCCCCGTGGGGAAGCGGGCTCCGGGGAGTCCGCCCGCCCCGCGGCTGCCCGGCGCGGTTCTGCTTCCCGGCCACCAGCTCCTCCTCGGCTCAACCGGCCTCCAGCCCGCCACCGCCGGGAGCCTCGGAGTGGACCTGGCAGCAGCAGCGGACAGTGACCCTGATATCTGCTCACCCAGAAAAGTTCCAACGGGAGTAAAGAGACCACTCATTATTGATGGATTACCTATGGGAGCTTTGCTTTTAGGACGTTCCTCAGCTACAATGATGGGATTATTTGTTTTACCTAACCTGGCTATGTTGCCAAGGGACTGGCCACTTTTGATTATTGATCTGAAGGACTGCTTCTTTACTATTGCTCTTCATCCTTGAGACACTGCAGCAGATATTAGACTGTGTTACACAGGGCAGTGTTCGGAGACGTGACCTTGATCTCCCTGTACAGCTAACAGTTTGGTGTAGACCAAAATTTTTACTGGGTGCACTTACTCAGCATAACAGAAAAACGGGGGAGATATGGGCCTTGGAATGGATATCTCCTCCACTTCAACAACATAAAACCCTTTTTCAGAAAATTGAAAGTTTAGCTGATTTGCTCAAAAAAGGTCGTGATAGGACAGTGGGGTTGGATTCAATGCCCAAAAAGATCACTAAAGCCCTTATCGGATGCTATAACTGCTTACACAGATGCGGGAAGAAAATCCAAACAACTGTTACTCATTGTACATATTTATATGTTTAGAAAACTAGACTGGATGTCATGTAACATTTAGAATTATAATTTAACCTGAATGTTAGTTTGCACAAAAAAAACCCCAAAAAAACTCCCACTCAAAACAGATACTAAAATATATAATAGACTTCCAACCATATTATTATTATTATTATTATTATTATTATTATTATTATTATTATTATTATTATTATTATTATTATTATTATTATTATTATTATTGTGGACAATTCTGATAAATAATTACCAAAAGGAATATATTCATCCCTACTGTTCAAGCATCAATTGACTTTTAAAACATAAAACATAAACACTGAGGTTTGAGGCCTAGAAAACACTCATTCTATTGTTTGAATAATGATTTCAGTTTACAAGAAAACTGTTGCTTAGCTTTTCCTGTAACATCGAACAAAGAGTATTTTGTACTTAGTTGTTATCCTTTTTCTTTGTCCAAGTGAGAACACAATATGTCATTTAAAATATTTTCTCATTTAATTTACATTTTAATCTGAAAGAGAATATGGGTTTAAAAATCATACCACAGCATTAACGTCCCTTTGCACTTAGAAACATATTTCTTGTACCTGTTCAATTTAAAGCAAACCCGCAATACTCTAAGCACCTGACTCAACTTGTAACTTCTCCATCACTTCTTATATTTCTTTCCCTCTGAAAATAACCAGTGTGAGCTGTAGCTTGTCTCTCATGTGTTAAGTTCTTCACTGGCTTTGCATAAGGAGATTCACAAGCACATGAGTTATTCTACACTGCTTATTTGTCTCAAGTATCTGATCTAAAACACGTCATCTGATTTCTATTTCTTAATATTTTATAGGTGAGTTAGTTCTGAGTCATTTTTTTCTGTTTCCTGTGTCTAACCAAGATGCTGAAGGACTTTGTTGATACATCAGACTTCACTGAAACAAAGGCTTCACACAGATCAGGCATCTAAACTGTTTGTTCATTTCAAAAGTGGTATTTTGGCTACAGTATATTTTTTCCACTTGTGTGGTAGAAATATTCCTCTAGCACACTCGAACGTGGTCCTATTTTGGGAGGTCAGGGTCCCAACCAAGTGTGAGAGGATTGTCTGAAGAACTTAAGGAAGCTGAAGCTGAGGAGAAAGAGACGTTCTTAAGAGTTTGTGACAGGCATGATGGCCGAGTGGCCCAAAAGGGTGCCTGAGAAAAGCAAGATGGGATGGAAACTTTATGTTGTTGCTTTATCAATTTTTGCTTCTTTTGGGGACAGTGTAGACCATCAGGCATGGGCCCCACCTCAGCCCAAAACTAACATATGGGTCACCCTGGCAAACCTAACTAAACAGGAGACCATTTGCCTGTCACTGTCTTCTGGCAATCCTTTCACAACTTGTTTGGTTGGATTACCAGCAGATCCCTGGCCGTGCCCTTTACATGTGCCAACTTGTAAGGTCAGCAATGCTAGGATGAGTGTGGACAATTGGGATCAGTGGATTTCCCGCTTTCCTTTAGCACCACAGGAGCCCCAAGAGTTGGAGTTGTTAGGGTCAGTGATGGCAGATGCATGCATTCATTTTAACCATAGAAGCCTGCTGTCAGTCAATGTGGGATCTCAGCACATTGTTCCCAATGTCCAGAGATGCCAGGAGAACCCTTGGGGGTCTCGAAAATCCTGGAATGTTGCCAAGAGTGTCTGGTGGCTTGATTTTGATCCATCCACAGAAATAACAAGAGTTTGAGGACAAGAGAATCATTTTAGAGTAAAAGGTGTAAAATAGACACATTTAGAAAGTGAAATATAGATTTTAAGGTTTTTGGGTACAGGGGGGTTATGGAGACAAGATGGAGGGATCAGGGCATGTCTTGTCCTTCTTCTTCCTTCTTCTTGTCCTCCATCTCCTGTGGTGATGTTGGCATTTGGGGATTGGTTTATGGTGAAGGTGCACTTGCCAACATGGGTGAAAAGCATTGGGAAATAAAGGTAAATATTATGTACGTAGATATTAGTATAAAAAGACATAACCGCCCCGTGGGTGGTCAGAGAGTGCCTGTGACTGCTTGCAGATCAGACCTCTGTTGGGCAGACAGAAAATTTTGTAGATAAGAAATAATAAACAACCTGAAGACCGAAAAGCTGAAGAGTCCAGACTCATCCTTTAAAACGCGTGCCACCCAAGAACCACACTACCCGTGTCGGGGCAGAGACAGACAGCCGAACCTGACAAGTCAAGAACCATTCTAGTGTTGTAACTTCTAGCATGGCTGTCTACCGGAATGCATCGGCCTGGTGCAATTATACAACCAAGAGAGTGTCAGTCTCATCCAATGACCCTATTCAATTGCCAGCAGGATATTTCCTGATATGTGGAGACCGTGCATGGGCCGGCATCCCATCAATGCTGCACGGGGGACCATGTACACTTGGACGGCTGTCTCTACTTACACCCAACATGTCCATGATACTGAACATGAGCCGTCACCATCGTAGAGGCAGACGAATGGCTCATGCATTTGCAGCTGACTGCCAGGACGATGTAAAGTTTTGGTCCCCAGCAGCCATAGTTGCAGCATTTTTCTTAGCTCCAGGGGTATCAGCAGCAGGTGCTCATGCTATTTTAAATAAGTTAGGGTGTTGGCTTGCTAAACAAACAAATGCAACTTCTTTAGCAATTTCCAGTCTTTTGCTTGATGTAGATTCTATTCGCCATGCGACGCTTCAAAATAGAGCTGCAATCGATTTTCTCTTACTTGCACAAGGCCATGGCTGTGATGAATTTGAGGGCATGTGTTGCATGAATCTCTCTGATCATGCACAGTCTGTACACTCACAGCTCTCTGAGTTACGGAGGTTAACTGGGAACTTACAGGTGGAATCAGGCCTTGGTATTGATGGATGGCTCAAATCTTTAAAAGGATCATGGTTACGTTCTATTGTTAAGATTAGCATTGTAGTAGCTATTGTAGCTTTGCTGTTAGTATTAGTCTTGCCTTGTTTTTGTATATGCATACAGAATATGGTGTGAAAGATGATAACTACCGCATTTAATCAAACCATGCTTGTTCAACAGAAAAACAGGGGAGATGTAGAGAGCTTTTTGGATAATTGGTTAGCTGAGAAAGGACATTTCGATGTGATACCAATGGATAAGGATAGGAGAAACAAGCTGGGAACTGAGCAACCAGTGTCCAATCACTGACAAAGGTCACAGTGACCTTCTCTGAAACGGGAAGACGGGGGAGAAAATCGCTTGCCAGAAAATGTAGTTATCTTAGGTAGAAAAGTTAGAAGAATGCAAACATAGAAGCAAAATAATTGTTAGAAGATAGAAGTAGGTGTGGTTGATCTAAGTGTGCTTTAACCAATAATGAGCTCAGCTTTTGCAATATGTATAAGCTTCATTAACACCAATATAAATATGTGTGGGGTTTCAATAAACTTCGAGATTTGCAATTCACGCATATCGTGTGAAGCATTTCTTCCGCCGTTCACGACACCTTAATTTTTCAATGGGACCCCGAGGCGTCTGATCCTTTGTTGATTTTAGAGTGGATTTTCCTACCCCACCAGCCTGGTAAACCTTTAACAAGTAAGTCAGAGATGATGGCTCAGCTTATTATAAGATAACCCCTTTTCCACCTGCTTAGTTGTGTTTCCAACAGATGTGTGGCCTTTAAACAAGGATGCCATCCATGTTTTGCATCCCCACAAGGAATGGATTCACAGTCCCATTGATAACTGGGATTGCTGGGCCAGGAACTTACTGCACACACCACTAGAACCCCAAGAATTGGAAATTCTAGGCTCTGCAAAAATGGATTTTTGTGTTAGATTTCATTATATCAAAATTACTCTTGATTTATTATATACTATCATTAATGCCAATGCTATAAGAAAGCAACCAAATACATAGTGGGATGTTTCGCCACTTCATCCAGTTTATAAAAATGAAAGTACCTGGGGTAACTACACCCATTGTTTCCTGGTCCAGTGATTCCCCATTACAGTTTCCACCAGGGACATTTCTCATTTGTGGAGACAGAGCATGGCCTGCCATTCCATCTTGCATTAAGGGCAGGCTATGTAGCTTGGGGAGGCTTACTCTACTAGTGTAACTGGATATGCCATATGACCAAGCCTCGGGATTGACTGACAGGGGCTTCTCCCAATCAGATCTCATATGAAGCTGCAAGCATTGCACTGGCCAGATCCCGAAGTGACATGGAGTTAAGACCAATGAGACTATTGTGAAAAATGCATGTATTTTATGATTGGCTTTTCGCAAATATTAAAATGAATATTATATGTGTTGTGTTAGAAAGTAATGCTGTATTAGTTCTCTTAAGTACTGTGTTAAATATAGTTTTAGGTTATAAAAATTGTTAAAATAGAAACAATGCTATGTAGGATACTTTTTTTAAAGAAAGGACTCGCAGCGAGATAGCAGCCACAGGACACCTAAATCTTTCAGAGAAAAAGAATTTATTGCCCTCTTATCAGAAGAAATTAACTTCTTCCCGCCTCGAAGGCACTGTTAGGATTCAGAGGAAGAAGTTGACAGAATCCTGTATTTGAATGGAATTTATGCATCATGTATGAAGTGTATGACTATGCAACAGGCTATTGCTTTAAAGGGTTAATCCTTTGTTAACGCGGGTCCTTTTTCGGGCTCGTGCTGCCCAGAAAAAGGTACCCAGACGTCCGTAACTCTTTGTATTTGTTGTCTCATATTGTCCTAATTAAAATTGTCCAAATTATTATTACTCTAATTGTATTACTAGTTTCATAACAATTTTATTACTACTAAACTTTTAAAATTTTAAAAACAAGTGATTGGCGTTTTTCACACTATCCAGACCAGGTCTTTCAAAATGCCCTTTATAAGGGGGAAGGGGGGGGGCACGGAAAATAAATCTGTCTGTTGCCACACGAATATCTGGGCGTGAGTTGTGTCTGTCTCCTTGCGCCTCACCCCTTCCACGAGCAAACTAACACGTGGTGACCTGCAAAGTGTTTGGGACTCAGCCGTAGCCTGGCACAGAGCAAAGGAGACATGGCATAACAGCTGGTTTTCCGTCTAGAACCGAATTAATAAGCAGCCTGAGAGCTGGGAATCGGGGTAAGACCCACGGTACAGGACATTGGAGCCTGGATCAGTGCATGGAACCAAAGACAGCCTGAGAGCTGGGAACAGTGTTAAAGGTGGAACGGTGTAAAAGCTGGACTTCTGGCGAAAAACCGGGACTCACTGGCTAGACAGGGGTAAAAACCCCCTCGGCAGATAGCACAAAGTACTGCGAGGGTTTAAAAGCCTGTTTTGTGGACTAAAATTGCAACCGAGACCATGGGAACTTGGGATATCAGGACCAGAAAACACCATGATAAAGCTACTGATGTTCTTCTTTCTAAAAAGAGGGATTGTTTCCCCTGGGAGACAGGGAACCCCAGCAGATGCCGGAATTATCCAGGGAGCCGGTGGAATGGACTGCGAAATCCAACCACATGGAGAGATGGCGGCCCCAACAGCGCCGGCTTCTCCGAGCTGCCCTGCGCCCTCCCTAGGCTGCGGTAATCATTATGCAGCCACTTCGGGCTGCCATATGGCTTACCCAGGCGGGCACACCATGCCGCCCTGCTCGGGGGAAACTGACCACATGGTGGGTGCCTCCCCCGCCCCACGGCTGCCGTGCCACGCAGCCGTTCCGGCCCCTCCCGGCACCGGAGAAGCCCCCCGGCTCCACCCCACGTGATCGCTGGGATCCGCCCCACGCCCCTTCCGGACGGCCGGCAACACCCCCGCCCAGTGACGTCACGGGGAGGGCCCCGCCCCCGACCCAGCCTCCGTGGAACGCGGCCACACTTGCGGAGGGAGCGGCCCCACCCCGAGCCTGCCCCCAGGGAAGGCTGCAGAGCTGACAAGCGAAGCGTGGGAGAAGCCTTTGCCACGGTCCCGCTCGGCAAAAGGCAGCACCAGGGGGTGTGGTACCGCAGGGGCGGAGTCGAGTCTGCCCAAAGAGATAGAGTCAGGCGCAGGGGTTGCGTCTCTCGCAGCAGCTGAGGCCAGGACAGGCTGTCACTCACGCCAGCGAGAACCCAGCAACTGCTTGCAAATGGAAGGCAAAAAAGGCAAAGAGACACCAACTTTCCTTCCTTACTAAGCATTACAACCACGTTACCTCCTGATAAATTGAAGTTTTCATGGTACAAAAACTAATAAAGACGCTGAAACGTTGCCATATAAAAGTTATGATAATGTACAACTGTTTGTAAAACATGCATTAGAACTCATGGTACAATATTCATTATGGATGTTTGCATTTGTTAGAACCAAAATTAACAAGCCCATGATGAGTAAGATGTTACATTTCTACCTCAGACTATTAATGCTGTGTATCAGGGAAGCATTAGTGTGTGTATTATTATGGTTTTTTTTCCATACTCCTACTAATTATTGCTGCATTGTTTCAAGAAGGATTGGTAAGATCCAGGGGATATCCATTAAGATACACATACCAAAATTAATTTATCATAGGCAAATTTCAGTTGCAAAGTTCTTCAAGTTTTGCCACTTGTCATAATAATAATTTTTAAAAAGTCAATTATTAAATCACTAACAAAATTTCTAGCTTCTAATAAGGCAAGAAGGGAGTATTGCCTACACTGTGATTCATACTAAAATTTTTTCATTTTGTTTTGCACTAGATATTAATACAAACTTCTTTTTTATACAGGGAATCTCTCCCAACCAAGTCATTGGCCTGATCAACCTATGAACCTGGCTGGTAAAGAGTCTGTGAAAAAAAAAAAAAGTTAACCCTTTTTCTTTTGAGACAGGCATAAAGGTTTTGTCCAGAAGAAGCCCTCCTGGTTTGCTCATAATGAAAAAGAGACCTTTCAGCAACCCTATTAATACTGTTAAGAAATGCATGGTTTATTTCTATTTCTACTTATTATACATAGAAAAAGGGGAAAAAAGGTTGGGGTGAAGATACACCCCCTCGTCTGGAGTTTTGGTTGGTGTCACGTTCTTATGTTTTATACTAAGTCATATAATAGTACAATGTTCCTATGAAATCCAAGGTAAAGGACACTGGACAGCATTCTGAAGTCTCATCAACAGAACAGTGGATCACAAATGACCACCTACCTCATGGACAATCAATATAAGGACTTGATTCATTTACAAATTATTTCTCATGTTTACAAACTGTTTTCCAGTTTACAAACTGTTTTTCTGTTTACAGATTGTTTTCTGGGTGTTGGGTTCTTCAAGAGATAAATGGGTTAAAGGTTGTTTTTAATAACTGGGCTTTTCTATAAGGGTTAAATGCGTTAAAGGTTGAATGTTTTTTGTTTTTTATAAGTTATAACATATAAGCATTGTGCCTGTGGCCTGAGTCCTCCCCCAGCAGATACTGAACAGAAATGCTGCAGCTTCTGTGCAAATTTAGCCGTTCTGTCTTTTGTTGTCCCATTTGTAAAGGGCCCTTGCAGATGGGTAACAGAAAACAAATTACAAATTTTATTAAACAAAGAAGGGTGATATGTTACTGGATATCACATACCAAGCCCCGGGGTTGACTTACAGGGGCTTCTCCCCCCCCAATCAGATCTCATATGAAGCTGCAAGCATTGCACTGGCCAGATCCCGAAGTGACGTGGAGTTAAGACCATCGAGAATATCCAGACCAGGTCTTTCAAAATGCCCTTTATAAGGGGGGAGGGGAGGGGGGGGTGGAAAATAAATCTGTCTGTTGCCACACGAACATCTGGGGGTGAGCTGTGTCTTTGTCTTCTTGCCCCTCACCCCGCCCCCCCGCCCTGTGCAACCTAACATACTAGCACCTGAGATTGCCCCAGTCTGTGAAAAAAAGGCCAGATGCAAGAGATTTATCCATCAATTCAAATCAGATTGCAAAGACAAAGTTAACTTTTGGAGTAAAGGAAAAAGAATGGCAGCCTCAATATTGACACCTCGGGTTGCTACAGCAAAAGCTTTGAAAATGTTAGGCAATCTAGGATGCTGGCTAAGTAAGCAAGCCAGTGCCATGTCTCAGGCACTGAGTGAGCTACTGACAGATGTGGACAGTATCAGACATGCTACCCTGCAAAATACAGCTGCAACTGACTTCCTGCTGCTAACACAAGGACATGGTTGTGAAGATTTCAAAGGCATGTGCTGCATGAGCTCTCAGATCACAGCAATTCCATACACAAGAACATCCAAATTCTAAAAGAAGGGAGTCAGAAAACTACAAGTGGAAAGTGATGAAGACTGGCTGAAAGGACTGTTAAAAAAATAGAATGTATCAGCTTGGGCTTTATCTTTGCTCAAAACGGGTTTACTAATTTTTCTAGTTGAATTTGTATTTATGTTGTTTCCTTGTTTTGTAAGTTGTCTGTTAAGGGTTTTTTAGAAATCTTTGCAAAATATTTTTCTAAAGACAGGGAAATGTGGAGTCTCATCCTGCTGAGATCTTTACTGCAGATACTTTTACAGAGGGCTTTGGCCACAGACAATGGCAGACAGTCTACAAGTCAGGTCACAGTGGGAACCATGGGTACTTGGGAGCCAGTATGCTATTAGAACCTTCCTATATTTATTAGAACCTTCCTATATTTGATCAAGTTTCCAGTTTTTCTTCACCGTTAGTCAAGACCATTTTCTTATAAGGTCATGTTCTGAGTTCACCTTTCTGATTGGACCGTGCATCCCTATACCTGGCTGTTTGCCCCGCCCAGGGGGTCTTTGGAATCTAGCCTCTGTACCTGTGCCACATTTGTTATTTTCATTAATAAAGTTTTTATTTTCCAGGCTAGTTCTATCATTCCTGTCCCTCTTTATTAGCCAGCTCCTCTTGGCTAAGCCGAGCAGGAGGATCACAGTGGGTTCCTAAGCCCATAGAATGTGGCCTAAAAACCCTTCAAGCAGTTCTAAACATCTCAGGTCATGATTTCCTCAGCGTATTTCTAACTTACCAAGCAGACACCACAGCTCACACTCTGTCCAGCTCTCCAGACTCATGACAGCAGTCACTTCACTGTCATGTTTGTAATTTCAAGACTACACTTGTACACATGAATTTTGGAAAACTCAGGTCATATATTTAGGTTCAAATGAACATAAACCAGAAATTTGGATATGAATAATCAAGTTCACACAAAGAGGACGTTGATGTGACCCTTTCAAAAACAGCTGAGTTACTGCAGCAAGAGCAGACATTTGTCCTTGCTGCCAAGACACAGCCTGCCAGAGGACATCACCATACACACTTTATGCAGAAAGGAACTTGTAGTGGTTTCAATTGGTGTCAACTTTGTACTTTCTGCTTCATCTTATGAGTGTGAATGAATACAAAACTTCAAAACAAAATTTCACTGAAATTAATGAGTTCTGCATGACAAAAAAAGGATTTGCTGACCTAACATAAAAGTCAGGAAAAATTGGTGAATGGTCAGTTGAAAAGTTAATGAATTTCAATGAACCCAGTTATTGACATAGATTCTGTGTTTCATCAGTATCCTGGCCAAACAGAACCACAAGCAGAACCTCATAGAAAGAATGCAAGACTGGAGAAAGCTGTGGAAATGATGTATAGATGATGGCACAACTGTGCCTTCTCACTGTGCAATGCATGACTCCTCCTCCCCAATCTCTGAGTTTATTTCTTTATTCTTCATTATGAAAGGAGCACAACTATGGTCAGCAGAACCACAGAGGATAACTGCTAGAGCCTTTAAGTCTCTGTCCGAAGTTTCTCTCATCTGCCTCATGAGCGTCGTGAAAGGACAGAAACTGGGATCACCGAAAAGACCCAGGTTGGAATTCTGGTCTTGCTTGAGATGGTTGCTCACCAAGATCCTGAGAACCCTGCTGGTTTGCCAAGCTATTGTTTGCAGGTGTGTTTGCTGCCATGGAACACTGAGCCTGGTAAAGGGGGGGAACTTGCCCTGAATGCTTGCACCTGCTTCATGGTTCCTGCTCCAATAGCTTGTGAATTTCCCCACCTCTTGGCCTGGTTGGACTTTTCTGGGGTAACCTTTGGTGGTCCCCCCACGGAAGACCCCTCAATCTGCTTTTCAACCACTGTGACGGACGGAGACAGAAGAAGCCTCTCTCTCAAGGAGACGTGAGCCCCCTGTACAGAGCAGCTGCCCCCTCCCAAGGACTGAGACTGAAACCCCTAACATGGAGAAGGTGTGTGGGGGAGCCGACCTGACCAAAGCAAGATATTTGCCTACAGGCTTGGCCACTGGACCAAGAAGACAATGGTTCTCACCTACTGCTGAGAACATGGACTACCTGTTACATCTATTCTTTATTGTATCTGTTTCCCCCCTAGGCAATTTTCAATAGACTTAACCTGTTCCCTCCACGATGGTTTATCATAATAAAAACCCCTGAGTTAACCAGAGATTTTGAGATCTCCCTGATGTGACTAGATGAACTCCATTGACTGGACCAAAGGACTTCATTTCTATGTTTGGTAGCTATATCTCACTCTCTCTCTCTCCCTCTCTCTCTCTCTTTCTCTATCTTTTTCTCTCTCTTAATCCTTCTATTGCATTTGCTGTGGTCATTCAATAAAAAGTGCATTTGTTTTGATTGATACTGCAATCCCCTTTCTGTGTTGTGTTTTGCACTCAGAGATCAGTAAAACAAACCATCATGACTCTCTGCTCATATGAGCGGATCGTGACAGAGCCAAATGGAAGAAATTATATATTCATGAAGTGTAAAGTGTGAAATTAATTAGAAAACAATATCCTGCTTGGCAGCTACATGACAGAACACAGGCAGCTGCAATTAAGAAGAGATGAGAGTCATCTAGGACAGCAGACAGGGACATCCTGGGGAAGAAGCATGTTTTTTCTAGGACCTTCTCTGGGCAGGTGGGTTGTTTAGCCTCTCAAAGGAACTTTTTGATCTCTCCTGGCAAAAATTACCAGCTTTGCTCAAAACTTGTCAGATGAGAATTCTGTTTTCTCACTTTTCAGTCAACAAATTCCTCTTTTGCACCATGCAAAAACTGTTCAGAACCAAGTGAAAAATAAAACAAATGCAGAAAATGATAAGCAAATCATCCAAGGAGCAAAGTACAGGCACAAATCAGCAGAAATCTGAATCCAGTTCAACATTTTCTGCTTTCTTGCACAAGTAGGACAGTCTTCTCCCTGTTGCTCTGGCAGAAGAGAACTTTGAAGATTATCCACCAGCAATCTTACACAGACTTTGTTGTTCAGACAATTTTTTATGCTCTAGAAACACACAGAGAGATTGTGGTTGCAATACTCTCCTGGATGCCTGTGCTTACCAAGGGGTCCAGAGCTACCACTGTCTCCAGCTGTAACAGAATAGCTCATTGCCTGAGGAACCAAGGTTTATGCAGAGAAGGCTCAGCTGCTCCCCATGGTAAAATTTCAATACTACAGGGTAGTATTTGTTCTAGGAAAATAAACATTTAGCTTTGAAAGATTACATGATGGGTACAGACTTTTTACAGGTATTACTTGCATGGTAATGAATTTTCCAAGTACTCTTCAGAAAACAAAACCAAACTCCATAGACCTGGCCACAGAACCAGCGACTGTATTTTAGCATAATGGCATCATTATAGTGAGGTAGAATGGGTCAAGACAGCAGGGCAGAGATGTACAGCAGCTCACTGGGACCTATCACTGGCAGCCCCGGGAGCTTACAGCCACATGACAACAACATCATATAAACCCATCTGCACCTTTACTCTGTCATGGGCATACTCCATGTATGCAGAGTCCAAGCGCCTCTCTTGCAAAACAGAAAATTACTTCAACAAGGTTTACAAGTTCATCAGCATTTTGGTTTTGTTTTTACTCAATTTCTCTTATTCGTTGAGCAGCAGTGTTTAAATTCAGGTTTAAAACAAAATAATCACATAAACAGAGACAAAAATATGCAACTGTATAATTAAAGTTGATAGACAATATATTTAAAGAAGGTGTTCAGAACATGATTCTCACCAAATTTGGCATCAAGCTAGTTTCAATTTTTAAATTAAAAAACAAAATCTAAAATAAGACATGAAGCAAAAGAGGGGCATTATCAAGATAAAAATATATGAAGAAAATATGCAAGACTGCATGCAAAAAAATTGTTTTAAAAGTGATGTTGCAATTTCAAAGCTAACAACATGAAAAGGAAAGAAAGAGTTAAAATAGCTTTCAAATCTTAAACACTGAATAAGGAAACTATAACCATAAATAATGAAACCATTTAAATGCAAACAAATTAAACCATATGTCATAATTTCCTCAGTCTTGCCTTTTGACATACAATTTGAAAATCTCACTCTTGCAACTTGTATGAAGAGAAAAACCCCAAATGGCTACAGGATTTTCAGTACTACAAGTGCTTGCTAGGTGAAACCTTGGTGAAGGATCATGAAGTTGCCAACAGAATTTTTTTTGTTTTTAACCTGAAACTTCTTATTCGGTTCTCGATTTCTGAATACAAAAATCAGTGCCATCTCTAAACTGGGCAATGTAAATGTGTGTAAAGAGGTGCTCACACAACTTTGAAGCAACCTATAGATGAGAGTGGGGAATACTCTCAGTTTATATTCCACCTTTCCCGATCTGGTTCCCCTCTTGTGGCATTAAAACATCCCATTGAAATCATTAGTGGATTTGTACAAACTTTTTTTCTCTTAGCCCTTAGACAATATTTCTTCCAAGCACACTGTCGGATACAGAAAAATCACATTTAGGGATGACTTAGAATTTTCAAAATAAATTACAAATCAAGGCAAATAATTGCCAAACAATGGTTTGCCACACTTAATCAGATCAAGAACTCAGTCTGTCATCTTTCACAGCATCATAGAATAGTTTCAGTTGGAACATGCCTTCAAGATGTTTGATTCCAGCTGTTCCCAAGTTAACTGCCACTATGTGATATTCAGACACCAAAAGCAGGAAGAAAAGTCTAGTCATGCCCCATCTCTGCATGTCCTTCAGCACAGGCCAAGTCACAACATCTGCTCAAAATCACAGAACAAGACACAACAGATCCATCTTTCAAATATAAATAGACCCTTAAAAATCTAGGGAATTTCAACATGTGGAACTACTTTTCTCAAAGCTACCTATGAAGTTGGTTTGACTTTCTTTTTACATTACTTTAAAACAGCTGGCTTTCAGTTTTACTATTTATTCCTGCCTTGACAATGCCACTTTTCCCTGTGTATTTGTTTTCCATGGCTTTTCTTTTTGGTAGTGGGGGGGGGCAGAGAGGTGGCCTCTGTGAGAAGTTACTAGAAGCTTCCACCAGGTCTGGTAGAGCCAATCTCTGGCAGCTCCAAAGATGGACATGCTGCTGGCCAAGGCTGTGCCTATTAGTGGTGGTAACACCTCTGTGATAATATATTTAAGAAGAAAGAAAAGCCAAGTTTGTGGCACCGTTGTATATTTACAGTCACAGAAGAGTGCAACATAGAGACAACATGGGGAGAACAGAGGAGAACAATATGGGGACACCAAGGCCAGTGGAGAAGGAGGAGGAGAAAGTGCTCCAGGCGCTAGAGCTGAGATTCCTCTGCAGGCCGTGGTAAAGACCATGGTGAAGCAGCTGTGCACCTGTAGAGAGCTTTTTGGATAATTAGCTAGCTGAAAACAGCCACTTCGATGTGATACCGTTGGATAAGGATAGGGGAAACAAGCTGGGAATTATGTAACCAGTGTCCAATCACTGACAAAGGTCATGGTGACCTTCGCTGAAACGGGAAGACGGGGGAGAAAATCACTTGCCAGAAAATGTAGATATCCTAGGTAGAGAAGCTAGAAGAATGCAAACATAGAAACAAAATAATCATTAGAGCATAGAAGTAGGTGTGATTGATCCAAGTGTGCTTTAACCAATAATGAGCTCAGCTTTTGCAATATGTATAAGCTTCATTAACACCAATATAAATATGTGTGAGCTTTCAATAAACTTTGGGATTTGCCATCCACACATATTGTGTGAGGCATTTCTTCCGCCGTTCACGACAAATGGTGACCCGGACGTTCTTCTTCGATGGTAGCCACAGTCGAGCGGCGTAACGGAGTCGAGTCCTATCGCAGCTGAGGACGGCAAAAGCACCGCTGAAAAAGGGAAAGTGCCGTGCCCTGGGGACCTCATCGGAGACCCCGGACGATACGTGCTGCTGACGCCTTGAAGGGCTGCAAGAAGCGCGCTGTTATCTTTAACATGAATAAAGAAAGGCAAGCAGCATATGATTTATTTCCTAGCTTTTTATAAAAGCGTAAGGTTAAGGGTATAGATTTGCAGAAAGAGCTTCATGGGTTGTTAGCTCATGCGTATGCTCAAAGACTGTTTTAAAATCCTCACGCAGTGCATAGGTTATCAGACTGCCGTATATTTAGGAATAAGTTGTGGCAGGCAGTCATAGATGATGATAAAGCCACGAGAAAGTTGGGAAACTTATGGCGGGTCGTGCATGCTGAATTGTTGAAATACCAGGCAGAGGAAAGAGCTGCCCAGAAGGCTAGTGCAGCCCATGAAAGAAACAGGAGTTACGGAGACTGGTTTGGCCCCCCCCCCTCGCCGACTTCGGTTCCTGCCTCATACGGCGGTCCCCTGCCGGCACCGGCATCTACATTAAGCGGCGGCTCCCCGCCAACACTAGCTCCTGCTCTAAACAGCAGCTCCCTGCAGCTATCAGCTCCTGCTTCGGGCAGCAGCCCCCCCCCCAGCGCGTACTCCAGCCGTGCCGTCCGCGCCGCCTGCCCCGGTGTCGAACCCTACGACTCCTCCGCCTAGTAAGACGCCCATCCCTGGGTCAGAGAGTGACCTAGCAGGGGCCCATGCACAGCAGCGAAGGGAGGCTCATGTGGCAGAGTTTGGGAGGTTGAAGTACGTACATAGACACGTACAGTCCTTTTATATGGGCCACAGCGCATCGAGACAGATAATGGGCCTGCTTACTGTAGCAAAAGAATAAAGCAATTTCTGCAGATGTGGGGGATAGAACACATAACAGGCCTCCCCAATTCTCCTACAGGGCAAGCGATTGTGGAGAGAGCAAAGGGTACCTTGAAAAGATACTTGAGTAAATATATGGATACCAGAGAGCCACAAGAAAGGTTGTTAAAATGTTTGTTTGTTTTGAACCACCTGTGTGTTTTTGGGGAAAATAAGGTTCCTGCTGTGATTCGTCACTATGTACATGAAACAGATGGCGTAAAGAAGGATGTATGGGTGAGATACAGAGATCCTAAAACAGGACAATGGCAAGGTCCTGCTAAGGTGTTATATTGGGGCCACGGATATCTTTGTGTTTCTACCCCTACAGGATCTCTGTGGGTGCCTGCTAAATGGACCCGAGCAGCTGTGTTTGATGGAAACTTTATGTTGTTGCTTTATTAATTTTTGCTTCTTTTGTGGACAGTGTAGACCATCAGGCATGGGCCCCACCTCAGCCCAAGACTAACATATGGGTCACCCTGGCAAACCTAACTAAACAGGAGACCATTTGCCTGTCATTATCTTCTACTGGCAATCCTTTCACAACCTGTTTGGTTGGATTACCAGCAGATCCCTGGCCGTGCCCTTCACATGCACCAACTTGTAAGGTCAGCAATGCTAGGACGAGTGTGGATAATTGGGATCAGTGGATTTCCCACTTTCCTATAGCACCACAGGAACCCCAAGAGTTGGAGCTGTTAGGGTCAGCGATGGCAGATGCATGTATTTATTTTAACCATAGAAGCCTGCTGTCAGTCAAGAACCATTCTAATGTTGTAACTTCTAGCATGGCTGTCTACCGGAATGCATCGGCCTGGTGCAATTATACAACAAAGAGAGTGTCAGTCTCATCCAATGACCCTATTCAATTGCCAGCAGGATATTTCCTGATATGTGGAGACCGTGCATGGGCCGGTATCCCATCAATGCTGCACGGGGGACCATGTACACTTGGACGGCTGTCTCTACTTACACCCAACATGTCCATGATACTGAACATGAGCCGCCGCCATCGTAGAAGCAAACGAATGGCTCATGCATTTGCAGCTGACTGCCAGGACGATGTAAAGTTTTGGTCCCCAGCAGCCATATTTGCAGCATTTTTCTTAGCTCCAGGGGTATCAGCAGCACGTGCTCATGCTATTTTAAATAGGTTAGGGTGTTGTCTTGCTAAACAAACAAATGCAACTTCTTTAGTGATTTCTAGTCTTTTGCTTTGTGTAGATTTTATTCGCCATGCGACGCTTCAAAATAGAGCTGCAATCGATTTTCTCTTACTTGCACAAGGCCATGGCTGTGATGAATTTGAGGGCATGTGTTGCATGAATCTTTCTGATCATGCACAGTCTGTTCACTCACAGCTCTCTGAGTTACGGAGGTTAACTGGGAACTTACAGGTGGAATCAGGCCTTGGTATTGATGGATGGCTCAAATCTTTAAGCTTAGGGTTATAGTTACGCTCTATTGTTAAGGTTAGCATTGTAGTAGCTATTGTAGCTTTGTTGTTAATATTAGTTTTGCCTTGTTTTTGTATATGCTTGCAGAATATGGTGTGAAAGATGATAACTACCGCATTTAATCAA
Source organism: Molothrus aeneus (assembly GCF_037042795.1). Taxonomy (NCBI): domain Eukaryota; kingdom Metazoa; phylum Chordata; class Aves; order Passeriformes; family Icteridae; genus Molothrus; species Molothrus aeneus. The sequence goes on from NC_089660.1 coordinate 18,623,465, forward strand.
ACCATGCTTGTTCAACAGAAAAACGGGGGAAATGTAGAGAGCTTTTTGGATAATTAGCTAGCTGAAAACAGCCACTTCGATGTGATACTGTTGGATAAGGATAGGGGAAACAAGCTGGGAATTATGTAACCAGTGTCCAATCACTGACAAAGGTCATAGTGACCTTCGCTGAAACGGGAAGACGGGGGAGAAAATCGCTTGCCAGAAAATGTAGATATCCTAGGTAGAGAAGCTAGAAGAATGCAAACATAGAAACAAAATAATCATTAGAGCATAGAAGTAGGTGTGATTGATCCAAGTGTGCTTTAACCAATAATGAGCTCAGCTTTTGCAATATGTATAAGCTTCATTAACACCAATATAAATATGTGTGAGCTTTCAATAAACTTTGGGATTTGCCATCCACGCATATCGTGTGAGGCATTTCTTCTGCCATTCATGACATGCACCTGCAGCCCATGGAGATCCACAGAAGCAGAGATCAACCCACAGCCCATGGAGAGGTACCCATGCCAAAGTGGGTGGATGCCTGGAGGAGGCTGTGATCCAGTGGGAGACCCATGAAGAGAGGCCCCAGCTCCCAGGCTGGAGCAGCCTGTCCTTAGAGGACTGCACCCTGTGGAAGAGTGACCCACGCCACAGAAGTTTTGGGAGGACTGCTACCCATGGGAGGGACTCAAGTTGCAGGAGGCCAGAAGAAACTATTACTCATTATGAGATGAAGCCACATCAGAGAAGTTCAGAGAGAACTGTCTCCTGTATGAGGGACCCCATGGTACAGCAGGGGAATGACTTCTGTCCCTGAGCAGTGTGAGAAGCTATGGGTGATGGGTTTACCGTAACCCCTATTTCCTGCCTCCATCTACTGCTGGGTTAGGAGTTACAGCTGGAAGGAGAGAAGGATGGAAGGAAGGTGTTTTTAGTGGCTTGTTTTGCTTCTCATTATCCTGCTCTGATTTTGTTAGTAATATCAATTTACTTTAGATATCTAAATTGAGACTGTTTTGCCCTTGATGGAATTAAGTGAGCAATCTCTCCCCGTTCTTAACTCATGAACCTTTAATTCTATATATTCCCCTCTGTCCAGCTGCAGAGGGGGTTAAGCGAGCAGCTTTTGTGGGTGCCTGACCTCCAGCCAGGGTCAAACCACAACACCCTGTTAGTCCAGTAGAGATATGTCTGATGCTAGAGGCATACAGGAGGCCTAAGGGACATGGCACACACCTTGGCTCAAGAACTTCAGCCTTTAGGTGGCTGAAGTTTTTGTTTCCTCAAAAACCAGCTGCCAACAGAGGCTCCTCTGCCAAGTCAAACAACGCATCATCTGGGGCACCACAGCATCAGCTGGCCTCTGTGTGTGCAGCACCGCCCAGAGGCTGCAGAACCAGGGGCACATGTGGGATGGGGAGCTCCTGCCCACAGCTTCATGCCAGGATGGAGATCCCAGAATCACCTGGCAGGAGTGCTGAGCAGCTGGGAACAATAATTACACAGTTGTCCTTAATTAGGTTATACTGCAAATTTGTTCTCATGCACGTGGGTGGCAGTTGAGAAAAATAAAATTCTACCCAAAAATAAAGCACTAAGACAAAATGCTACCAGAGGAAGCTACTATACAGGAATGCTCTCAGAAAATAGCAGCCTGAGAAACTTTACAAGCTAAATATTGGCACTGTGGTACAGAGTTAAAGAACTAATGGGTTGTGTATCTCCTTCACAGAAAAAAATCTTTTCAGTAAAGCTGTAAAGCTGCCTATATACATCTGCCATAAATGTTAACAACTCTGTGTCAGCTTGAAGTAAGCAGGCTGAATAGAGCCATCATTTTAAAGCAGTTTCTATTTCCATACACAGGTAACACTACCCTCTGCTGTAGGACACCACAAAGTGCCTGGCCAGCTAGCACTGCAACCAGCACAGCCACCAGCCCCAAGGAAGTCTCTGGACACCATGTCCTTCTCACCCTAGTGGCAAATCACTGCTTTCCCTGGTGAGCCACACTTGGCCCATCCCAGTTGCTGCCCTGAAGGTGCTGTGCAGTGTGTGAGGGCAACAGGGATTTCCAGGGTTCCCATGGTTCTGGCACCTCAATGCAAAGTGCATTGGCTTGCATAGCTTAAAATGCGTCTGTACTGCATTACATTCAGGTCTTTGCTCTTGTTTCTATTAACTTATGTTACATATGAATTATTTAAAAATGAAGTTCAGTCTTTTATTACCCTTTCCTCATGCCTTATTCTGGTCTCTGTTCAAATTGCAAAGTGATCTGAACCAAATATTTACTCTCTAGAAGGCTGAATAAGAAATACAGTTGCTCTGTTGCAATCAACAGCCTAAAATCCAGGTCTAAGATCAGTCTGTGCCCTATAGAGAATAGGCCAGGACTGCTGAAGCATAGCCTCTTCCAGGGTACCTCAGGTTGTTCTGAAAGGTCTGTCCTAACCCCTCAGGCAGCCTTTTCCTTCCACCAGGATGGTTATAGCATGCAGACAGCAGAGAGCACTGCCTTCTGCCTTCCAAACATCTAGGAATTCCCAACTCCCAAGCTGAGGACATGCAAGAGGGACTAGCAGCAGCAGTGTATGTATGTGCTCATGGGGTAAGCAAGGAGAAATTTAAATAAAAAGGTCAGTCATACTCCTAGTACCTGGAGCGTCTCTGCTAGGAAATGTCATGTTATCTAACAGTCTGTTTCTCTGGCAGCTCTAGCACTTGAAGGCATGTGAAACCACACACCTTTACATGGGTCAGGTCAAAAGGAGATGGCACCAAATCTTTCTGAGTGTGAATGAGATGGAGAAAACACATCTAGCCTAGCAATCCTTTCACAAAAATCACATTTGCTCATCTACCGATCTTCCAAAACCCTCTCCATACAGAAGTATCCATCACTGATCTGCTTTCAAACTCCTATAAAAGCCTGAAACAATTGTTATACATACAGATCAGTCCAACTGCCACCCAAGAGTGGCTTGTCCCTTTCTGTAGGTCCCTTTTTATCACAATCCCTGGCCACAATGTTGACTCTCTTATGTTCAGTGCAGACAAGAAAGCCTTAGACTACAAAATATTTAAAATATTTAAAGCTGGAATAAGCCATCAAAGAAACCTACTGAGACAGGAGATTGAGCACAGGGAAGGTATTTCACTGGGTAATATGTAGTTAAGCTGAGACAATCCTTCCCACAGCTGTTGCAGGTAATAAATACACACTGGGTCAAAAATGACCAAAAAATCCTCTTAGAAAAAAAAAAACCAGTGCATGAAGTCTAATTAAATTCTTACTTCTAGAATTCAATAAATTTCTAGATTACTGACCTCTAGAGGTTAGGCGTTTATTGAAAGAAGTACCTGGACACAATTGCCATGCTCTAACAGCCTTTCTATGGCATCTGATATACACATCACCTAAAACAGGCTACTGAGTCTAAAGGGCATCTGAGCTAACCCAGTAGAGCAGCAGCACTTATGGCCAAGAAAAAACATTTTAGGGATTGCACAGTTAGAAAGAATTGAAGAAAATTACACAGCTGCAAAGCTTCTGCAAAAATAGGCAAGGGTTTCTGTAAGTCCCCAGTCTCAAGTTTATCTATGTTTTATATAACAGTTAGTAAATGACATTTGGATTTCTGTAGTTATTATGCATCACACCTACTTGTTCCTAATTCTGGTGGTCTTCAGTCAAAATTGAAGCACCCTTTGTTGAATTCAGTTTATTTTATTCAAAATGGAAGTAAAAGAAGGAGAATTATGGGTATTTCAATCCTGAGAAAGAGTATCAGCAGCTCTAGGATTTAACACCCTGTAAAAAATACAGCTGACTTTACACAGTAGGTCAGTGTGCCATAGAGTTAACCTAAGATAGAAAACAGCTGCTTTGGGGCCAGGACAGCAGAATTATGGTCAAAGGAACAGAACAAAAGCCTCACAACTTGGGAACACCAAAGCTGCCCTCCTCAGGAACACAAACCCTGTGTGATGATTTTTATTTTTCACCCATAATGCAGAAATAGCAGCATTTCTTTTTGTCACAACACCCACACACAGATGAACTTGCTAAAGACTGAGATGCCCAAAAACTATGGCTACAAATACCAAAAACAGCTGAGGGAGATCTACTGAATTGCAGCAGGAGATTTCTGCAATTTTTTTAGCAACCAAATGAATAACAGCCTATCTGAAAGACTCTGAAGGATATAATTCAAACTTAGGCAAGAGCTCTTCAGACAGGCAGTTCTAGCACCAGGAAGGAAAGAGCAATTCTGGTACTGGAGCATGCCTCTTACAGCACTCCCAAAACTCCCTAGGCTCCTCTAGACTTTTAGCAAGAAACTAAACTCCCAAAACTCCCAGGTCAGACTGTACATGGCTCAATTGTTTCTAAAGACCCTTAAGACAACACCACTGAGTAAATTATAATCTTACATATATCCAGCATTTCATTCATTGCCTGTAAAAGAAGGCTGATAGAATGATGTTTTTCCAGCTCTGCTCCAAGAGGACAAATCTGAGCTCCCTGTTGCCAAGCCTGAAAATGCATTTAAAGACATGGCACGCCAGAGGCATTGATACAGCTCTTTTGTTTATGTGTGAGGCATAAACTTACAACATCTTCAAATGATTGCTGTATCTGACTGTGGGAGTGCTTTTAAATTCTATTATTTTTCATTCTAATTTCATTGTTGAAGACAGAAGGGAAAGAAAAGCAATTGATGGGAAAAGATAATAAACAAAACCTGTGTAGCTAACGAATCACCCATGCTCACTTGATCTATTGCTTCAGGCAAGTTAGATAAGAGTAAAATCAGGCAGTTTTCTGAGTGCTGTGTTCTATTGAAAGCTTAGTCCTTGAATGTAATGAAACAATTACTATAATACATAATATTCATTATAACAAATACACCGAAGTGCAGCATGCTGTTCTCTTGTCCACCCAAACCCAGCAAAAGCCAAACAAAGGGAAACAATACTCTTAAGCCTGGCTGCAAGATCTGGAACTTTCCATTAGAGGTTTACATCTTTACATCCAGCTTTGCTGAAGATATACTTTCTGGCCAAAGGTTCATTTTCTTTGCTTTGTACCTCAGCTTCTACATCTATGAAATAAGAGTACAAGGCAAAGCCCCCTTCAGAAATAAACCTACTGCATCAATGGTACAGACCTGAGGATGGGCTTTTCTGAAGTAACACCTCAAGCATCACAGAGCTGAGATGAGAGACCATTAACTATTTCAGCTGTGCCATGGCTATAGTTCTGGCATGCTCTCACCCTACCAAGTCTGAACATAAACAGAATTAAACCCCAAAAGATGACACTGTCTTCAAGACAATAATACTCTCCAAAACTCTACTGGGCTTGCTCTTGCAGAGCACTTTTTGGATAAGAAAGCCTGCTATAACCTTGTTATTTACTGAGGAGGAAATTATGCAAATGCTGCTGTAACAACAAAAAAGTAGTCAACCTGTATTTGTAGGGCAGGGTAGAGTGAGGGTTGAAATACTGCTTGCTGACTGGAAAATATATTCCTGCAGAATCACAAGCAGTTATTTCCACCATCACCTCTCATTCCACAAATACTCACAAAAATTTACAGAAGATGCCGATTATTTAAACTGGTGGGTGAAAGCACAGCACTGTTAGGACAGCCAGACTACGTATCAAAGAGTTTTCACAGCATTTGTCACAACCTCCACTTTCACTACATTGCAACGAGAGAGGAGGGTTCCTGCGATAGATAGACCCTTCCAGCTTGCACAGCTTTAAACCTTCTTTCGACTTCAATCCCCAACATTTGTTAGTCTCAGGTGATACCAGCACTGTGCATATTTGGAAGTACAACCTCCAAAGGGTTGAGGAATAAGAGCTGAGGATGGACCCCTGCAGTTTTAGGATGAGGGGAGCAATATGAAACACCCTTGATAACATTGCTAAAGTTGAATTTCCCACAGCAGTGGGAGATGCGCGCAAATGGTAGTTTTGGAAATGCCTCTTGTTGGCTGAGCTCCCTCTGTCCTTCAAGAGGACATGGAAAAACAGTTACTTCAGGATTAGAGTTACAAAAGTATCAGATAAACATGTTTCCTCCCAAAGCTCCCAGCAGCTCCATATCTAATTGAGCTAAAGCTGTTACTTTCTGCTGTTTCATTACAGGAAGAGGCTGAGTGTGACATCTCTCCCTTGCATGCAGTTCAGGGCTCATGGAATGAGGGCAATGAAAAGAGAGAGGCTATTTCTCAGGTAACCCACCAGGCACTGTTCTCTGCAAAAGGTTTGCCTGTCACCCCGCACATCCTCTCTTTTCCATTACTTCCTTGGTACCCTCTCATTTTAAGGTGCAGAATTACTTACGTACTAGAGACAAGCTGGAACCTAAATGCTAAGCTATCCCTCTTTTTATGCTGCACAGGAACAGTGAGCTTGGTACCGAGTTTCCTGAGAATAACAATGTCAAAAGTCAAAATGCAAGGAATCCTTTTGGATTTTGTCATGAAGGTATAGATACGGCTTCACAGTCTTCTGCAGTCCATTGATCAGCAAACATACCTGGTTAAGGACTGCAAGCTTTGAATGAGGCTCTTCAAACAAAAAAAAAAATATGTTATGCAAACTTCAACTCTGGATTTCTCTTCAGATGAAGAAGGAATTATTTCAATGGCTTTATCAATAATCAAAAAAGCATTCTCTCTATGTCTTTTTAGAGGAAATTAGAGCAAGGACACTAGCACATCAGAAAATCTGCTAATTCTGCACACTACTTTGTGTTCATAAATTTTGAAGCACTACAGTCCATTGACAGTCTGAGAGCAAAATACATAAGGAACCAAAAGGATCCTGGAGGCAGCATGCCTCTGGCAGCAAGAAGACCTCTGTCAAGGCTGACCCCACCTGGCTGTGCCACTGTTGTGTGGCACAAGTGTTATGGCATCAGTAGCTACTGATGGTACAACAGGCAGCCTGGTACAGTTGTTAGGCTGTTTCCTAATCAAATTAAATTTTGATCACATACAAGTAGTGCCTATGTCGCATCCAAATCCATATCATCAGTTATGGTGAAATGTATTTTTGTCCATGTCTGATCATTCTTTTCCTATTAGGGCAGTTTGCTAGTTCACTAAGATAACACTAACACAGGTGCTGCAACATGGCCAAATGGTCTGAACATAAAAACATTTTTTAAATCCTTGACTACTATTAGTAAATTTGCTTCATTAAGGTATGCTATAACCAAACAACAAATACAGAACAGAAGCGAAGAGTGCCTGGGCAAATAAACACTCAACATCCAAAAATAGCCTCCATAATCATTCACAATGATTCATTAAGTATTCACAAGCATTCATTTCTGGGAATGAAGTTCACACAAACAAATTCTTAACAGTAGAATTTCTCACTCCACAGTGCTCCAGAGATCTTTTCTATGCACAAACATGGGAAATAAATTGTTTGTATGAAATGTTCCATCATGAAAATGCAAGCAGAAATGACACTTTGATTGCCATAAATGTCATCAATTATTTATTTTCTGTGCAGTGGTTACAAAGTCATCTGCTATATTTTAAAAACATCCCACAGGCAACATGAAACATTTAAGTGGCTGTATACTGCAGAGAGCTTGATTTAAACAGTCTTCATTTGGCTTCTCACAGAAGCAAAAACTGGCAGTTTGACAGTCAGCACCTTTCTTGGAAGCTTAACCTCATTCAGAGCCACTGAACAGGACATTTCTAGTCCAGCAATATAACAAGTATATATCTTAGCACAGCATGACACAGGCAACTGTATTCACATTGGAGAAAAAGATCATGTATGAATAAGAATTTGACTTTTCCCAGAGGTAACAGATAACTTCCAAAAGCCAAACTACAGATTCAGAGAGAAGACAGTAAAATTCCCATCTCACAGACAAGTTCTTAGCACATCCAGATTTCACCTAAACCAGAAGAATATTGTTTATTATTCTTTTCTACTTGCATTTTATTATTCTGTGTGTTCCACTTACAACTCTTGCCATAATTTTGCACATTACTAAGGACTAAACTAACTGGACTAAACTCCATTATGCTGCAAATGCATATTTCCTGCTGATTTTCCTGCATCATAATGCATCTTTTTTTTTTTTTCCCTTTGGGAGGTTACAAATTTTACTTAACCCTTTGGATTAGCAGATCTCAAGACCAGACTTCATTAGTTTAAGTCACTTATCCAAATAGCAGTATCAAACAGGAGACCTCATGTTTATACATGGGCCTGTAACTCTTTTCTAGTATTTCTGCTCTGAAACAGATTAAGAGGCCCTAAATCATCCATTGAGGATGGGTATAGCATAGCACTCTCATGCCTATTATTTTATCAACATATAAAAATAAAACATTATTTATGTTTTATTTAATAATAAAACAAATAAAACATGTGCAAGACCAAATGGAAGTCCAGAAACTCTGTATTTCACTGTGCTCAACAGTGAAAAAAAAAAAGAGTAATGGCCTTGATTTGGAGGAAATATGCTCTTTCATGGCCCTGTCTTTTATTTTCTGTTTACAGAGTAAACAAACAACAACACAAACTCAAATATGTGCAACTCTACCATTCAGACCAAAAAAGGGGCAATGAACAGAAGGAATTTTTTTTTTTTTTTTAGCCGTGTACAGGTTGAGAGACATAGTAAAAAACACCCAAAAAGGCACCAAAAAAATCAACCTGGACTTTTGGCAGGTGCCAGTGCTCCAAGGCAGCCACAGCACAGCCTGGACAGTACAGTCCAGGTCCACTGGAGGGTGCTCTTGGTTTGCAATAGGAACATCAGCGCTCAGGTGCAGGAGTGTGGAGCCACAGCAGCCCCTGCCCCAATGGCATTCTGCGTGACACAAACTGACAGGATTCAATCAGCTACTGGCAGGGCCTGCTAGCAGCAACAAAAAGGCAGCTATGCTGATGCTGACCTTTCAAGAGTCAGAAATAGTTAACAATTCACACAGCAAGTTACAGAGAATGAGAATGGGGTTATGAAATAGGGTCTTGCCTTATCAGTGAAACAGACCTCATAGCTGGACCCTGAACAAAAGACCACCTGAACTTTTACTGCATAGTCTGGGGTCTTCCTGTTGTGACATCATCTTCTGCTATGTCTCTTGTTACCTGGCTGTCTCTTGCCACAGGTGTCCCTGGGCCCTTTGTAATGCAAGGGATTGGTACCAGTTCACAGGCTCTTGAGTCCAGCAGTTGAAGACTGAGACCACTGTCTCAAGAAACCCACTAAATCAAAAAAAGGGGGAAGATTGAACATGTGGACTAATTAGATAAGAAGCAAGAGAACCATTAACCAAAGAAGTTGAGTACTAATTAATAAGAGAATTAGGTAATTTGTGGCAAATGAACTGTGATTTGTTTGCTAAAATCTATATGTTAGTGTAAATTTTTCAGAATTGGTGTGCTTGATTTGTGAAAAGCTTTTACTTTGCACCCTCTGCACAGAATAAACATCTCCTTTCTGAACTAGGCCCTGTGTCTCTGTTTAGAGAGCCCTTAAATCAGCAACAATGCCACCTGGGCTTCTCACCTCAATACAATCTTCCCCATTACCTTATCCTGGGAAGATGCCCTTTCTCTGGACACCCCAGCCTTGAGGCTAACAGAGCTGGTGAATGCTGGGACATTGCTGCCAGTGCAGACCTTGCCTTTTGCTTGCATACTCAATAGTCCCATGCACAGAATATGCTGAGTTAGAAGACAGCCAAAAAGATCATTGAGTTCAACTCCTTGCCATGCACAGAACCATCCCCAAGAGTCACATCCTCTGCCTGAGAATACTGTCAAAACTTTTCTTGAATTCTATCAGGTTTGGTGTTGTGACCACTGCCCTGGAGAGCCTGTTCCATTGCCCAGCCACCTAATGGGTGAAAAGCCCTTTCCTGTATCCAACCTACACCTCCCCTGACACAACTTCAGGCTGTTCCTTCGGGTCCTGTCACTGGTCACCACAGATGATCAGTGCCTGCCCCTCCACTTCTCCTCACAAGGAAGTTGTAACTGTAATGAATCTCCCCTCAGTCTCCTCTTCTCCCGATGAACAGACCAAGTGCCCTCAGCTGCTTCTCATAGGGCTCCCCCTCAATGTCTTTCCCTATCCTTGTTGTCCTCCTTTGGACACTCTATAATAGCTTAATATCTTTTTTATATTGTGGTTACCAAACCTGCACGCAATACGTGAGGTGAGGCTGACCCAGTGCAGAGCAGTGTGGGACAACCCCCTCCCCAGCCTGGCAGGTGATGCTGTGCCTGATGCCCCTCAGACATGGATGTCTCACCTGGCTCCCAGGGCACTGCTGACTCATGTTCAACTTCCCACTGACCAGGGCCCCCAGGACCTTTTCCACAGCACTGCTTTCCAGCCTCTCATTCACCAGTCAGTCTGTAGATCCAGGGTTGCCCAATCCCAGGCGCAGAATCCGGCACTTACCTTTATTGAACTTTATAGACTTGGTGATGGCCCAGCCCTCTGATTTGTCGAGGTCTCTCTGAAGGGCCTCCTTGGCTTTGAGAGAGGCAACAGCTCCTCCCAGTTTTGTAACATCTGTGAACTTGCCGAGGATCCCTTCCAGTCCTGCATCATTTATGAGGATGCTGAAGAGCCCAGGGCTGAAGATGGAGCCCTGCAGAACCCCATTAGTGACAGGTCTGATGTCACGCCAGTCACTGTCACCCTTTGCACCCAAACTGTGATCCAACTGTTCACACATCTCATTATATGTTTATCCAGTTAAGCCCTAGACATTTTGTCCAGAATGAATCTGTGAGAGACAGTATTGAAAGCTTTACTGAAATCTAAAAACATTACATCAACTGGCTTCCCTTGATCAAGCAAGTGGGCTACCAAGTCATAAAAGGAAATCAGGTTTGACAAGCAGGACTTTTCTCTCAAGCATGACCAATGACAACATAGTCTTTCGGGTGTTTTTCAACATCTCTCAGAATAATCTTCTCCATTACTTTACCCAGCACTGAAGTGAGACTGAGAGGTCTGTCATTTCCAGGGTCCTCCTTCTTGCCCTTCTTGAAAACTGAGACAATGTTCACCAGCTTCCAGTCAGCTGGGATCTCTCCAGGTTCCAAGACTGATGAAAAAATCACTGAGAGACATTTTGGAATTACATCTGTCAACTCTTTGGGGAGAGCAGGTTAATTAAAATAGTAAGCAAAACCAGCAGTGGAAGTCTATAACTTGATTGAGGACTGCAAAAAGTCTTCAGTTTGCATCCTTCCAGAGTGGAGAGAAAAAAAAATCCATGCTGTTGCAAACATTGAGTGTTTTAATAATTCTGCCTTCCAAGCCTCCAATAGAATCAATGGTCTTGATTCAATGAAGTCAACCCTGGTTTATACCACTACAGCCTTTGTGTTTAACGGTGCTTGCATCTGCACCTGTGTGCCTCTGCTCAGGAGTTGCTTTAGGGATACCCCAATTAGGATACCCCAAGGTAATGGAAATAAATTTACTCTTTGCTTTCTAGCTCCAAGTTTGTGGTTGTCCTGGGTGCCTGCCTGTGTCAACTCATGCAGCTCTGCATAGCAGCAGGGAACTTAAGGAAGCACCTTTTAGCTAGGGAGAAATCCTATTACCAACATTCCTTCTTTCATCTATTCATGGTATGAACTCATCAGGAATGAAAAGGGACCATGGTGATTAACTGGCAAACTATCTGTGATTGAAAGCATCTTCTTAATAGATTTTCAAATAAAAAGACATTTGGGTTCAAACTTCAACAGATGCTGCTCCCATAAGGACACTAAAGTAAAGCAAGGACAGAGATAATGAAGTCTCAGATTTCCACCAGCAAATTACTACATAAAAAGAGAGATTCAAAAAGACCTCTCACTGTAGGTAGGAAGATTTACTGGTTTTTTAAATTAGATTTCCTCTTCATTTATTTTCAGTTGTTCAGGACAATCCCTGGAATCAATCCAGGCTGGGGCACGAATAGACAGACAGCAGCCCTGCTGAGGAGGACTTAAGGGGGCCGGTGAATGACAAGCTGGACATGAGCTGGCAATGTGTGCTGGCACTCAGAAACCAACAGCATCCTGCCACCACCACCATCAGGCAAGAAGGGAGCTTCTTTGCAGACACTGGCAAGTCTAAGGCATTTCTGCTTGACAGGAGGACAGGACAAAAAGAGAGCTCCAGTCCTTCCAGGAGAGGACAAACACACACCCTCTCCTCTGTATGCAGTGATAAAGATCGCAGCCTATGTGAAAGGGAAGACACATTAAGTCTTAATTGAACAAGTTCAAGTAAAGCTGACAAGACTTTAGCTTCTTCCTTAAAATTATGCAGTCACATGCCTCGTGGCCACTAAACAAATTGTCTACCACCAGGTTTTAGTAAATTGTATATAGTGCATACATTATGAAAACACACCCTACTGCCCTAACCCAGAGTAGGGGACAATTTGTTTCCAAAATTAAGTTTGCTAGCTAATAATGGCTGGCAGCAACTGCTGCTGCTACTGTCATAATGATAGCACTTTCTTATTTTTATGCCTCTATTCCCTGAAACAATCTTGATGCCTCACTGTGCACTAATGCTACCTTCCAATAAACATTTAAAAAGGCGTTAAGTACAGCACCATGCCAAAAGCTACTGTAACTACAAGCAGAAGTGTCTAAATGACCTGTTTAAGAGCCTGGAGCATTGTAAGGAAAATGTGTTTCTTGCTTACATCGCCATATATTCCTCACTGAACACTTGGATTGATGAGGTCAGGAGGAGGTCCCCAATATGTAGGGACACACACAGAATTTGAATTTTCATGCCAGGACAAATGGCATAGGCCTGCTCTAGGCACACATACCTCCCATGATCCCTACATGCAGCAGAAAGGTACAAGCCTTATTACTGCTGTGCTGTACTCCCAGAGCAGATGAAGAAGCAGCTCTTCTATACTGCTGCTGCAAACTATCATTTGGGTCTATGCATTCTGATTTACATACAACTGAAAGAGCAGAGATATGCTGAGATATGAGGGTAACTGTAATCCTCTAGGACAGATCAGTTTCTATGCCTTGAACATTGACAAAGGAGATGTTGCTTTAGAAAAGCGCTGATGTATCAATCACATGCAGAGCTCACTTTGCACTGCCCATCCTCTGAGCAAGGGCAGTCCAGGTTGGTCACTGTGTAGCCAAACCAGAGTTACTGCCTTATTAGGCCACAGCAGATGAACATTTTTACTGATACGCCTTTCCACACTCCCATGTCTATGGAACAGTCACTGAAGAATGAGTTTTTGCATTCCTCAAGATGTTAAAGCTTTTGAAAAAAAACCACATACCCCAAGAGACTACTGATGTAAAAATACTGTTTAACACTGATGAATGTTAAAAAAATCAACAGCACTACTCAACCTGCCCCTGACATCCCTGTGACAGTGAGGAGTCAGGCTCACCCACATAGGAGATTACCCAGCATTCAGTGATTTATTCATCCTCAGGGTGAACCTTCCCTGACTCAGCAGACCAGCCTAAGAATTGGGAATGGCTCACCTACAACTCTCAAGTCACACACTGCTCTGAAACATGAAAGGCAAGGCCTATGCCATCACTGTTTCACACAACTAATTGCATGACTGTGATGGATAACTCCTGCTGCCATCTGTCCAATGGCCGAGGCCAGCAAAACCTTCCTGGTTCTTAGACTGACAGTCCAGCATCGTCCTAAAGGAGCACAGTGTCACACTCACCTGCCAAGGCCTTCCTGAAATATGTGAAAAGGGAATTATATTGTTTAGCACGCAAAGAGGTCACAGTGTGCTGACAGTAACCCACAGGTTACTGACCAGGAGCTTCACTGACTCTGTAAGCTTGAAGCATAAACTCTTTCAGCCTCTGAAAATATAATTTTTTTCCTATCCAGTCTTAGTCCAAGGAGAAAGTACAGCTTCTTGTAAAGTCAGCTGTTGATAAAACAACCTTTTGAAAACTCATTTTAGCTTTGTGCAGATCAAGCAGTGAGAAGCTGGGATATGGGAAGTGCCTTCTTAACTATAATCTTGACTCAACTGCAGTTATGATTTTCTCCAAGCCCAGAGTAGATATATGGACATCAAATGCATGTAACAGCAGAGTTAAGCCAAACAGAATGTAGTAAGAGTGATTTTTTTTCGTTTATTTTATTTACTAGTTCTAGTCCTCTCCGTAGATTAATCTCCCTGCAGATTAGTTAAAATAAGTAAATAAAAATAATGGTAGCTGACAAAATAAAAGCCATTCTTACTTCCAAAAGCACAGCCAGAATCTCATCTTTATTGGAGTGTGTTCCCCACTGCCGGTGACTGCCAGCACCCAGGAAGGATTCACAGTAACATTTTATGGAATAACACTCATTATTAATATAAAATTGTGACAGGTTAAGGTTGGAAGATTGTCAGTGATAGTGTCTGACTGTAAAAATATGCTTGAAGGAATGTACAGACAAGCTCTAATACCAGATAAAATGTTTAGCAAACATAGAGTATGATTCTTTCCCAACAGGGGTCTCTATGGGGACAAAGACAGCTGCAGCCCCTTGACTGATCCCCACAGTTATGATAGAGTATTCCTTAATTTTCCCCTATTCTTGTAGGATTTTTATATTCTTTTTTTGTGTTTAGGCGGACCTTCAATTGACTCGAGTCAGACAGACACATCTTTTTTACTGATGAGTATAAAATTGTCTTGCTTTTACAGATACAGTCAAAAAGAACACAGAGCACATGCCCAGTGTGGCTGTACCTTGGGGGCAGGGAACTTTGGGATGGAGGAGTGCTTTAATGTTATTATTAGGCTTTAATGAAGCAAATTCATCTAAGGAGAGGGATTTCACCACAGTTGTTGGCTCAGTGGTAGGATATATTCCTTTATCTTCCCTGGTATTAGGTTTATCAGCTGCAAAGTACCATCAAGCTCCCTTCCCTGCAAAGATTCCCACAGAGCCTGGCCAGGGTGTCTCTGCTCTGCCCTACCCTACATTCCATCCCCCTCAGGAGGTGTGTGTGGATGGGGAATCATCCTGGAATAGGTTTCAAGTCATGCCAACTGCATTCCATTCAGGGAGCAGCAAATATGATTTACCCTGAAATTTCTGTACTGCTGTAACTCATGTTAAGATGCTAATATAACTCTTCATTTTTCTCTAACTGTATTCCATTACATGTCCACAGGGACACCAGTCATTTTCCCACATTCAGCTATGTCACACCAAAGAAATTTTTTATCCTGGAACTACTAGCTCCTCCAAAGAATATAATTTAGGTTTTCTAAAATCACATTTAAGTCGAATTCAGTACAAAATTCTATCTGGAACACACCATTGAGCATTAAGAACAACCTGAAGAGACATGTCAAGTAGTTGGAGGTTCCTCACTCTGACTCAGTTCTATTTTGCACTAATACATCCATTCGCAGCACCAGCCTGGGAAAAGAAATTCCTGAATCCCAGTCCCTGTTCTGACAAAGACTGACTTCTTCATACAAAAGCACATTCAGTAACTAAGGACATACAGAGAACACAGCCTCCCATCTGCCTGTTTAACAAACTTTGCCTCTTGGCTTTTCTAAAAGGTATGAGAGGAGGGTTCAGACACTCAGGAAGTATCGCTCATGGCACTTGGATCTTTTCAGCCAATAAAATGTATGCTGTCAAATCCCTGAAATATTTGGCAATCTCCCTTTCCAAATGGTTCACTTTATTGCTATCATTTATTCTATACAAGTCCACAGTAAAAACCTCTATGCTGAAACAAAGGGAGATCTCATTTTAAAAGAAGAAATTTCTTTCCAGCATTATATTTGGCAGATAAAATACAAAAATTACATGTTTACTCTAGTCAAAACATTATTCCCCATTTGACAACCCTAGGTACAGCTGTGAAACTGAAAAAGCCTTTTCATAGCCCTAATCATAGCATCTCCAAAATCACTGTGGAGTTGGGACCAAAGCCAAAAGCATGTCTGGGAATTAGCATAGAGAGGAACAACCACAGAAATAATTTTCTTTGCCTAAATCCTATTCCTCCATAAGAGCGCAGTAATTTTGGTAACCCACAAGCTTGATGCAATATCTTTTTCTCTCATTCAGGGTGATTCATGTGTTTCTGAGAGACAGTAAAATAAGATATAGGGAGGTTGGAAATTTGGCCTAAGCACCCTACAGCAATGTTTGGAACAGACACTTCCGTTGGAAAAGATACCAAAATAAGAAGTAAAAGCTCGACTTTGCCTTTTTTCTTCATTCCACCCACTCCTTAAACTGACATTTCCCTTATACTATTTCCTTGAGTCATTAATTTTACACACCAGGCTTTCTCTTAAGCTGCAAACTATCAGCTTCAAAATTGGGTACCCACTTGCTTCAGGAGTTAAAAGAAGAAGCCACAAGCCCAAAATCTGTTATTGTTTTGCTCTCTGTAAAGGTGCAGATTCTAAGTGATGACTGCATGATTGTGTGCATGGACAAAGCCACAGGGCAGCTCTGTGGCAGGGATTCCATGCAGAAGTGTCTACAGGATTTTTCCCTCTTTCCAAGGGCACATAAAATTTCACACACATTTTTAAGACATGAATGATACCCTTGATTGATCTATGTATATTAGCACTTCAAGTAAACCATGCCTGACTTGCTTAAATTTTCCTTAGCAGGCAGTCCTTCCGAGATGCAGATGATACACGGATGCCCCATGCCAAGACTGCAATCCCCACTTAATCACAAATCCCTTAGTCCCTGAGAACCACAAAGAGAAAAGTAAACACAGCTACTTTCTAGATTTTAAAGTGCAGGACTGCTCATCTGGGCATTTCTTCTGTCCCCATTGCCAAGCTGTCTTCATGCTCAGAAAGAGTCCTTTTTCACCAGGCACTGCAAGAAACATCAAGAAGAACAAAGCAGCTGGCAATGTCTTACTCCTGCACTGTTAAGGATTTCCAAGGATGTGTATCCAGACAAATGTTTTACTTGGTGCCAGGAAAAAGGACACAGCAAACAAAATTTCTCATTGCTGTTATTTCTCTTTTATTCAGATATGTGATCCAATTGTGAAATCAGATCAGAAACAACCACCAGGACAAGTTCAAATTCCCCTAGAAGTTCTACATCCTGCCCTGTGACTTTGAGTGCTGGGTCCACAGCTGATACTAAACAAGAATGAATAAACAACTATATTTGTCTAGATACAAAACAAAACAAAAACCACACAAACAAAAGAACAAACAAAGCTCTCTTATGATAAAGGAGATGAGGAAGGTCTGTTATGGACAGTTCCTGATAATAGCAAGGACTGGAGCATCTTAAACCAGCTGAAGATGGCTTTGTGGTCTGAAGAAATGCCAAGGGTCCAAGGAGCATGTGTGAGAACAGAGGCAAAAAATTCAGCTCAAAGAAGAGGAACTTACTTCACCCTAAGCCCCCAGCCCACAACCACCAGAAGGCACTATGCAGTGCAATCAGGAGAAGCCAAAGGTGGGGACTATGGGAATTATTTCCCAGAACTCATTATAATAAAACCTGCCTTTTCAGGGAAAGGTTATGAGTATGTATAGGCTCTTTCGCAATTATCTTGAATATGTAATATCTGTATTTATAAAGACCAGGTAAATCACCATGGCAGGTGCACCCATTTGTGGTGGAGAGATCCCTTGTGTACCCAGCACTGAATAAACATACCTACTTAACAACCTTGCTGGTTGTAGAGCCTCTACTCTGTGTGTCACTTAGTCCTATGCAATGAATGCACTTTCTGATAGAGTGGGCACACCTCATTTGATCTCAAATTAGATAAAACTTTGGATCAAGAGAAAAAAAATCTAAATGAAGGCAAACCAGTATTTTGTTTTACAAACAGGAGAGAACTCCTTTTTGCACAGGGTAGCATTTGCCACTGCTCTCGAAACAGTAGCCAATAGAATTGATTGTGGGATCTGCATCCTTGCTGCTACCCCAAGGAATGACAAGGAGATGAGACAAAGCAAAACAAATGACCTGTGGCTGGGGAAGCTGTGGGAACTACAGTGTTCCTCAGGAAAACTTGCCACTGCAAAATTGCCTGAACTGCAGATACACAGCATCACTTGACAGCTGCGTCCCTTCCAGTCTCACTCATACAGGCCTCCTCCAGCTACTGTACCTTGACGGTTAGAAGATGGGAACTGCTAGTACCATATTTGGATCACAATCTATTTTTGTCTTACAGGCTTTAACTCAATGTTTAAAAAAGATATAGTGGCGAAAAGCCAAAAGTCTTGTGTGACCTGAAAGAACAGAGCAAAGCTAACAGATCCCTCACTGTCTCTGCTCTCAGTTAACTAAAGTCTTTTCACCAAAGGAATACTCGAACAGAATTTTCTCAGCAAACAAGTTATAAGAATCAGTATTAAGACATCATTGTTTTCAGCTCCTACTTCCCCTGATTTCCAGGGCAGCAGGATGCAACATACCAGACTTCACAAGTTTTACTAGTCTGAATAAAGAACAAATGTAACATTTGGAAAAGCTAAAACACAAAGAAAGTGAGAGGTTTGCAGAACTATTTCTATATGGCATCTGGCTCTCTTTGCAAAATGTTTGACATGAAGTCTGCAGCTGAATAAAATTTCAGCTTACTGTTCTATGCAAAGCCTCACATGAAGTTATTTTAAAAGAAAGCAATTTAATTAATTAGTCCTAATGAGGATACAATTTGCTTTCAGTAGATTTGTTTTATTGAAAACAGCAGAAACAATGGAGCTGAACAACAAAACAAGCTACAATTAGAAGCTGAATGTCATTGGCCCTAGACCAACATATGTAGGTGACAGCTAATGACAAATTAATCTACATTTCTCATATTAAATTTTGATCATAATGTAGAGCATGGAAGAGGAGTGGTATGTATTCTACCAGACTTGAACTTCTCAATCAAAAACTGAAAAGGGAAAATGCTCAGAGCTACTTTTATTCCTTGACAACTCTATTAAGAGCCAAAACACATCTAGAAACTGCAGCAGCAGCAGATGTGGGAGGGAATCACAAGATTGTTACCTCTCTGATGAGCTGAGAAGTCAAAAGCATTGAAAGATTGAATTTAGTGCTACGTTTTGAGAGGATTTGGATCAATGAACCACCGTTATAGACACAAATCCTAATTCCTGAACTGTTGAACACTACTGTCACCAAAAATTGGGGAAAAAATAAAACCCTCTAGCACTGTATTTGAAATGATAGAGAATCAGGCATTAGTTTATTTTCTGGCCAGGATGTGCGAAGGAAAATATTCCAAGCACACTTTTTTGCAGGATTTCCCCCCAAACTTTATACAGTCAAAACCCATAGAGATGTGCTGTTTCAAAGTTCATTGGTCCAGAGTTGAGCAACCCTCAATATTCAGTTTCCCATTGGATCCAAATCTCCTTGCCTCCGATGTTAACTAGATCTTCATTCTTTGATTTTCTTATCAGTCTTTTCCAGACCAGATGTCTCCAATTCTTCCAGAGGCAGCATCTGTGAGTAGATATTTGTAGATAGCCTCTGATGTTCCATTGATGTTCCATTTATGGCCTTTTATCTTTCTGGGTATCTTTGGGCTACTCCCAGTCTGTTGGTATGTTAAGCCCATCTCCTTAGAGTGATTCTACATCTCTTGAGAAAACTAAAGAAAATTCCTTTCCCCAAGGCAAAGTCAACTCAAGCCTAACTGGAGAGACAAAACTTTAAAAGTTATATTGTTTCCAATAATACAAATTACATGACTGACATTACTCTCAGACAAAATCAGACAACCCCAATTTCTGGCTATGCAGAAAATTTGATATTCAGGTTTGCCTGCTAGTTTCAATACAGCTCAGCATGTAACAGTGAGATAGCACAAGTCACAGTGGCAGATAAAAGGAGTAAGGTGGAAGAGGACATGGTCTTGGAGCAACCCCCATGCCTCCCTTGTACTTCTGACTACAGTCTGGCCAGAGAACAGGGCAGAAACTCTCTAAAGCCAGTTGGCTCTCACAATTAAGGGATGAATATTATGTGTATGTTAAGAGAAGTTTTATAGATGTATAGTTACGTTCCTGTGATATGCTCTCCCCATAGTCATATTTCCCTTCTCCTTGCATTGTTGTCACTGGACGGCCTTGGTAGCCACGGCACTTGGGGGGAGGGCAGGCTTGTTACTAGGAGGCGCTGCATGGCAACACCTGACCTCCAATGAAGTTGCAAGAAAGTGATCTCCACCAATGGACGACAGAGAAAGAATTGACTGACAGGAGGGGCCAGGGTACAAACGGTGGAGCATCCATTTTGTAGACGAGCACATGGTGGTATAATTCCATGGTCTCAGTGCTGTAAATTTTTCCTTATTCAGTCTTTTGTTGTATTTTGTTAAGGTTTAATAAACCTTTGAAATTTTTAAAGTGAGTGTCATTTCCCACAACTGATCACCTGTCCCTTGCTAGGCAAAGGAGTTATCGCCTTGTGCCCATCTAATAAAGCAAGGATAAAGAATAATAATGTGTAATACTTCTAAATCCACAGTTCTAAGTTCACTTTGTGTTGTGAGTTTTTTTGGTTTTATGAGTTCTCGGGATTGGGGTTTTTTGTCATAGTGGTTAGATTTTTTTTTTTTATAAAGGGCTCCTCTATCTGGAATAACATTATTAAGAACTGATTATGCATACAAGATCCAGACTGACAAAGCACATATGCACTTACTCTCTGACTGAAAACCATGCCCCTTTTCTCTGAAAGCAGTGTGTCCCCACAGGCAGTTGGATGCAGCAAACAGATAAGAATCCTCTCTAACTTCACTTTCAAGACACAGTAATTAGAGAGTTCTGAGTGACTTTGAAGAGGAATAACAGCAATTGTGCTTTACTGCAGGTATGACGTGTCTAGGAGAGGCTCACCACAGAACAGCCTTCCACTGTCTTCCATTTAGGGCGTCATCAGAACTTCACAACCACCATGCTGTGAAGTTGGAAGCTAAACAAACCATTCAAAATTCATGGTAAAGTATCTGTGTAAAAACATTCTGAGGACACTCTCAACCCTCATGAAATTGGTTAGTTAACAGCAAATCCAGCAGACAGTTTGTTAATGTAGCTACTTTAAAGGAATCAGCCAGTCCTCAAGTTTGCCTGTCTTTGATGTAGGCATGCCAACATTTAGCACCTTGTGCTCCTGACTTGTATAATTTTCAATATGTGACTGTTCCTTGTTCAAGAGCCACAGCTTTTTATGAAGGCCATTAAATATGACAATGTACTACACTATGAATATGTTTCAGCTAGGAAGGGGGAGCTAATCACTTTGCAGAAAAACTGTGCTCACTTCACAGCTCAGTGATTCTTTAGAAGCATTAGAGAGTCCTGGAAATAAAATGACAATGTTTATTAAATTGTCTTTATCTCATAGCCAGTGAATTTTTCTTATGCCCTAATGTCAAAACAACCCTTATGGATGATCAGCTTAAAAGAACTGAATAAGGAGTTCTGAGCAAAAGAAAGATTTGGCTTATTTTTTTTTCCCTTTCCCCCCTTCTAACATCTGAACTGTTTTTTACATTAGAGTCAAAAAAGAGTTCAGAGTTTGCAAATTCACATAACTTCTGTTTGACTGCAGACATTATTTATATAATCTGACTCAGATTTCCAGCAAGAAGCCCCTGTCACACAGGGCAGCCTAATGTGAAACAGGTCACCTGCAAACACTAAGTTTGATTCATGTGACATCACAAGAACAAATTGTTCAGTAGCATGTGGGGTCAAACCAGACTTTCTTGAAATTTCAGCATCCCAGCAAAGTCAGATGGATTCCTTGGGAGGGTTAAACACTCTCTGGATGAATATGCCCCTGCAACAGCCAGCCATGAGGAGCAGAAGGGGCTGAAACAAAGCACTCTGCGATAAAGATGGTGGTGCCCAAAGGACAACAGTACTCACTGCAGAGCAGTACAGCAAAAAAATACCAGAAGCTTCTGTTCCCTGCCATTGCCAAAATGTTTACAGTCTCCTTATACTTTTATTTGCAAAGCAAAAGCTACAATCCTTGGATGCTTATGTTTACACAATGTCTCTTTCAGAGCCACACACCTTCTCTCACATGATTTTTTTTCTTCTGTTGTCACTCTACAGGGAAAATAAATCCCCAGAAATATATCTTATTTCCTTTTAATTTTTCAGATAGCTACTTGCAGTTCTGTAGGCTGGCAATTTTGAGTGCAGCTACTTCAGTAATTTACAGATATGGCAAGATTTTCCAAGTTGAGGCATTGCTCTTTTTTAAAAGAATTATGGGAAATTATGGCTGAAATGAAATCTATTTTGGCCACTGGGGTTAAGTTGTACACAGAGGGGAGACAGAGGACAAACCTTCATTTTGAAGACTCATGAATTTCATTCAGCACGGCTTACCTTGTATTCTACTTTGAACCCTGAATCTCAGAACCCAAAAATCACTTACAATGAATTCCTCATTAAAAGCCTGACTATTCCTTGAGCCAACAGAGACTGCCGCTTTGAAATATCCAGTCTTGATTACTAAGCATTAAAAACGGTAAAAACTCCACTCAACCAGATCCTGTTTTATCCAGAAATAACTTTTATTCATACGACTCTTTTTTCCAAACTTCAAATGTAATTTTTAAAATTTCTCTACATTACTTCACAAGTATTATAAAATTACTATGATTATAAGTATTTCCAATCTAGATGATAGTAGCAGACTTACTCTTATTAAGCTGTAAATGTCTACCAGTTATCTAAATCCAGGTTAGCTTTGTGTGCTCTCTTCTGCATCTGTAATAATACAGAAGGGTCCTACTGAAGGAGATTAATCAGTTATCTTTAGATAGCATGAACATTCTGAGCTAGTCAACTTCAAAACTCTTATCAAAGCAAGTTTAGAAGAACAGCTTAAACTGAAACAGCTAATTATGAGATACCTAAAGCAAGGCGGGAGGGCCAAATACCCTACCCTTGCTTATGTTCTCTCCTAATGATTCTACTGGATTAACTCATTTAAATTCCTTTAGACTCTCAATAATAGAGTTTCAAAAAAAAAAAAAATCTCTTTTCTGAAGCTCTGTGCTAGGAGTTATCTGTTTATATG
Source organism: Molothrus aeneus (assembly GCF_037042795.1). Taxonomy (NCBI): domain Eukaryota; kingdom Metazoa; phylum Chordata; class Aves; order Passeriformes; family Icteridae; genus Molothrus; species Molothrus aeneus. The sequence continues at coordinate 18,646,570 of NC_089660.1, forward strand.
TCCCAGAAATAGGCTTGACTTTTTGGCTAGAGGAACATGCTAGACACTAATGCACCTATGGTATGATGGATGTTCTTATCTATAAGGCTCTGATGTACAGTCAGAATTGTAGCACCTGTTGCATCCAAACTCACTGGAAATAGAGGCAATAAAGCATTCCCACACAGCTGGTAATGGCTCAGGTTATTGATGACCACTGGTCATCAATACAGTTAAATTCCATAAATCTTACCCAAAAGATCTGTCCGATTTCTAAACTAAAAGGCTTGTACAAATGGAGTGGGCCCATAGTTTAACACAAATCCACCAGAATGCGTTGTAAAGGAGCTCTAGTGTATGAGAAAGCTCAGTCTTAGTATTGTGACTTCCTGGTTTCCAGCAATTAATTTCCAAAAGGACAGTGCTCTTTCATACCTTACCATTTATGGTTACAAAAGGCTTTGTAATAGGGGAATTAAGTTAGGAGTTCAGCCACAGCAAAGCAAACCCAGCGACGTACAGGAAAGGAAAGAAATTAATAAAAATCCCTTTCAGCTCTGAGCTCCACTACTATCCCAAGTCTGTCATATAACAGACATTTTTCATCAGAGAAAGCAGCATTTCATCAAAAATTGTAAGTTTATATCTAAACAACTCTTTTTCCTTGAGAGCATGTGATAGCTTTGTGTTTTTAAAAGTACAGTGGGGGAAGAAAAAAAGTACTTTTGGGGAAGCAAAAGGTTTTCTATATCTGCAGCAGTATGGAGGACAGGGTAGATAACTTTTCTGTAGCATGCAGACTGCGTTCTCTCTTTTGTAACTGGATGCAATCTGATCATTCTTCACAACTGTTAGCAAAGGTAACAATAATATTTTCATAAATTAGGAGCCTGTAGCTCAAATAAGACTATAGTTCTTATTCATTTTAATGGTAAATGCACTTTTGCTCTTAGAAGTTTCATGGCTTTGGGTTTTCAGCATTACTTTAGAGGTTGTGCTTACCTACCCCTAAGTTACAGAGGAACCAGGCACATGAACTCTTGAAGGCTTCCCAAAAATCTGTTCTTAAACTGATTCCTTCTGTGCAACCCTCTACAGCACAGAATCAAAAGAAAAAGTACTCCAGAAATATTTCAGAACAGCTGAACTAAGCAAGTAACTTCTGTCTTTTTTTTCCCCCCAGTTTTTCTTTTTCAAAGAACCACCATGTTTAAAAGCTAATAGAATTAGCCTTAAACAAGTGCATATGTTTTTAGACAATTAAAAATCTAACTTCTTTAATTCACTCTAGTGGCACATCTGGTAAACAGTTCAGTAATAAAGCAAAATTATACAGCATATTTCATAAAATAAACAGTTGTGTCATGTTACACAGTCAAAATATTGCTGCTTTAGGTTTCCAACACAACTGCCTGAGAAATTTTTCTGTGCACTTTTCCATTGAGGCTGAGCATCATCTCATTCTGTAACATACAGTATTTGTGGTTGCAGACACACAGAAAACTTATTATTTCATGAAAAAACTGATGTTCCCTGTCCACAGCACTTCCCCAGTACCAGCAAAAAATGCCTGTAACTGCTAGAGACTGGGGAAAGGGAAAGAAAGTGCTAATAGAAATACAATTTTGACTACAGCCTGTTGTAAGTGGTGGGGCAGCAGATGAGAAAATGAGCATAGGATTGAAACAGAAAGGAAGAATCTAAGCAGTGTTGAAGTACCCATGGAAAACAGACAAGCAAGTACGAATGATCCAACTAACTCTTCCTAGAGAAAGTTCTAAGTATGTAAATATGAGTGCTGTTCCAGTAACATAACCAGTACAGAGCTCATATTTATAAATCTAAAACTTTTGCCTACTGGTTGTCACAAAAAACATTTGACCAATAAACTGTCACCAAGTACTGTGCTCCTCTTACAAATCCAGCAAAGCTGGCAATTTTTATTTTGTCTATATAAGGTGTTTTGAGAATAAAACATGGCTTAAGTTGGCATTTGACAGGGAAAACAAATCGCTGTTTTGCATGCAGAAGCAATAGAGGCCAACAGGTACAGGCCTGTTTAAAAAGTCTTCATCACTTTAGAGATGTACATGACTTGCATCTCTCTTCTTGGTATGATGCTATATTAGAACATAATGTTCATCTGAAAGCAATACATAAATATTCACTGAAGATTCACCATATAGTGTGGGATAAATCAGCTCAAAGAAAAGCCAAACAAAAAAACACACTATCTCACTGTTAGTATTTATTCCCAACTTAAATTCAATAGAGGGACTTAGCAGCCTTTCTTCTGCAAGTGAGGTAAATTCATCAGTGCTACTCATACCTTATGCAAATTAAGAGCAGTCTGGAATAGCTTGAGAGAGAAGTCCCATCTGAGGTCACACCACTGGAAACTCCTTGAAAGATGAGAGTAGGAGAAGGTAGAGACTTCTGGCCAAGTATCAAATATCTCTCTAATTAAAATCGGGGACTATTCAAAACCTTAGCGGATTGCATCCCTAAGATTATCACTAGTAGCTATGACTGCAATTATTATACATCGAAAATGCACAGCTAATGTACTGTATAATTTAGCTGGATTGAAGAAGATTAGGCAGAGGGAATATTATCAAAACATTCGCAGTTTATACATTCCTAATAGATATGGAACCACCACATGAAATCTGCAGTACAAAAATACATTTACATTTTCTCTTGAAGGCTGGACTAAGCCTTGCTTTGTGCACTTCAACATCTTCCAGTTCAATTTTACTCAGACTTCCTGGGCCAATCAAGTTTTCTGCAGTGTTTAATTTTAAAAGATTTAATTTAATTCTGCAGTGTTTAATTTTAAAAGATTTAATCCTTCTAATATACATAGAGCAAGGAGACAGAAGATACTTTTAATCAGAAAAAAAATAACCTTTAAAACAATGAAGAAATTCCAAATAAATATGGTTTTCTATGTGTATGCAACTTTGCAGTCCTGTGTTTCCTCTCAAATTCTTCTGTACATGCATGAAATAGTGTTACAGGTTTTTTTGGTCCTCTATATTTGAAAGCAGAAAAAAATGCACCAGAAAATGTGTATTTCAGTTTTAGGGACCACATTTACAGCTAATTTGCTACAGCAACACAACAATGATGTAAGCATCCTTGTTTTACATTGCCTAAAGACCTAGCTGGTTATTTTTATGTCTATAGAAGCCCTTAGGGTGATATTTTTAGATTAATCTTTCTTTTTAACATTTTCTGCAAAATTTACATGTCCTCGTTCTCTTTGGGGTCGAGCGGTTATCTGAACTGGGGGAACACAAGCAAACAGCATCACTAAGCAGCCCTTGCAGAGAGCCAGGGTCAGGCAGTCTGTCTGGTGTGAGGATGGGGAACAACACTGCATTTAACCTCTGTGCCACGTAAGAAAAATTTCCTATTAACACAATCCTATTTAGACACAATCCTTTTGTGTCTTAAAGAGATGGTTTGCTAGTTTTAGATTATTAGGAGGATGAGTTTAGTGGTACATCCACTGCATGTGTGGCTGGCATTCAAGCAGACTTTTGAAGCAATTAGATTTCTTATTAATTCCTTCCACAGTTCTTGTTTTCCATGTAACAAGGGGGTTGATTAACCCACTGTTTCTCAGTGTAAATGGGACAGCTCCGTAAATATTATGGTTCACCAATATTCAATATGTTAACAGCTCTAGGACACTAGAAGTTTTCCACAAGTCACAGTGGGAGTACCAGTCTTTAATTTTTTCAATTTCTCACAGAAAATAAAGATTAATCATTGTTACTGTAGGTAAGAGTTTCTTATTAATTACACAGATTTTCACTCATGTATCATTATCTCCCCATGATGCTATAAGGACCTGCTACTCCAGTACCATTTGGTCTCAGGGCCTGTGCTCCAGGCCTGATAAATGTTCTTTTATTTCACTTCCCTCTCTTCCCAAGCTGCACATTATGTAATGGAGAGCCAGTTTAATAACAATTGGTATTAAGGTACTGGGTTGCACAGCATTCTGATATTTTAAGTACTTTGGAATTCTTTAAGTTTTTTTGTTCCCATTTTCCAAACTAAAAGAAATGATGTAAGGTTTCAAGGAACAGTCAGTGACACTTACTGTGCAAGTTTCCTTGCTGCACACACCTCTCCACATAGTTACACGTGAATATGCAGGTGCAGCACAAGTGTGCTGGGAGCATTTGTTACATGCTCTATCTATAGCCCCACTGACCAAGCAAAACAGAGTACAACCTTACTTAAGGGCATTAGCTCACCTTCTGTATTAAACGCAAATGGCAGTAAACAAGGAAAGTTAATCTATGGCAATTTTCAAATTGAGATGCTTCTTACAGTGCCAGTGAATTATATGTGATCATCAGAAAAACAATTCCTCTCAAAATGCTGTATGCAAAATTCACACTGGATGTGGATGCTTTCTTTAAAGTGGACTTAAATATGAAATTGGACAAAATTTAGTATTTTAAAAATAACTCATTTTGTTTCTAGGGACACCTAAAAACAGCCTTCCACTTTGATATCAAATACTACCAACTTCAAAATATATTCTTAAAATCTGCAACTAACCACAAGTTCTGCTAAATGACCAAAGGTGTTTTACTGACCACAGACATCTATATTTTTATTGCTAAGAGAACTAACATTCAGGTGTTATAACAGTCTAAAACCAGCAGGATGTTAATTTTCAAATACCTTTTTCCTTTGATCATTAAACAGTCAAAGTGAGGCACTTTTACAAGGGAAAACCAGAAATAGCAGGAAAGGAAAGAACATATTTCAGAATATATTTCCATTCATTCCTTTAAGAGCTGATGCTCATAGCTTTGAGGGCTATCTCATCTTTCACCAAATTCAGCATAGTCCCACTACCTGCAGTCACACTACAGCTCTGCCAGCCTGTAGCAGCTGGAGAACAACTGCTCACAGATAACCTGAAGAGGCTATTTGCCAACTTTGGTTTGTGCTTATCTTACACTGTATATAAATCTAAGTCTGAACACAGGAGGATTTAGGCAGGAGCTATGCCATCCTAAAGGCCAGCTAGTAAGGATATATACTGAAAAGTTGCACCCACCTGAAACTAAAATCCTGAAGAAGCACTGCCTAAAGCTGTGCACCACTGCCTTGTGCAGAACAGAAAGGAAATATAATTTGGCATGAATGTCTTTTTTTTTCTCCTTTTTCCTCTGCTTTCCTCTCTTATCTCCAAAAAGCCCACTCAAATCTTGCCAGTCTTGTAATTTCCATAAAAACAGCTTTTGCCATATTTTCATGAAAAAACAAAACCCCACATACGAGCAATCACAGCTGTCAGAGCAGCAGTGCAGCAGATACTGGCGATTGGTTGAACTTGCAGTGAAAGTTCTGGACTAATTCTACAGAAACCTGTATGTCACTCATAATGATTCAATGGCATATGGAGTCATGGCAATAATTTTCAGATTCTCTTCAACAGAACATTATGGATCGTTTATTGTGGATCATTTAAAATGCTTTTTGTCAAAGGAGTGGAGGGGCTAATGCCAGTCAGTTTTGAGCTCAGGTTCAGACTGCTCTGCCCAAGAGTTAGTTCCCTGGAGTTACACCAACACTGCTCAGACAGGAGGTTTGGAGCACCTCTGAATTGACAAGGCCAAGCAAACATGCAGAAGTCAGAAATCTCAAATGTTAAGTTTTTAATTTCAGTTCTTTTGAAATAAGACAACACCATTTCAAACTACTCCAGAAGAAAAGGCATAATGTAAAAAGGTTTCTACTCTGGGAAGGTTTTCCCTTCACGCAGCCTTTACCAATATACAGCAAAACAACTCTAACTTCAGAGAAGCAGCAACATAAAACAGACTGAATTAAGTCTGAGGACAATTAGAATGCTAACAGAATTCTCCCCAGAAGTTACCAGATTTTTCTACCTAGTCTCTTGGCTTTCACACACACACACATACAGTTCTTAAGGTACTACACAATAAATTTAAAAAGTAAAAGAAGAGTCTAATGATAACAAAAAACACAGCAAGTTTGGTTGGATTTTTTTTAGTTCTAGTTTTTGCAAAAATGGGGCTGTTCTGCCACCAATTATATTTCAGAAATTTGTTACATAAGTACAATAACTGTCATATTTTCCCTTTCTTTTCTGTATTTTATTTTACACCAAAAAGAGGTTGTTCAAGTTTCACAACTCTAAATCATGCTGGGAAAGAAGTTGGTGACTGCACAAAAGCGAGGGGAGACAAGAGCCCTCTGCCTGGGACTGGGAATGGTTGCATGCTCCGTGATGATGTACTTTTTTATTGGGATCACCATTGTGCCATTTTACACTAAGAGGTAATAAGAGTCATTTGTTTATGAAACAAAGCTATTCTTTTTCCTGTTAGCATCATATACGGTAATTAAAACAATGATAAAGTATACATAAGTACATTGTACAATAGACAAAGTGCTCTCAGAGAGCTCATAAGGATTTAAAACAGAAGAGGAAAAAAGTGTGACAAGAATTCATCGGGCACAGTGAGCACAAAAAAGAGGAAATTATTCTCCTCAGGGCTAAACAAAACAGACTAAATCAAAACATTTGCTGTAGAATCAAAAAGCCAACCATGCTTATCAAAGCTTGACAATGAAAAGCCAAGTCTCGCATAAATAGAAACAGTTAAAAAAAGCTCTTTTATGGGCAGGAGAGAGTCTTGTTTAATAAAACTTGATCAACAGAAGTCATGGTAAAATTGTTCACTCAAGAATCTGTACCTTACTTCCAAATTAACCATCATAAGAAACGAGGACCTTCAACAACCCAGGCAGCCACACCAAATATTACAGAACATAATGAACACTGAAGGAGTTATGAATGCCCACCCTCTTATTTAATTTCGTGAGTTCTGCCTACACACACAAAATTAATTTGCAAAATATCAAAGTAACAAGACAAGGAGTGCATCTCACTTGTTCATGTTTCAAGATTATGACAGAGAAAGCAAGGACATCCACCTCATTCTTCTTGCTAGAGCACCTTTAATCTCAAAACTATTTGAAATACATTTTCTTTAAAATAGAGTAATTCACATATTTATTTTTCTGCCTCCAGATTACATTACAAAAGATGGATACACGTATCAGGAGTAGTTTCATAAGAACTGGAGTGAGACTGTTTCTCAATTTTCTTTGACACCAAAGTGTACTTCTGTGAGCAAAATTTAATGTGTTAACAATAACAGAAAAGTAGCTCTTGAGAAAAATGGATAAGCAACAGTAAAAATTAACTTTTCCCAGAAAAAATCCTGCTACTTATTTATGCAAGAGGCCCATGTAATAAAGAAAAAGAGAAGTGGGGAAAACAGATCTGAGTTCTGAGGCTTATTGAATGAAATCAGTCAAAATATTTCTGAGATATGAAGTGCACTGCATTCCAGGTATTTACTATCAAATTTTAAAATCCATAGCAATATTTTTTCTTGAATAATATGAAGCTGGTTAGAGATGGGGAGGTCAGAATCTAACTGAAAACCAAAGAATGCATAAAAACCCAGCAAAACCAGCAAAACCAACAAAAATGCTTTCCTGAACTTACTCACTATGGCAGCCCTTCTCCAGGCGCAGCCACTGATTCAGGGTGGGCACAGTTCATCACAGCAGGATGAAGCAGCTATGAACTCCAGCCAAGCCAGGACACAGAGATGTATTTTCACATGCCACTCGCAACAGATGCTTCTGATGAGCTTAAAAGGAATACCTTTTGTTTTGTTTTTGTAGTGTTTGGACAACAGAAACTGTGTGCAAGGTACTCAAAGCCAACATCAAGGACAAAGTTTTCTGCCCAAACAGCAAAGGCTCAGAGGATGAGGAAATCTTTCCTTATCCCTGTCTACAGGTGTGGGTTAATCTGACAGCCTCAGGACAGGAGGTTATGCTCTACCAGACTGAAGATACACTGGAAAGAAATCCTAAGGTACTTGCAGATTGAAAACTCATTCTTTGCTAGTATCTAACACCTTTGAGGAGAGGGGCTGACAGTTTTTAAACCAAGCAGCTCAGTAACAGCAGAAGTCACTCATCTTTTACATGTTAATAATGTCTTAAACCAAGGCAATTTAAAAACATTTCAGAAACTAGAGTTTTTTATTTTCTTTTAAATATTACATTAAATATTAAGTTAATACTTTTAAAGGAACTACACCAACATATATACAACACCTATGAACATTTTAAAATATGTAAGTCTCCCAGTTGAAGACCCATTGTAACAAATGGTTTATAAGCTGTGGCTTGCTCAGTTGCTTGTTGAATTAGCAAGAGAGACATCAAGTTTAGAACCATCCAAAGTAAGAGCACAAATTCCAATTTTACTTGTTTTTTAGGTGTATATTATGAAGCAGGGAATAAAGAAGGAGAAAATTGCAACCTGATGCACATTTTAGACAGAAAATGAGAAACAAATCAGTGAAAATTCAGAATCTTGGATGCCTGAGACTGAAGTGCTTTTAAAATTTAGAACGAACATGTTTAGATTAAAAGTGCAAAGCATTTATATAGATTAGTGCTTCCCACTGCGCAAACCTAATAGCATAAAACACTTCAGCTGAAGAGAATTTTTCTGGTTAATGCCTGTCTTTATAATGACTGCCTCAGGGAAAGCTACATTCAATAAAGAAGCAAACAGAAATGACCTACCATAAATGGAAACAAGAGCCTTGTTCACTGCAAGGGGAGGCAACTTCTTGATGTCCCATCTACTTGCATTAATGCAAGTAAAATTTTCAGGTCAGGAACCACCCCTGCTTTTGCCTTGGCCAGGTCCCAGTTTAGTACATTCAAGCATCATTATATACACAAAATAATACTGCAGAAAAAAAAGTTTATTAATAACAAAAAAAACAACAAAAAATTTACTGCTTCAAAGTCTATTTCCAATGAAAACTAAATAACTCTGAATTATTACTACAAGTCAAAATAGTTTTGTTTAACAAAGACAAGTAGGAAGCCCCCAACAGCCATGCTTGCATTTTTGACTACTTACAACCAGAGGTGTGCAGTGAAACAATTTCATTCTTGTGCACACTGACAAACCAGTGTGAATTTCTGCACAACGAACACTTTCCCACTGTGACAGTGCCTAGAAGCTCTGTTAGGAACTGGAGTTTGGCACTGTAATAAGGAAGTGACAGTGTCAAAGATTGCAGGGTTTTTTTGAGCATGTACGTTATTGGTTTCCAACAATGTAACCCCAATCTGTAAATCTGCACACTGGGGTCATTGACATACTGATGGAAAGAGGGAAGAGTGGCATGGCAAATGGACATAATGAAACCAAGACAATCTCCAGGGATGCCAAACCACAGATTTTGTCAGTACTAGCATGATTTTTTCACTCAGTCTGACTTAACTAAAAACTTTTTAATGGAGTATTTGTTATAGTGAATCACCTTGATTTCTTATTTCAGTGCTCATATGTCCCAGACAAGTTGGAGAACTCTAAAGAAGTTAAAGCACGAATAGAAACAATTGCAAGCAATTTCAAAAAATACCAGACTTTCCCGTGTTACTATGACCCAGGAGGAACACAGACCAACGTCATTTTAAGCAGACTTTATCCCGCAAAAGGTCTCCTCTTTGCTTTCCTCTGGCCTACACTCATGTTTACTGGTGGGTGTCTGATTATTGTTCTGGTAAAAATTAGTCAGTATATTTCTGTTCTTTCTGCTTGGCAGTAAAAAATACATATCTAGCATAGATTGTTGAGATTGTTGGAAGATATTAAGACATTTGTTGTGCCTGTCTTATTGGCATTTTATGACTCTTAATATACCAGGTGTCAATTCAAGGGCAGGCAAAAAAATTGAACAGCAACCTCTATAGATGGCAATCCATTACACAAGGACAAAGTATAAAACATTTCCCAGGAATGCCTGAAAATACCTCATAAAACCACAAACTTAGTTACTCTCTATTGTTTCCCTGGGCTTTAGGAGGTAGAGCTGCTTTACAAAGCTACCTTTAACATTTACTACTAAACTCTTCTTCCACGTTTTAGATGGGGTGCTAATTTTCTGTCTGGTTGAAATCACTTGGTGCCACATCCATATACATCATCACTGGCAGACACACCCTTTATATCCTTATCCACCAATACAGTATGTTCTCATGGCATACTCATCTGTTGAGAAAAGTAGCTTTGTTGTGGTGCAAAAAGGTGTATTTTTTATTATGGATCTCTCTTCTTTTGGGAAAGGGAAGGGAGAAAGCCCCTCAAAACAAAAATACACATACACAGACTTTACAAAATTTGCACTGTAATTATCTGACACCAATTGTATGTAAAGAAATATATGCATAAATTACAGGGTATAGTAAGGAAGCTTCTACTAAAAGTATGTTTTTCTATTTAACTCAAATCTTAGCCTCGCCTTATTTGAGACAAGTGTGCCACTCAAGGAAGGCTACCTGGCTGCCATTTGCATAGATTACAAAACTGATACAGAAAGGAGGTTATGATGTATAGAATGTAGTGTCCTGGTTCTGGACAAGACAGGTGTAATTTCTGCAGGAGCCAGGAGGGGGCATGGCCAGGAGCCAGAGGTTATTCTGTAGCACCTCACCTCAGTTTTTGGGAAATGGCTGCCTGCCAGCTCAGTTAGCCCGGCAGGGGGAATGGTCGGGTATTGTCAGGGTGAGAACTCGGGTGCAAACCGTTTCTTGTACACTCTTTTATTAGTATTGTTGCTGTTGGTTGTCTTTTCATTGCTGTTTCCAGTAAATTGTTCTTATTGCAACCCGTGATCTTCGCCTTTTGTGCCTCTAGTTCTCCTCTCCAAATCATCAAAGTGGGGATAAAGGAGAGGAGAGCAAACAAGCAACTCGTGGTTTGCAGTGTTTCCAATTGAGGAATATCATTCTTAAACCACAACAAGTAAAATACATGTGTGATGTCATAATAAATACAGCAAGCCAAAGTAACCACGGAAATTTACATGCCTGGCACCAAGATATTTTACAAAAAGATACATTTGTTTCCAGAGCCAAGACTTCTAGGAATGCTCTGATGCATGGAGAGACTTTCTCTGTTCTCTGAAAAGAACTGTTTCTCTCAGCCAAATTTCAAATTGCTATTGGACACAGGTGGAACATGAGATACTTCCTTCATACTGTATTTGACTGTCATCTGGGACAAAACTGGTACAAGCTTTTTCATCACACAGTTGAATCAGTATGAGCTATCATTCACAGGGAAGTTTCAGGGCTTAGATACATATTTAATTATATTACAGTTTAATTATTCTCATTAATGTGGTACAATTCTGTATTATTTATTGCAAGAAAGGCTGACATATTAACCCAGTACATGAATTCTCCAACATTACTAACAAAACAATGTCAGAGTTTGCTTTTCACTATGATCAGGAAACGAAAGGAAGTGACTGCTAATTTTTTTTTAAACGATAACTCCCAAAAATTAATGTAGAACTATATCCACAAGGAGGAAAGTATATCCTCACACAATACTTTTGTGACATGCATCAGAAGTTGTGTGTATTTACAAGTCAAATGTCTCTCATTCCAGGAAAGTGAAAGTTCATCTGGCACAGCCACAGATGGTTTGGGTGACCAAGTTGGATGGGAAGGGAAAGAGAACCTGCTTTGTTAGTCCATAAAAAGCTGAGGCAGAAGTGTGGTAAGCAGTTTTAAAAAGAGTCTCCAAATTGTGAAGTAGAACTTACTCATGACTGCACTCAGTCCAGCAAATTTGTAACCCATCACTTTCCTCCCTGCCCAGCTCAGCAGAGATAGATGAAGGTTGGATGTTGCTGGCAGACCCTGTGGGTCCACTCATTCAGCAGTCAGTGACCTGGGTTTGAAGAGCAGAAATTTGTGATCTTGCTGGGCTCAGAACTCAGCATGAAACATGAAGACCTGGAGTAACTGCTCTCAAATCTGCCCTTGGCTTCCCAAGTCTACCCCCTACAGCCATATCTTCCTCACCTCCCAAACGTGAGAGACAACTGCTCACTTTGAAAATTTAAAGGGGTTTATTAAACCTTAACAAAAATACAACAAAGGACTACATAAGGAATAAGCTGCAGTGCTGGTAACTGCCCCTCATGCACACCACGTGGCTAGTTCATCTTCAAGATGGATGCTCAATCTTTTATACCCCTGGGGGTTGTATCAGCTAACCCTGGTCCCTTCAAAGTCTGTCAGTCAGCTCTTTGCTATTTATTGGTGGAAATTGCTTTTTTTAAACTTGATTGGAGGTCAGGTGTTGCCATGCCGCACTCCCTAAGCACCAAACTTTTCCATTCCCAGCTGCCCCCTGCAAGGGACATGTGCACGCCTTCTTTTTACCTGTCTTAGACAACCCAGCCTGTCTGATAGCAACAATATGGGGGGGGGGAAAGGGGAACTATGGGGAGAACAGAGGACATTTAAACTACAATAACCTAAGTATAAATCACTTGAAGCTTTTCTTAATAATCGCACAATAGTTATCTTTTAATTATGAGAGCCAATCATCTCATTATCCATCTATAAAACTAATTATAGTTATCCCTCTTAGTAGGAGATGAAAATTTATTCTGAGTGCAATCTGAATAACAAACCTCCGGACTTACCTCCACCAAAAATAAAGCAAGTAACATATGAATGGTTATTTCCCTCCAACTCATACCCATTGCAAGCACCTAAAGAAAAATCTTCCACAAATTCTTTCCTCTAGAAAAAGTAAAATCTCCTATTTGGACAAGAAATATTCCATGTTGTATTGCACTAAATAGTTTATTTAGTTGTTGGTTTTGCACTGGGTGTTTGATAATCCGCACTGATGACATGGTCTTTCCCCCCCCCCAAGCCCTGGTGGTAATGGTTTGTCCCAGGTTTACTCCTCCCCTAGCCCCTTCCTCACTTGTATCCCATTGGCTGTGGCCTCCTTCCTCCGCCCCCCTTCCCCTGAGCTTAAATATCCCGGGAGGAGCACACCCCCGCCCCCCCCCCCCTCAAGCTCTCTTTTTCTGGGACGTCGCCTGAATCCCGAGGTGACTCGTATCTAGGAATAAAAGTAGCACTTTGGTCCCGAGAGGAGAGCGCCTTCTTCTCTTGCTTTTGTCGTTGTGAAGGCGGCTAGGGGCCGAGGTCCAGAGCTAGTCGGATCGGACTCGAATGGCCCCAGGAGAAAACCAGCCATTTACAATTCCAAGTAAAAACAGCTGTGCAGAGAGAGAAAATCACACACAAATTGGGAAACTCCTTTTTTTCTGGATTCTTGCCAAACACAGCTTCCTCTTTTGTCCAAAATAAATGGGATGTTAATGTGAAAAGCTAAATATTCTATTGCAGAAGACTGTTCTTGTTTTTAAATAATGCTTTGCTCATGTGGAGAGTGCTGGTTATTTTCTACATCTTTGAAATCTTTAAGTCAGATATTCTTTTTCCTTCACACTTTCACTTAACTTCAAGTGTTTTTCTAGTGCATGATGTTGATGAATTACTCTTTTGAGCCTCTCCATTTTTCTATTCTTTTTTTATCTACAAAAGTTGTAATTCCCTAGACTGAAGTTTTAATAACACACTCTATGCTTCTTACAAGCACACAAGAGGCAATATAGCCTTTGGAGGTTTCTGTTTCATTGGGGTTTTTTTATAATATTGGATTATACCATAAAGTCTACAATAAATCTGATTTAAATTGTTCTTTTTATGAGGTCCAGCAAAACACCTTCTATGAGAACAGCCTCCATACAAGCAGTGACCACTGCAGTTGCATAATTCACTTTTTCAAGGCAGAGTAGATGATCAAGGTATATATTAGTCTCAGCATTAAAACTCCTGCCAGCAGAAAGGAAGCAGCAGCACAAGCAGCTGGAGCTTAAATTCATCCTTGAAATCTGTTTTGTTAGACATTATTTTTACCAGCATTGATGCTGAGACCACAGGAATAGTGCTTGAGCTGACTGGAAGTTGTAAGGAACACAGGAAGAATGTGGATAGATTTTTATACCCTGATGAATACTTCAGTCGCACAGGCCCTTTATATATCGATATGAATAATATTGTCTTCCTGAAACTATTAAAAGTCCCACTATTAAACTATTAAAATTCAAGTGCTGTGCACTCTCACAAGCAGTTTTTCTTCTTGATGCCAAATAAGACTTGGTCGTGGTGATTGTGTTGGAAGATGAAAAAGAACAAAAGTTACAGCACTATTAGTGAGGGAACTAGCATTCCTCCTAGGCCAAAAAAACCCCCAAACTCCACCACCAAGAAAACAATTGCAAAAGTTTGTAAAAAGAAGCTGGTTTTCTGGATTAGCAAGATTCAGATTTCATCAACTTGCACTAAGATCATGTTTCTCCAACTTTGATGAAGCAGCAACAATGGGAGCTGAAGAGGAATCTACACTGACTTGCTGAGAAGACATCTGTGAATCCCCAGCATGTCCTTGCTGTACCTAAACAATAACAGGGACCTTCTGACTTCCTCTGACAATTTTGAGTTCAGTATCCTGCTAATTTATGCTATTTTATTACCTGGTCCTCAAAGCAGCAACAGGGCAGATATCATCAAGAAGACACTGATCCTCAGAGATTCTTCACTCGTATAAACCCGTGGCACTTGACAACAAAATGCCTTCCAACTGAGTAACTGGAACTCTGTGCTTATTTTTTGGTTTAGGGGATTTGAAGGGGGAAAGGGGAGAATTTGGTTAGTTTATTGGGTTTTTTTATTTAGTTTTTTTTTATTTCTTTGGGATTTTTTGTTTGGGCTTTTTTTAATAAGGAAATGAGGGAAAACTTTAACAATTTAGGGTCTCTAAACTATTCACTATTCAGAAGACACACAAAATAATTCAGATATATTACTTTTGGTAATTTTGATAATAGAAAATAGTATTTAGAATTAACTGTGTTAATTCCAAATTTAAAAGCTGGCTTGAAGCTACAAAAATTCCTGTATTTCCAGTAATACAGAAAAAAATAATTCTAAGGATTGATTGGAGGTAGTTACACTTTGTAAGACAGTTGGAGTTGTTCAGCCATGAGAAGAGGAAGCCTTAGAGGGGAGAACTTAGACCCCCTTTCAGCACCTAAAGGGGCTCCCAGAGAGCTGGATAGGGCAGGGTTGGAAAAGTGCCTGAAGTGACAGGACAAGGGGAAATGGCTTCCTACTGCCAGAGGGCACAGATAAATGGGATATTGGGAAGAAATTCCTCCCTGTGAGAGTGGGGAGGCCCTGACACAGGGTGCCCAGAGAAGCTGTGGCTGCCCCTGGATCCCTGGAAGTATCCATGGCCAGGGGATACTTGGACAGGGTTTGGAGCAACTTGGTCTAGTGGAAGGTGTCCCAGCTCAAGGCTGGGGGATTGGAATGAGATGATCTTGAAGGTACTTCTAACCCAAACTGCTCTGTGATTCTACTTCTTACCTCTTCTAATTCCAGACAGATTTTCAGAAAGTCTCAGCATGCTAAATAGGTTAATCTGCAAGTGAGGATTCTTGCAATGTACTTTAGGACAGATTAGCTGGCCTGAGAACAAGACAACATTGCCCAAGTAACTGTAATGTTCCTGGCACTTTCTACTCTGTGATGTTTTAACATGCCGCACTCAGGAGACTTTTCTAGAATACACTGCCAGTATCCATCAAGTAAATGCTCAGCACAAGCTTAGGAACTGATTTATTATGCGAGGTGGCTTTATTCCTTCCAAAATGGCCACCCCAGGGTCACCTCTGCATTTTCTGAAGGAATAGAGTTCTTTTAAGAATGCCCTACTGACTTGTGCTTTATGCACAGGACATCTACACTTTGATCTTAGTGTAGCAGACTATTAGAAGATTGGGTCTGTCACTGGAGGAGATGAAAAAAGTGAAGTGAAATTTTGGCTCAGACATGAGCTGCTTATGTAAGCTACTCAAGAGTGCTGTGGCTCAGCCACAGCAAGCACCAGCTCAGGAATGCTGATCATCCCTTTTACAACACAGTGAGGAGAAAGAATGGTGTCAACTGGGCTGTTACTGCTGACTTCAGCAGAAACCTCAAGTATTTAACTGACTCACAGCTGACTTCCTGACTCTGTGGCAGCTTCAGGCCAGGGCTGCTGTGATACCTCATTTTGAGCATAGGTCAAGGAGGCATTGAATGCAAGTGATCAAATCCCAGTCTTTGGCACATCTACCTCCAAGACGTCACATGATAAACTGGTTTCAGAAAAGCACAAATCTGTTTGGTCTTTTTAATAGATAAAGTATCAGTTGCTTTTCCAGGGCATTTAAATATGCACTAGTATATTTAAATATATAACATATATAACTACAACTAGAGAAAAATTGCAAATAGAAGAAAGATTACACTGAACTGGTGAGGCAAACTTGAGAACAGGATTTAAAGCAATGGAATCCATAAACTACAGGGATAATATCACACTGTTAGTCTCATAAATGAGGCTTAATATAAGAGGATAAAAAACCAGATGCTTCACCAGTAGATAGTAATACAAATAAATGTAAAGAGTGTTAGCAACATGCTTGAATTACAGACTGTTGAAAAGGCCAAACTATTATACATGCTCCAAAATTATGATTATCAAGTTTGCTTAAAGATATTAGAAAATCCTAAATAGAGAATAGTGAGGAACAGCTAAAACGCATTTTATGTCAGAAAACATGCAACATCTGCATGACAAAACTGTTTTACTGGTGGGCTTTTTCCCCCAAACATTCTCTCACAACACTGTGCCCAAGAGCTGCTTTCCAAAGCATCAAGGTATTTTGCCTGGACTAAAAAGCACATGAACACTACCGAGGTTCTGGAAATCTTCAATAGAAATACAAGAACCACAGCCCTTACCATAAAGGTCATGTAACACCCTTACCTATGTACTCTAATCTCATAAATGTGCTCTTTCATGAATGAAAAAAAGTACTGCATAAATCTGTCAAAAATAAGGAGTCTGAAATGCAAATAAGAGCTACAACAGCTTTTAAAAAGACAGCAAAACCCATAAACTAAACAAAAAAATAAACCCAAAATACAACTCTTGGTGTTTGTAGGTGAGCAGTTTGAGAATGGACAGTTTAGGAGAGTTTAAAGCAAGTTATGTTTTTATGGTGGTGGTTGTTTTGTTGCTTTTTCAAGGAAAAGAAGAAGGGAACCTTTCAGGGAAGCTCAGTCATAAAATATGTATCTTTTCTCACATAATAGACATCTTAATAGGCCATAGAATATGAGGCCATCCTACTATTCTATTTCTAGCCACAGGCTTTGAAATAATTCAGCAGGCCTCAGGATGGCTGGCACAGCCACAGCCTGCCCCTTGAGCAAGCTACACTGGTGGCAGGCTACAGGCTAGGTATGCTACACAGAAGAAGACTCCAGATGCAGTTTGCACTATGAAAACATTGGTTTGTCAGCATGGGACACCTAATAAATGAAGCTCTCATGTCCCCAGCGACCTAAAAAGAAAAAAAAAACAATTAATAAATGAGGAACTCCTGTAGTCTCACATCTTCTTAAAAAAGTTCAATGAATGGAACATTACAAGAAGTCTGATGCCCAGATGGGTCTTCACTGGAAAGCAGGATTTTTTTTTAACAGTTATGAATAAAAACCTGCAGTAGCTCTTTTGGAACAAGATTAGCAACATGTGTGTTCCATCACTTTATATTCTGAAAGTTCACACTCTTTATGTCCATGGTTGCACAGAATTTGTCTGCATGGAAATGCAGCAAATCACCCATTCAGTAACATTTAAAGTCTCTTAGATGGTGTTGAGAAGAAGTATTTTATGCAGTTTTTAAGTATCCAGACTTTACAGGAAAGCAATATAAAAAAAGAATAAATTTAAAGACTTAGTGAAAATACTTCATGACCTCAAATCACACCACTGTACAGAATATACTTGAGCCTATTAAGAATTAAAAAAAAAATCAATTATAGATGTTAATTAAAAAGAAGAATCAACAACTACCATGTCATTCTGTTTTCCCCCATCTTTTCAACTCAACCCAGTTCCATGTCAAAACTAGACATTGACATCTGATTGCAGTAGTCAAAGAGATGAGATCAAAAATTAAGAATTTACCTGACTATGAAAAATGATGGTACAAATTCTAAAAATTAACATAGGCTTTTTTCAGCATTCAAGAGCTCAGAGACTAAAAGACACAATTAATTCCATGAGACCATTAACATGTGTCTCACTGCAGCGGAGAGAAACAATTCTGTACAGAAGACCGATAGCATTTATCAGTCAATGTCTGCGCTTTGTGTCTTCTAGTAGCTGAAGATGCAAACCAGACTTGGTGCCCATCTAGGCAGTTGTGACAGCACAAGAGTGCTTTCCAAGTTCTACTCAGGGGAACCAAATCATAACACTTTCAAGAGGCAAATTTTCCACAGAGTAACAGCTCAAAACAAGAGCAATACATTTCTTTTGATGGAAGCAACACAGTTTAGGTAGTATTACAATATCACAAAACCAAAACCAAACCAAAACAAAACAAAAAAAAAAGCCAAAAAATTGAATAAGAAAACAAAACAAATCACTTCCACAAACCCAAACAAACACAAGAAACCCCCAAAAACCAAAACCACAACAAACCAAAGCCATAAAACCATGAGGCACCTTGCCAGATGCTCCACATAACCCCTGACAAGCTGGGGACAAGCAAAGGTTAGGAAAAGGATAGAAAAATATCAGAGTAAAATTATCACTAGTAAACTATCAGATAAAAGCACTTTTAATAGTTGTAAGAGCTCAGACATCACCAAGAGAAAGAAAAGCAACCTCTAACCTTTCTAAATGAACAGCACTAATTTTTGTATGGTAGTGAACATTTATTCTATAAAGTTGTACAGAGCTGTCATGATCCTAATTCCAATTTCAGTCAATTTACCTCAGCAACTGTAAAAAAACTGAGTTCCCCCAGCTACAAACACCTAGCCAGAGCAATACAGCACAGACTAAGCTGGTAGTAGACATGGGTAGCATAACTAAATAAAATTTTTAATGGGCTTTTAACAGCTATTTCAATTACATTATTTCAATTATTTCCTTACTTTCATTATAAAATGTCAGATACTTTGATTTCAAAACAAACTTAATAAAGCAGCCCCACATCTTCTGTTTTCAATATTCCTACTCTGAAAGTTCTGCTAATGAAAGCACAGATGGGGTTCTTTTGTTTAGTTTGTTGTGAGTTTTTTCACATCTGATTATATGACAAAGCTGACTAGCTGGGGAGGGGTCTAATATTGTTTAGGTGGACAGGGAATGGTGTAAAGGAAGTAATTTGAAAGTTGACTCGTCTCTCTAATATTTGGGTGTTTTCCCCTAATTATTCTATTAACTATCTGTTCAGGGACGTAAAGTTGGTTGGCCCAGAAATTTGATTTTTCCCACACCATTTTACAGATACAGTAATCTTTGCTGCTCTTTCCCTATGGCAATTGTGTGAAGAAACAGGTCACATAAACTGGTTTTTGAAGACTAAAGGAAGAATTAGGCTTGAGCCACTCAGAACGCCTGGGCCTTGGCTGTTGTATTTATTTACAGTGTTTTTCATTATCTTTTATTGTCATCTCTTAAATCCCCCTGCCAGTTGAAACAGTTCATGTTGCACCTGGTCCTTTCTGCTCTTACCCTAACATGTTTCCACTTTTTCATTTGTATTGGTCTCATAGAGTGGTTATCTTACCATAAAAGGAGGATCACTCCTACAGACAGCAGCCAGCTTTCTTAGTATTACCTTCCCAGACAATTCCATATCAGCTTCTCAATCCTGCCTAAGTCTATTTTTCAAAGGGCATTATTCTCATCCCATTACTGCTCTTATTTCTTTCATTTAAGACACTGAGCCTTGTAATTTACAAATACCTTCACCTAACAGCCACCCTCTCTCAGTCCCCCCTAAAATCACGCAGTTGTGGAAAAAGATGATAAAATTTCGTTTATTGGTAAATTCTTTAACTTTACCTGCATTTAGTATTATCTCTTGTACTGTAATATCAAGTTCACTGCCTGACTGATATAAGAATGAAGAGCAATTTATTACCTTTGAAATGTTTATGATCAGTAAAAATATGGACATTTGAGGAAGACAACCAAGAGGAATTTGAAGAAATATCAAAATAAAGCACGTATTTCAAAGTGATTAAAGGGATTTGCATGTACTGCACTCTGTCAAAATGAAATTTAAAAGCTAAACAACAAAACTTGATATTTAGCAATCTTTTCTGTTTCAGAATGAAAAATAAAATTAAAAACAGCTTCTTGAACTGATGGTGCAGCACTACTCTGCTGACTGGTCCAAGAGTCTCAAGATCCAGCAAATATGCAGCTAAGACTGAAACTTGTGACCCTCTTACCTGTAAATGTAGTACTAAATTGAGTATTTAGTGTTTGATGACTGTCAGTAGCAATCCTTCACTGTGATAACATATTTATACAGATTACAATTTCCACACATCCACCTCCCAAGCCTCTCTGTACATCTCATTATGCAACTGCAAATAATATGAAAACAGATTATCTTTGGCAGAAGTTACAAGTGGGCTATATGGCACATTTTGTTGAAGTAATATTAATTTGCTCTCCTGTTTCATTAAAACTATAGATGTGGTTGAGGATATAAGCAGAAGTAATGCTGAGTTTTCAGCAGAGATTAAAGAGCATAGCCTCTATTTCAGTACTTCTTGTTAATAATGAAAATAGTGGAATTTTTTCTTTTCTGTTTATATGCAGCTTTGGCAGAAACAATTGGGAATCTTGCCTTTCCTGGACAGGTAGGACCAGAGTTATCTTATTTTCTTCTTGCTGTTCCAATTAATCTCTTCTGCAGAATTTGATTTTGCACTAATTTCTTGTTCTCTGTATTTTCTCACTTCAGTGACTTCCCTACTACACAATTCATTTCAGAAAGGCATTCAGGCTGTAAGTTGCAAGGGAAAATACCTACAATGCCGTTCAACTGCATGCAAAAAGAACAGGTGAAAAAAGGGTATATGTAAAAGCAAACTGCAATGACAGAGGTTGTATTTCACATGACTACTCTTTGGGGTACTAGTAGAAATTTACAGTTTAGCAGTTTTATATTACATCCAATCTACTCCAGATTATAGCGCCTCTCTGATCTTTTATTCTTCATTAAGAAAATACTCAAGGGAATAACAGTCAACAAATCTGACTGGAAAAAAATATTAGCCCAGTTCAAATGGAACTTAGAAAAACCCTATTTCATTGAATTGATGGAAGAAAGAATAGCTTACATTTTCATAGCTTTTAACCATATCTTAGTACTTTAAGAAGACCTACCTCACTTCAATTCACTTTTGGATATAGCACTAGCGAGTCACCCGTGAAACCCTCTGCTAAAAACTTACTTTTAGGAAGAAGAGTCAACCATGTACATTAGAAATATGCTAAGCAGCCTCCTGCCATGTGACTAGTACTATTTCACCTTGTAACTTGCATCACTTCCCTTGTTCTCCTTCAAAAGAGAAAATCAACAACTACGGTACCTGTTCCATATATGATGGGCTAATCAACCAATAAAAAGGCACTTTTCACTGAAGCAAACCTTAATGCCTGTCATTAATCATAATTTCTATTTCTACATTATATTATCATATTCCACTTCCATTTCTAATCTTTTTTTACATTACTACAGTTCCAATTGTAACAAGGTATTTCTGTAGTTTTAGTGTAATACATCCTCTGACAGGCATTTATAGAAAAAAATTATTGAAACAAAATAGTATGCAATACCATAAAGTATTGGCAAAGAGCCAATACGGAATATTTAAAAACCCCTACACTCCAACTTTACTTTTCCAAGCAAAAACTTGATATGAATTATGTCTGGGAAGAAAAGTTACAATAAACCTCACCACCCAAAATACAAGCCACAATTTTCTATTTTTACATCCCTTAAAACTCTTAGATATACTGCATCCTACTGGTCCTCTGCTCGAGAAATCAGAGCTACTCTGAACAAGCTACCATTTTAACATTCTGTACCTTGTATTTCTTGAACACTGTCACACAACTATTGCTCAATCATATGGTGCTCTTGAGAATCAAGAGATCCTGGCCTTAGAGGCAACTACCAAATCCTGTGAGACCAGTCAATGAATTATCATACCAAATTGAATTAGCCCCAGTTTGGAAACAGCTCCTTTGTTTTCTGAGTAACATTGTATAATTATCTTTCAGGGCTACAACATTGCAAATAATTAAGTTTCTAATAAATTTCTAGCAGCCACATACAGCTGTATGCTTGCACAGACATTAGTTTAGAGGCAGAGGTTTGTAGAGAGTTTCAAAAGGGAGACCAGAGCATTACCACTTCCTCTCACTCTCAGTTCTGAAAATTCATCTTGCTCTCGATGAAAAAAGTGCAATGCATGCACATATATTCAGATCCCTTAAGTAGCACAGCCTTTGCAGAAGAGATAGTTTTATTTGCAGTTTATTTTCATAGGCATGCAAAAGAGTAACATGCCAAAACAGAGGTATACTTTTCTTAGTGGCTCAAAGGCTGATCATTATGGAGAAAATGTAACTAGATAAGCTGGAATTTTTAAAGAGCAAAACAAAAATTAGAGTCATACGACACAAAAGTCCCTCTCAAGCAATGAAACTGAAGGGTTTCATGGGGTAAAGTTAGGATCAGGTACTGAATGGTGAGCTTCAGTAGTTCCAGACTGTTCTCTAAGTGAACAGTTATTCTGCCCCTCAGAGCAACAGCTCTTCTCTAACAGCACTGTATGTATAGAAACTCTCACCTTTCACAGCCATTTGGTAAACACTGATAAGTTTTAACTCCAATCTATAAAAGCACATTATTAGGGGTTCTGTAACTACTTTCCTTATTAAAGAACATTTAAAACACTCAGAAAAGCATAATAAAAAGAGAACTGATGCATCAGTTCCTTCTGAATTAGAGCTTCCCTCAACTTGAAGGCAGTAGTCCTAATTCAAGGGGTGAAGAGGGGCTATGTTGCCACAGGATGATCAGAGTATCTTTTCATATGTCACACAGGTGCAGGAACTCTGGCATGACTTGCACAGTTGTAATGAACCTTCCTGAGTCTTTAGGGCATCTAGCAACATTTACCCTACCCTTGCATTTTCAGAGGCTAGTGTCATGCAGTGCTAGTATGCTTCAAAGGCACAAGAGGAGATAGAGCCTGACTAAGGAGGACCATGTGCTTTCCTTACCATCTCACATAACATTTTAGAAGACTAGCTGTGATTTAAATTCACAAAGCATCAAAACAGACCACACAGCTGTAAACCACTCAGAATACTTTCTTTCATGCTGGGAGAGGCTTGTGGGAGAACAAGATGTTTGAAGACTTTATCACTGCAGTGGAACAGATAATTAGGCAATTAAAACTATGAAAAGTAGAAAATTACTAGTTCCACATGAATTGCACTGTGGAACAGAATTGGGAGAAGCAAAAAATCAGAAATTAGCACCTTTCACAAGCATCTTTAGAGCATAACTAAAAGAGTGAAAGTTCTGGAACAAAGGTAAAAGGGTAGTTAATTTGCAGAAACTTATCTGGTTTTGCAAAGGAATATTTTAAAGGAGTTGATTCCTAAAATAATCTTGCTTTTCTGGTGTTAATAATTAGAATGCATTAATAGAAATCCAAGAGGTCTCATTCCAGCTTCATTTTTGGTAACCCAACAAGGTCCTTCCCTCCTAGGTTTTTAATGGTATTAGCAGTATCTTCACATATACAGGCTTCTTGTTTAATCATTCTGCTCTATAGGAAACCCTCTACAAACTCAGTCTTCCCATCCCTACTTGCTTCCAGGCCATGGAGAATGTACCACCATTTCACACACCAGAGTAAAGTGAAAGAACACCTTAACTTCCCACAAAATCTTCACAAAGGCAACTTTGGAGAAGGTGCTCTGCTCACCTACTGTCTATCACATGTGGTAACATTTCCAGAAGCCGATCTTCTCTGGAGGTACTGAACACCCATCCCAGCCAAGGAGAATAAGGGAGTTATCCTGCTCATGCCAGCTGTAACAGAGCATGCTTCTCCAGGCATGCTTTCTTCAGTGTATACATCTCACTATGCAAAGCTCTTGGTGGAGGAGACCTTCTTTTGCAGAGACGCAAAAATCTCTGCTCTGGTACTAAGACTTTCCAATAAGAACAGACTAAAAAAGAAGCTGGCAAAATCTGCTAGTCTACCTTGCTAGTCCCTAATCTGCTAGCTTTGCTAGTACCAACTATGAAATTCTTGGCTTACAGCCTCATAGACTTGTTGCAGATGTAAATAAGGACATACCAACCAGACCAGAGGCTGCACAGTGGTATCAGATGTGATACACTTCCCTTACTGCCAACTGCAGGGAGACGCCACAGTCTGTAGTGGTTTAGGTTTGCCAGTTTGAGATTTCCTGGCCAAAGCACCAATTAATGTTGTGGGTTTAGCACTGGCCAAATGTTAATGCACCTACTAGAATATACTTACTCACTTCCTGCTGTGAGATAGGATTAGGAGGAAGGCAAAGCAGGCTCAAAACTTTAAAAGGATATAAAGAAAGCTTTAATAACAGTAACTAAAAGAAAGAATAACAAGAATCAGAATAAAACCTTTAAAACACTTCTCCCCCTACAACCTTTTATTTCTCACTCACAATGTACAGAAACAACTCAATCAGTTTATCACTTCTAGAATAGCCTTTCTGCAGTTCTCTTAGGGAGAGGAGTTCATCTAGTAAATTTATGGAGACTTCTCCACAAGAAGAAGAGAAGCTCTCATGGCTTTCAGTTTCCGTGAATAGCAGCCACCCGGAACATCTGCAATCATAAAGTCCCTCCCATTTTTACAGCTTTTCCCATGGCTGTGTTTATGGCCCATGTCAACTTATGGGGTACTATTTTAAAGATGAGCTGTTCAAGAGCAAAGGTTCTCTTTATCTATCTTTGAAAGCATCTTCATCTCTGGGAACAGTGGTCTTCTTCTCTTCTCCCAGGGGGCACAGGGTCTTCATCACTCTTCTCTCTTTCTCTGTTCAAACTTCTTATGGGATCACAGCTACTGCAACATTTGCTTACTTTAGCATGGAGGCCTTTGCGAGATATATACAATTTGAACATTTTCATCTCCCCATACCTTCATGTTTTAGAGGGGAAAAGAGTCTGATGAATCAATTACAGTCTTCTCCAAAGTTTTACAAGAGAATTTCAGCCCCAAGATTAAGGCACCTCCTCATCCCTCCCATCTGGGACTTGACGTCTTCACTGACCTCGGTGTTTTCATGTAGTTCCTTCACATGCCTGCACTTGTCCTTTTCTCTCACTCGAGGGAAGACTGAAGCAGTGAAAGAGTTAATATTTCGCCCGGGGCCTGCAGATGGTCACCTGACCCCGGCCAGGCTCAGTAGCTTGCAGCTGGGCTGGGGGGGAAAGAAGTGGGTAGGATCTTAAACAGAGAGGCCAGAACTCAGCAGCAGCAGGCCGCAGTTGGGGGGGCAATGGCTTCTCCTTCCCCTCTGTCCTGTGGTTGCGAGTGAATCTCAGTGGTGGTAGAATCCTGGCTGAGCCAGACTGGCCCAGCGCTGCTCCGGTGTAGCCGGGTCCCAGCGGACCCTGGCCTGGGCTAGCAGCGGGTCAGGGCTTAACAGCGGCAGGATGTTAGCAGCTTCAGCCACAGCCGGCCTAGCCCCACGGCCTCCCGTCCCCGTGCCCAGCAGCCAATGGGGCCGAGCCCGCGGCAGAACCCACCCAGCTCGGCCGAGAGAGGGGGGCTGGGCTGGTCTTGTTACCTGTTCTCAGTCCAGAAAAGAAAGAGAATTCTCAGGATTTTTTTATTTTTAACATGGGTGTTCACAGAGGCATATCGGCTTTCTCAGTAGTTCAACAGATTGTCAATTCTCAAAGCTAATTACTGATTGGTTTTTTTGTCAGACACAGAGAAAACTGCTAGCAGCTTCTCTTAGAACATCACTTCCGTGATGCAAAACCAGCACACCTCCTCACACCTTGCTGCAAAAGGAACGACTTCATAGCTGCAATCAATTTCATTTTAATATTGTAAATAACCATTGCTATTGTTAAAACAAGTAGAAGCCATAGAGCACAGCTAAGGATTACATGCCAATTGAACTGTAGAGTATCTCCAACTGCAATAACCCTACAAAATGGTTCAAGCATAAGAAGAGAGTGGACCTTGTGCCTAGTAAAGGATTTTCCTTGTAAAAAGTATTTAAAGTAAATTCTCACATTAAACAATATGAAAGAAATGAGGCAGGAGTGGGGTGAAAAACACAGCTGATAATACTTGAATATGCAAAAGCATGTATATGGTGTAAGTTTAAAAAACCAATAATAGTGATTTACAAGAGTTTCTATTTCTAGGCTTTACATGCAGAACTTTTACTAAAAGAAATATTAAGCAATAAGCTCCAGGATGAATATATAAACAAACATAAACACTTTTTAAAAAATTCAACAATTCTGAGCATTATTTTTTCTAATAACTTTCTAGTTATGATTCTTTTAGGTAACTTTATGGAAACATTTATTCTAATTATAGCAGGTCTTTGATGTCTGTGCAAAAAACTAATTAATGTAGTTTATTCCTTCCTGAATCAGGTTCTCTCAGTTTAAAACACAAGCTGAATGGGAAAAAAAGAGGAAGTTTTTCAGAGTTTAAAATTCTTTGAAACCTAGGAAGACACTCTTATCTCATCCAAACAGCTTGAAGTGAGACATTGGCATGGGAAAGAGATGGGTAAAAGTGTACAACACCGTTGAATTGGCTGCAATGACCACAATAATGCAATGCTGGCGCATTTCAGAAGGCAGCAGGGGGCAGGAGAAACAGGTCTTGGACATTGGTTTTATACTTTAATTTCTAGCTCTTCATACAGTGCTATTCTGTCGTCAGACTCAAATTTTCATCTCTCCCATTGCCAGAGCAAAAGCAACTGTGGCAGTCTCATTTTATTATTGTATTTATTGTGTCAAGAAACACAAAGGCTGCTTGAAAGCACCGCTTTAGATGAAGCACTCTAGATATACGTGTGGAGAAACATGACGAGAACACAAGTGTCCTCTTGCCTCAGTGGAGCTCAAGCAGATGGCACAAAGCTTACCATTGATCACTTGTGGCTATAATACATGCATCCTATATACCACTACCTCATGAAAAAAAGCACAAATAAAGCACACCAAATTCACCATACTGATATGCCGTAGAAAACAAGATTTTGCAGACATCTCCACTACCTTTTCTTCTGAGCATGACAAGTAATTGGTTTTTCTCACTTTTTTTTAACAGTGAGAGAAGCATCTTGGCATTAATCATGAATTGTAACCAAAATCTGTCAGCTCTTTTGTATGACAGACTTTTACAATTCTTTATTCTTTCCTCTGCTGGTGTTTGGCAGGATATGGACAATACAGAGGAAAGTGGAAGAAAAAAATTACATACACACAGATGTAATTTTAAACCAGCCTTGATTTTAAAAGCAACCAACCTGTCCAGTGTTCTTAATGTGACAGACATTTTTCTGGTGCAGATTTCTTTTGCAAGCCAGTAATGTTAATATGAGAAAGCTGTCTAAGAGCTACATTTCTTTTCTACAGAGAACGATTGAATAAATTTTCCCAGTATCTGCAAAAGTAAACTGCTCTTAACAGTTCATGGCACTTTTACATTTACTTTTTTGAAAGTTACCTAAGCCTGCTTTAGTTTATCCTAAGAAATTACTTAAACATTAAAATTCATAGTAGAGCATCTGCATGCTCCAAACAGCCAACACAGCCACACATCTCCAAGAATTCTAAACTTATATGAAAAAAAAGTGTTTCTATTTTTGTTCTTTAAATATAACTATATTAAAAAGAGCTTGATTTTGTATTTTAAAAAACTGCATCATAACCAAGACTCTTCAGCCTTATACAAATATCTCTGCTAATAATTTAGTTCAAACCCTATTATCAATTCCCAAAACTACCCCTGCCTCCAACCAAACACACAAAACTTGGAGAAGTCTGACCTTCACCTAAGAACTGACCACATTTCAACAGGCGAGCAGCATTCAAGTATAGTATTATTTACAGCTGTCAGGAGTTTCCACAGAGATCACCGATACTCACATAGCTGCCAGAGGTGTACTGAGAAGTGTGATGAGAGGAATGGGCAACAAAAGGAACATAACTTACCGGAGGGCACCAACAGAGGAACTACTAAACTACAAAGAAGAAAGAGTTTATTTTGTTTGTTGTTTCATTTTAGTAAAGAGGACAGCATAAATAAGTTTGGTACTGTTTTGCTTTCACATGAGAAAGCACAAGGGGTGTAAGTGACAAGCAAAACTTAAACAAGCAAAAGGTATTTCAAATGTATAGAGTAAGCAATGACCTAGATTCTGAAGCAAGGTATACACATCCTTCAAATTAGCAGAGACAGTAAAGCATAAAATGACACAGAGAAATACAAGTTACTGACAGTTAGGAAGTCTTTCAGTTTTTTAGGCTGCACATCAATTGTTTTCACAAACACCTCTCTGAACACATTGAAATAACTCACTATAGTTGCTGGCCAGGACAGATTGATAAACACAGGTTACAAACTACACATGGTAGAAACAATTACATAAGGCTTTCAGCATAACTCAAATCTTCATTGCACACAGCAACTTCTTTCAGAACAGCCAATTCCCAGAATTAAACCAGAACACCTCTGAAGAGACAAACAATAAACCTTATTGGAAACCTCCCACAAGCCTACAAAACTCACCCTACAAATATAACAGAACAGAGGAACAGTATAAACTAAAATGTTTCCCTTACCTTTGCTGAGAGTGCCTGTGATGAGTTTAAAAACAGTCTGGGCAAATTTGACAATCCCATGCTTGCATCTCTTTGAACAGCCACTCATGGTTCACACAGATAGAAAGACTCTTCTCTCTTACAAATTTCAGGAATAACAATAAAATTAAAAAGTGAGTCCTTTAGAAAGTTGATACGACTGGTTGTGCAGTGCTCTGAGCAGAACTCTGCTCTCATGCACTGAGCCCCAGGTTCTGCACTGAGGTTTGCTCACTCTGAAGCTACTACGAAGGACTGCAGTGGAGCAATGCACATCTCTTTTCAGTTAAAGGTACAGCTCTCCCCATCATCCTCTCGGCCGGGACTGCAAGCACCTGCTGCGATGCCCTGATAGAAGCTGCTAAGCACAGCAACACCTCAGCCAGACGGGAGAGGAGGGAGGGTTTGCCTCTGCAGGCTGTGCGGGCTGCCACACTGGGTACAGGGAATGCAGCAAGAGACAGCTGGAGTCACCAGCTGCTGTAAATAAAAGCTGCTGATTAAAGCTTTTCTTGGTGCCCTTTTCTTGCGGATTTCAATAAAATTGTCAATTTTGATCTTGTCAGGTCGAGAAAACCAGAAAATAACGCTTTTTTATTTTACCAACACCGTAGTGACACTGTCGCATGTAGAAGGCTGCATAGCGTTCCTTTGCAAAACCTGGTAGAAGTAGGAAAGCATAGCTGCACCCAGGGGTAGGAAAAAAAAATCTTTATTTTAATTATACCAGCTTAGATGCTTCTCCGATTGTGATTTGTCCAGCATAGAGGGATGTGCCACCCAGCCTTTTGGGGTCGGCGGGGTTCGGGCTTACGCTTCTGTGCAACCCCACATTTAACTTTTCACGTTGTGCTGGTGCGGTGCTCACTTCCTGTATAATAGGAGTTATTCCCCTAGCAACAGCCACAACTCTGGCTTCTCCACTTCAATCAGTTAGTGCTGCGTGTCTTGAATACTCTGAATAAAAAGACTTGCAGCAAAGCAGAGGCATCTCAAACCCCATCTGAATACTGGGCAGAGTTGAGCATCTTTAGGATTAATTCATGCTGGCCTCGTCTCAGATGCTTTTTAGCAACCCCCAAAATGCACTATTTGCTTGCCCCAGCCACAAGGCTTACCTCAGGTTTCTGCTCACACCCAGCCCGTTAAATTGCTTTATCAGCCTTGTGAGAAATAGCTACAAACTTTTCATAAATTTAGAAAGGTTTATTAAACCTTATCAAAAATACAACAGAAGACTGAACAGAGAAAATGTTACGGCGCGGGAGCAAAGGATTTTCCCCACCCTGTGCTTACCCACACAATGGAAGTTTTGCCTTTTAACCCTTTAGCCCCTCCCAAAATTCTGTCCATCAACTCCTTCGCTGTCCAGTGGTGGAGTTTACTTCCTCAAATCCTGATGGGAGGTCAGATGTCACCATAGTGACAAGCCAGCCCTCCCAGATGTCCCAACCCTGGCTGTCCCTTGATAACAATATATAAAACTTTTCTTAACCTATATACATGATATTTGTCTGTTAATTGTGAGAGTCAATCATCGCATTACTCATCTATCACAGCCTTCTCTCTGGCAAAGCCACCTGGAGCCAGCCATCATTTCAGAGCAGCAACTACTGAGCACCGCCTTTACTTGAGGGACAGGCACAGATTTACAATTCTGGGAACAGCAATATACCTTTCACTCAGAGAGCAATAAACCACTTTACAGGAAAACTTACATTCCTGAACCAAAACTCAGGGCTTTGCCAAATAGCTCACCTTGCTGTGAGACTCATGAATATCCGTCTCTCCCAACTGGAAGTGCCTTCCTGCTCCTCATCCCCGCCTCACATGTGCACCCCCGCACTGCTTTCTGCCCCTTCCCTTCCCTTCCCTTCCCTTCCCTTCCCTTCCCTTCCCTTCCCTTCCCTTCCCTTCCCTTCCCTTCCCTTCCCTTCCCTTCCCTTCCCTTCCCTTCCCTTCCCTTCCCTTCCCTTCCCTTCCCTTCCCTTCCCTTCCCACGCCGCTGCTCACCTCTTCCTTCTCAGGTAGAGAGCTGTGGAGCACTGTCCTGGGAAGCTTTTCAAAGCATCATTTTACCTCAAAAAACAGTGTTCTTTAGCATGGAAAAAGCGACTTGAGGACAAAATTACCACCCTCGTCAGCTTGTGCTGGGACTATGATCCCCCACGCTGAGCTGCCAGACAGCTGGACATTTTACTGCCCTCTCACTTCTACCCAGTCACCTCACTCAATTTCAGGTCTTTAGAGATGTAATAGTCCACAGCTTTGGAAAACTTCTACAAAGCGTCATGGAAAAGCAGATGTGAGCTTGTGAAGATGCTTGGCTCTATCTGGCAGATGTGGGAGCTGCCACCAGCCTCACACGAACATCCTCCTGTTATAAATGTCAATTGAAAGCCAAATTATCAAAAATGCGAAAAGATTTATTTATCTTTTTCCATGACCAAAATACAGTCCTCAAAACCACCACAGCCAAAGGGACAGTGTCAAGCCCAGGTTCAGCGCTGGGTGAACCTGGATCCGACCTCTGTCACATCGGACCCCTCCGGACCCCTCCTCGTTCACAAGAGCCGCTTCTAGCGGGGATGTTTTATACAGTTTATTATGCCCGAGGCGAAGGAGTCCAAGTTTCTTTTGTAACTCTGCATATTCATAGTTGGTTCTTTCACTGTGCAGAGCTGGACAATCACCGTTTCCGGCTTGATAGCCAGTGTTGATCCAATCTCCGGGAAGTCGTGTATTCACATTTATCTTTCTGAGGACTTCACCTATCTTGATCGATTTTATCAACAGGGCGATGTTTGCATGGCGGTGATCATGATGATTGCTCTTAGGCGTCTTCTGATGGCTGAAGATGGCGGTGACCATCGCGCTGGGTGCGTCTATTCATAAGCTAAATAAGCCGATCGTTATCAGCCTTCAGGAATTTCAGAGTTTGAATAGACGTCTGCCTCTCAGGCTGCTTGTGGTCAGACTCGCTTGGATTTCACAATCTTTATAAAATACATTATTTTTATAGCATGAATTATTTCTAACATATATTACACTCCTATGGCTAAAGCCTCTGTCTTCAGGCTATGCTTCCACACAACCTTTTGGGTACATTTTTCTGTAAGTTTCTCAAAAGTCTGACTTTTATTTACTGTGCTCCAGTACAAAAGGGACAAAAGGGAGCTAGCCTATTATTTATATATCGGCCTTGAGACACAGGTGGTGAGCTGTGAGGCCACTCCTGGTCAGGATGCTGCAGGCAGGCAGAGGAGCAAAGGCCCTATTGCCTTCACATCATCCCCAGATGAATTTTAAATACCCAAACGTCTTGGGCTTCCTGCCACCATCACCTCTACACAGCCCAGAGCCTTGATTATATATGACTTCACCATTTCACAGGTTATTACATTTGTGGGGATGCTCAGACCAATGAGGTTAGAGGGCAACTGAGGCAGATTAAATACATTGTCGAATATTGTTAGAAACATATGGCTAAACATAAAGTGGTGCATGAGCTTTATATGTAAATCATATTTCTATCCCCTACACCAGGAATACAGAGTGATGAGAGCACGCAGGGAGGGAAAGAGAATGTAGATTATTTGTGGAAAGCACGGTACTAATTAACTCCTTAATGAAGTAATCTCCAAGGCTATTCTTTATTCCTAGATATCAAATTCAAAATTGAAAAAGTTATTCTTAAAAAGAAAAAAAAGGTTTAATAAGGCATAAAACATCAATAGAGAAATCAAGAAGTCAGTAGATTATTAATTAGTTTATCAAAAGTTTGCATCATGTTAATTTCATTTATATAAATACATTATGATATAATTGGGGGTCAGGGAATGTAGGATAATAGAATGAGTACTAAAAGCCATTAGTAAAGAAAGCCATGGAAACTGAGAGGTCTTACACAGCAGAAAAAAGAAAACTGCTGTGTAATATTCAGACAGGACTTTAGCCTCCCTGGTGATACAAAAGGTGGGTGCTAATGTCTTCACAAACGCCTCTATGGGCGGGGGTCTTTAGGAGAAATGGGTGTTAATATCTTCAAACTGGGTCTTAATGTCTCTACTAACCTGAAGAGGTGCAAGTGTGTTACAGAACCCAGACAGTTTGACTCAGTTAACTTTAGGGTAATGGGAGAAATGGGTACACACAAGACTATTGCAGAACCCAGACAGGCTGAACTTGGGATTTTTTGCGGAAATTGACGATACATGTTCCAGGGGGAACATCTGGTAGGCAGTTGGGAAAAAGCTGTACCCTTCCTAGTGCTTCTGCCACTGGGGAAAGAAAGAGGGCAACATGTGACCGGGAGTTTAGGATAAAAGGAGGGGTGCACTCCCAAAACCTTGTGAGAGACCCCACGGGGATATGCCCTATCAGACTCTCTCCTTTTCTAAGAATAAAGTTGCAGGACTCCTCTGTCTCTTTTATGAACACTGGCTTTTCATTGTGTGGCTGTTCCATACACTGGCACTCTAGTTTCCAGAGATTTATTCTTAGATATCCATTTGCCTCTTTTGGCCCATATGCCATAGTTTAACCCCAGCCAGCAGCTCAGCTGCACACAGCTGCTTGCACCTCCCCAACAGGACAGGAGAGATAATTAGAAGGGTAAATTAAGAAAACTCATGGGCCAACATAAATACAGTTTAACAGAGAAAGCAAAAGCCAGGCACACTTGAAAACAAAACAAGGAATAATTTGCTGCTTCCCATGGGCAGTCAGGTTTACCCATCCCTAAAACAGCAGGGCTTGATCACATGTAACAGTGACTTGGAGAAAAAAATGCCATCTTTCCAAATGTTCCCCCCCTGCCTTCCTTCTTCTTCACCCAACTTTATAGGCTAAGTATGATATGATATGATATGATATGATATGATATGATATGATATGATAGATATATGCCATACGTTGTGGAATATCCCTGGAGTCATTTGGCGTCAGCTGTTCTGGTTGTGTCCCCTCCCAGCTCCTTGTGCCTCCTCAGCCTGCTCACTGGTGGGGTGAAGAGCAGAAAAGACCTTGACTCTGAATAAACACTGAGCAGCAATAAGGAGAAAAATCTCTGTTTCATCAACAGGGCTTCCAGCATAAATCCAAAACAGCCCATACCAGCTACTGTGTCTATCCCAGTCAATCCCAGCAGACCTATAACAGGTGAAAATGGATCAAAAGGAACACAAAATGTGCATCAGTCAGAGGGGATCATCATAACCACGGGGTTGCATAAAAGTTGCAGCAGGTTCAGTGGAGTGTTGGAGATTTCTATCCAGTAACTCATTGAAGGCTGGAGTTAAACAAGTTTTCAGTGGAAGTTTCAGCAGCCAAAGGCCCTCTAAACACTGTCATTCCAAACAGAATAGTTGGGCATAAAAATACTGATACTGAAGGGCCTCTAATTGCTTACTATCTGTGGGAAAGTACAAAGTCAGCTTATTCTGCAGCCAAATGACTTCAGCACATAACAAAGAAAGTCTGCTAGAAACAAAGGTGTTATGTCCCTCATCTGAGCTTTTTTATAATGGACTGAGACAGTAAGATAAGTAGAAACAGATTGTATTTCTGTATATTAAATTTCCATATGTTGCTACAAGGAGGTCAGTCAGAAGCACAAAAACCTGTAAAATTAAGGGCATGTTGTGATGTAGAGAAAAATATTTTTCTCTGAAAGCTTTACTGTAATGAACTCCAAAAGAGTATAGAATATGCTCTCTAATTTTTACATGGATTTTCAGCATGCTTAATAAGGCACTAGAATAGTTATAACATTTAGAAATTTAATTGGTTCATTTGCACCCATGCTTAGTTTAATTTTCTGCATGTCAAATCTGAGTACACTATATACAAGTTAGCTGTCATTCCAAAAATATATAAAATATTATAGGAAATTATTCTTTCCTAATTTGCCATTCAGGATCACAGTGTGGGTGGATGAGAGGTAAAAATATTCACTGAATATATATTCATATAAACCAAGTTCAATCAGAGAGTTCAGCCACTACAGACATAAAAGACTGCTAAACCTATTTCCATCAGGAGAAAATTCAATCTAGTAACTTGAAACTACACACCAAATGTTCAAGACTAATTCTGGAATAAGTATGAACAATCCAGCTGTGAACTTGGATGCCCTGCTTTCCTACAGTCCTCTCCAGCATGAAGGGACTATCTCTGTTTTTCTATGGGTTTCTTATATTTGGGAAGAGCGATTCCAGAGCTAACTGCTGCCATGGGTGTGAGGATATAGTGATGCCTCAGGTTTTAGTTTTTATATTTTTCAGATTATGTGCTGCTTTATGGGGGTATGGGCTGTATGTGGGTCTGGGCTTCATATTAGGGGATAGTAAGCTCTCTTCACAGTGTAGGTAGACAAAACAATACTTTGTCTAGCTGGAGACCCAAGGACAACTCATCCACATCTCAGGCCCAAGAGCATAACCAATGGTGGACCAAAGAGAGAAAAACAAGAAGCATAGGACTTCATGGGCTAAAGCTGTAACTGGACAGTTAGCTCCAATGTGCTAATGGACCAAAACTTATAAAAGAGTTAGACCCCATGACCGGTGGCCTATTTTTTGACCATTTTGGGTTCACCTGCGGTAGCCCTAGCTGGGCTCTTGTTCTGCCCAAGGTGTATCCATTGAGGCCTCCTAATAAATATCTACTTAATTCTTTACCTCTATCTAGTCTCTGTTCTAGGTCAGCCTTCACAAGGCACCAGTTTCTGGTGACTGCGACAGGAGGGGGAAACTGATGCCTTGTGAAGGCTGACCTAGAACAGAGACTAGACGGAGCTAAAGAATAAAATAAGTATTAAGAGACCTCAATAAATCCACCTTGGGCAGCACAAGACCCAGCTAGGGCTACAACCTAGGTGAACCCAAAATGGTTACAAAATAGGCCACTGGTCACGGGATCTAATACTTTATAAGTTTTGGTCCATTAGCATATTGGAGCTAATTGTCCAAATACAGCTTTAGCCAATGAAGTCCCATCCTTCTTGTTTTTCTCTCTTCAGTCCACTGTTGTTTATGCTCTTGGGCCTGAAATTTGGATCGGCTGTCGTTGGGTCCCCAGCTGGAGAAGGAATTGTTTCGTCTACCTAGCCTGTGAAGAGAGTTTACTATCCCCTAATATGAAGCCCAGACCCACACACGAAAGCAGCACAGAATCTGAAAAATATAAAAGCTAAAACCTGAGGCATCAATAGAATTCACATTACCCAGTTCTCTCTACAAATATTGTCATCATGCTGTGGAAGCCAAAAAGGCAAAGGTGATGATGGCCAGGATCCATGATAGATCCTGGGACTCTAGTATTTATAATTTTTATAATATAAGTTTCAGTTACTTGGTCTCATGGGAGGCAGTTGTCCACTAGTTGGCTATTCAGTCTTGTCCATTCTCATGTCTGACTAAAAAAAAACTTCTCATAGAAGCAAAAATAATCTTGGCCTAATTAGGATAACCCAAGTCACTCCTTTTCCCTGTGATTTGAGGAAGTGCATCATTGCAGAAACTACTCTCAAACTCCTTCTCATAAACTTTTTTCTTAAAAGTTTTTCCATGTTGGAATGATGCATTGTTAACTAAACAAGTAAGAAAGAGTAGACTCTTTCTTCCTGCACTGGGAATTCTTTTCAGTCTTCATATACTCATCCTGAGCCTGGCAGTCCCTCCTGTCCTGATTGTCAAAGTTAGACACATAACTGGAGCATGCCAGAGATACCTGCTCAGCCTGTGCACCCAGCTCTTCTTCCCAGACAATATACACTGAGTCTCACCCACACACGGAACTTTAGAGGTACCAGGTGTTCTCTTAGTTCCAGAAGTGTTGTTACAGACATACTCGATCACTTTCATTGCACTCCCAGTTGGCACAGCTGTCTTAGAATAGAACATAAATGAAATTTCAATTATCTGTTTGGAATCAAATCTAGCAAGTACAGGCAATTGTTCCTGCTAGCTGTGTCCTAATCACCTCTAGATTTGAGATGACCCAACAGATCAAGAATCATCATTTAACCGATCCCTAGAAAAAGTGTAACTTCAAGGAATAGTTTTGTAAAATTGATCTACATAAAATGAAGAGTTGTCACCTTACTTGAATGCAGGGAGTCTGTCAGGTAGAGGTCTCAGCACGCTGTGTCCCATGCCATTATTATTTGCAATGCCAGCACTATTAATATTGAGCATTTTCCATGGATAGAAATCCAACTGCATTGGAGTCCCAAGGAAGTTTGTTCTAATACCTGTTTTTCAAATATGGTAAATGGACATACAACCAGATAAACTTAGTTGCCTGTAATTACCTGTAATTAGTTGCTCATCAACAAATTTTCTTTTGTACAAGTCTAGCACTTCAACAGCAGCAGCCCAGCTGTGATATCATCTCCACTGCTTTCTGCCATTGCTGCCAGGCAGATAATGACCACACTGCATTTTCATTCATTCTGTAGTTCCAGTTAGTATAATCAGACAGAGCCTCAGGAACATTGCTTGAAGATTTCTTCATCACTACAGTGCTTGGTTTTTTATGGTGCAGTAGTTACCTTGACTCAGGCGGCATTCCTCACTGGAGAGGAATGTATATAGATAGTGACACAAAAGTATTTTCCACAAACACTTCATTTGGATTGGCTCATCTTTTTATTTAATGTCTCATCTGTCAAGCATGACTAATTGTTTATTTACATAGAAATCTAGGGAAAGAAATAGTACTGATGAAAAAGCACGCATGATAGATTGGGTTTTTATAAGTGCAGTGAGAAACTAAGAAAATCAAGGTTTGGGTTATGCACTGGGCTCGATTGGAGGAAAGTTAGTTTCCTTCACAGTGGCTGGTATGGGGCTGTGTTTTGGATTTTGATGAACATAGCAATGGTAAAAAAGATGTTTTTGTTATTGCTGAGCAGGGCTTACACAAAGCCAAGGCCTTTTCTTCTTTTCATACTGCCTCACTGGCAAGGAAGCTGGGGGTGCATTGGAAGCTGGGAGGAGACACAGCCAGGACAAGTGACTCCAACTGACCAAAGGGATATTCTAGGCCATATGGCATCATACTTACTGAGTAGAGAAGGAAGAAGCAAGAAGGAGGAAACCAGGCAGACATTTGGAGTGATGGGGTTTGCTCTCCGAGAGATGGCTGAACACATGTCTGTCCATGGGAAAAAATGAATTCCTTGTTTTTCTTTGCTTTTGCTTTCTCTAATAAATTGTCATTATCTCAACCCACAAGTTTTCTGACTTTTACCTTTCCAATTTGATTCTTTCCCTGATCTTGTTTGTGGGGGAGTGAGTGAGTGGCTACATAGTGCTTGACTGTTGTCTGGGGCTTAAACCATGACAGGTACAAAACCTTTTGCCTGAAGTACAGGCATCCATAAGCTGAGTGGACATAAACTGAGTTACAATTCTGCCTTTTTGCCTTTTTTCTAGGAGCAGCCCTTGACACCTTGAAGGTCATTCCAAGCACATGGCTCGTCTCTGCCAAACTATATTGTCTTCCCTGGAGTTTGTGCAGACAGCTTTTCCCAGCACAGGAGGCTGAGGCCAGTGCCTAGATCCTTCTTACCACACCAAGCATGGTACTTGCTGTACAAGCTTCCTGCAGAGTGGCTGAAATTCCAGCATTCATGATGTTACAGCCCTGGACTTCCCTTGAGGTAGCTTGTCATTCTTGCTTAAATATACTGGTAATCTCATAATTCAAACTAGAATGAGGCTGAATATTTTTCAAACTCTTGAATAGATTTGAATACATGCAACGTCTAAAGTCAAAGGCTGCTACAGCACATTCCTGAAAATTATGTGGAGCTTATGTAAAAAAAACAAACCACAATACATCTAGCCATTGCTCACTGTTTGGCAGTTTCTTGGCCATGAGTCCAGGAAACATTCTAGTGACATATCATAATTTT
Organism: Molothrus aeneus; assembly: GCF_037042795.1. Classification (NCBI taxonomy): domain Eukaryota; kingdom Metazoa; phylum Chordata; class Aves; order Passeriformes; family Icteridae; genus Molothrus; species Molothrus aeneus. The sequence continues at coordinate 18,685,309 of NC_089660.1, forward strand.
CATTATGTTTGTTCTTATCACACATGTGTCAGTGAGATTAAAAGCAGCAGAAGAAGCAGAGACACATAGGCTCTAAAGAAGTATTTCACAGGGAAGCAAATTCATGGAAACTTGATGGTTTAACATATGAAATGCATGCTTACTGCTGTGTTTACAGAAGTGAGGTGATGTCAACATTTTAATGAGGCCATGCTTAACTACCATCTTAGCTCTGTATTAGCAGGATAGAGAGGGGTTAGACACACTCTTCCTTTGTTCTGTCAATCACAGTTTGCCTAACTGAGGACAGAGATACTACTTGGAAAATGCAAAGCTGCTCAGAGAGCAAGTGGCATATACTGAACACAGAGATTGTAGTCAGCTTGTAAAGTGGAAGTGTGGAAAGGCTGGTAATGATCTTGTCCTTGCACAAAGGTTAGTGGGAGCTGTGGGCAGCTTCCCCAGAAAGACATCCACAGTCCAGAAAAACTGGTCTAGTCCAAAATCAAGAGACTTACTTCTCATAAGTCAGAGTATTAGAGTATTTCTCCATGGAGAAATTAGCCTTCACAGAAGTCATTACAAAGGACTCGAGCAAGAAGAAAAAAAAAATATTAAACCATGTTTCCCTTCATTTTGGTGGCAAGAACTTGTAAAAGGGTGAGCATTTTTATTGAACCAATGACTGCTCTTATGCCTCCTAGATCCAGTGACATGGAATCATGTACATATTCATTTTTATAATAGTGTGAGAGCATGTATGAACTTGAGCTGACCTTAAAGAGGAATGCAATGGCTAATACATAAGCTGTGCTTCAGTGGCTTGGTAGGATAGGTCAGAAAAAACCCACTCATGTTCTCACTGATGAGAACATCAATTTGAAGAACTTCTATGACAGTAAGGATAGCATAGCTCCTTCTAGAGGCACTAAGTCATGAAGTTTAAAAAATGAAATTTCCTCAGCATTTCAATTTCACAGAAAATGAGAACTATATTTCTTTCATCCCCCCAATTCCTTACATACTAGTTTTCATTCAACCTTCAGTTAATTCACTGAGGCATTCATTTGTCTGAACTTAGTATATACCTTAAGACAAAGTACTTTGTTTCTTTATGTTGCAGTAATTACATCAGACAGAATTTATTGAAAATACTCTCTTCATTTTTTTAATCTTTTTATTAAATGGCTCTAATAACATATACATACCTCATACTTATTTTTTTCATCCCAAAATCTATTTGCCTCAGTATAATAAGGTTTAATGATCTGGCACCTAACAGTTTTGTGACAAACTGTCTTTAGCTTGGTGCAGGCAATATGAAGCAAAGCACCTCCAGCCAGCAGCCAGTGGCTGGAGGATGACTGATTCTTAACTAAATCAGTAATCCTATTCTACTTTTCACACCCTGTCAATTTTGAAGTACAGGCAAGTTGATTTATGCAGCAGACATTGAAATTCTCAGAGAGCAGGAAAAATATTATATACTTGTACATCATAATGAGCTATAACAACTTGTTCTAGTTTGGAAACTTAAATTCTGATGACAGCACAAAGACTGCACAAAGACTTACATAAACAAAGTCAAGCAGGATAGGGAAGCACAGGTCAGGCTTCCTCACAAACTCCTTTTACCTTCATCAGTCTTTTTTGTTTGTTTTACACACATAATGGTTGCTGAAGCTTTTGGACAGATGGTAAAGCCCTTTTCCAATTAAATCACAATTAAAGTGATTGAAGCTCATCTACAGTTTTGAATCATTCTTGTTTAATGCATTAAATATTTTCTTGATTTGAAAACTGCAGTGTGTATCAATATCTGTATGATTTTGTGAATAGTTTTATACCTACCCTTCCAATTACATTTATGACAGATGCAAGGCTGCACACAGACCCAAGCATGGCTGTGAATGGCCTGATTCTAATAATGACTAAAGAGAAAACCTCTTATAGATGAAAAACTGTAAATGGCTTTTAGACAAACATTTGAAGAAGTGTGTCATAGTTGCCCTGGGAGGAAGAATCCTGAGACTTTTATGATACAGAGCAATAAAATTCAATACAGGTGTCCTGGTTTAGGGCAAATTTGGGAGAAAACCTCCAAAAGGAGGCCCCTCCAGAAAGCAAACCCACACAGCCCCTCCCCCCAACCGTGTTCGGGAAGGATTCCTTCGAGAGAAGTGGAAAGAACCTGTTTATTTAACAGGCACAGCACCCCCCAGCACACAAAAGGAACAATACCAGATGACACCACTCTTTCACCACTCTGAAAAAGATTACAATTTCAGAAAGTCTCTCTTGGGGATGGTCTCTCTGTTATCAGTCCCTCCGGTGCTGAGGCAGCTGCTGCAGCCACAAGGTGCAAACTCTCGGTGTTTCCCAGGTCCCAGACCAGAGCAGGTTTGAGTAGGTCCAAAAAAGGAAAAGTCAAAAACAGTCCAGGGAAAATTCGGACTGCTTAGCTAAACTAACTAATGAGCAGAAGCAAAAAGCAAGAGCAAAGCAGGAGCAAAACAGAAGCAAGAGCAAAAGCAAAGCAAAAAGCAAAAGCAGCACTGTGTACTGCCCTGTCTGTGTGTCCCATCAGCCGTGGGGGAGCAGCTGATAGCAAAACCAAAACAAAACATTCAATCTTAAGAGCCAGTCTTGAAGGCACAGAACATAATATCCAACATAAACAGAACTCTCGAATGGGGATACAAGCATCATAATGTTAACCTAGGACAACAGGCTACAATAATTTGGTTATATAATTTCTAAATTTGTAGACATCTGTGAGAAATTTTTGTAAGTTGCTCTGACTCTTGAAAATTCCACTAATAAAAAGATGAATGATACTTATTGTTTAAAATTCATCATTCAGCAAAACACTGAGTAGACATAATATCCTGTAATCAGGGATTAATCATATGTGTAAGGCTACAGTGTAATCAAAACAGTTTGTAAGTTACCCTCAGGTGAAATCTGTTCATTTGGGAAAAGCCACAAATGTTTACAACTAGTTTGAATTTGGAAGTTCATATTAACTTAAAAAAGTAAGTAAATTTATTTTTAACCCTATGACCTGTAATCACTAGGTCTCAGAATACTTTGGAAGCAATAACAAGGTAAGTGCCAAAGAAGATGGTATTTTCCCTAGCTGCCAGCTGAAGAGCACTGATGCTAGAAAATTGATGCACTCAGTTTCTTGCTGCATCAACTGACAGAAACAGTCTACTACTCTATCTACTGTATCTACAGAGAATTTAAGGAAAAGCACTAGTAAATGACAGATGATTGAGAAACAGCATCCCTTTCCAAACAGCCCAGCAATGTGGTATGTTAGCAGAATCACAAACAGAGAATAATATTTCCCCGCTTTTGTACTACTTTATTTTGCAAGTGAAATTTCAGGCACTTCAGCAAACAGAGGTGCCTGGTGAGATTTTTAAAGTAGATGGTAGCTGCTTACTTCCCTGAGTTCCTCTGTGATCTACTAAGTAGTCCTTCAGCAATTGCAGCTGACACACACTTAGAGGAGGGAGTGGAATGCTTTCTCTGAGGACGCACAGCAACAGTACTCTGAATCATTAAGCACCATACTCCTCAACAGTACCACAAATATACCTACTTTTGTAAAAAAGCAGTCAACACCCTGTCACACTGGACTTTTTCAAGGCCCTAACATGGCCTTTAAGTGAATGTTCCTTTGTACATCAGCTAGTACTCATCACCTGAATTAACTGAGCATATTGTGAACTTTGCGCACTTGTTCACAGACAAGTACATTGTAGGGCAGGAATAATGATAACAAGATTTTTGGCTTTGCTTCACAGGTACTTTTCTGCCAAGGGCATTCCCATCTTTTTTTAATCCTGAATAAAGCTTTGGAAAGCTGAGTTTCACAAGAACTGGTTCACATTTTGATTATTCTCACCTTGGAGTTTCCCTTGGGACCAAAATCAGGGGGTAAATCCACACAGCTTTGAACGGCCACAAGATCCCAGATATCCAATCTCCAGTTTCTGCAGGATTGATTCATTGAAGCATTTCAGGGTTAGTTCAGCAAACTTTAGGTTTTGGTGATTTCAGGATCAAAAAAAGAAACCTGTGACAAAGAAACTAAACTAAAGCTGGCTAAAAGTGGTCCCTGCTGATGACTCATTAAAACAACTCATTCAAAAGGAGGCAGGATTGATTCAATTCTCACAAACACATCTTGCCAAGATCAGAGCTCTCTGCCCACCGAGGACACAGCAACCAGCAGGGACCTTTCTCTCACTCTCCAGCACAGACCGCCTTCCTCCACATCCAGGGAACTGCAGCCACTCAGAGAACACCAACTTAGTCCTGGGCTGGCACAGGAGAGGGGCAAGGAATATTTTTAAGTCATTCCAACCTCAATGCTATCCAGACCTGGGAAAAAGCACTTCCCACCACTCTTGGAATTTTCTTCCCTGTCTCTTCCAGCTTTGGAAGGTTTCTGTGGGAGCTGGAATTATTGGTGCATTTCAGTAGCTGCACATCCCTAAAGCAAGGGAATCCTTGGGAACATGGAGCTTTCCTCATGCATTTCACTTCTTTATGCCAAATATTTTCCCCATTTATCTAGAAAGAAAAAAAGGGAAAATAAGGAAGACAAATTAATTCTGACACAAGAAATGTTGATTATCCCACTACACTTCTGCTACTCTAACAAATCCACTTAACATTAAATATAAAATATTTTACTAAGAATTTTAAGGACACAACACTTCGAACTCAAAAACTATGCAGGTTTACTGTGTCAAGGACTTTCACACTCAGGGAACTGACTGCCCCAGATATAAACACCACATTTTATACAAATCTGATATTAATTCTATTCGGCTACAGCATTAGAGCTGTTTTCACACACATACACGAAAGGCTGCTGCAAGTTGTTATTTCAGCAGCTCCCGGGGACGTTAACAGCACCCCACCTCCCACCTGGCTGAGTCTGGACTCCACCCCGTACTCACCGAGAGTTGTGGGAAGCGGCAATTTCCACCTGCTCTCCCTGCCGGGGAAACCCTGCCTACCGTTCTGGCACCCGCACCTCTCACCTTCTGGTAAAGAGCAGCTGCATCCTCCCGCCGCCTGCTCCCGGATGCAGGCAGCTGCCGCCCTGTGGGCAGGGGGGGTGACTCAGGTAGCTCCATTGACTGTTCTTCCTCGATGCTTTTGTGTTTTCCTCTATTTCCCCGGGCCGGGCGGGAACAGAGAAGTGCGGGAATGTGCTGGGGACTTTGAGTCAGAAGCGGCACAGCGCGACAGAGACGCAGGTGTCCCTGCCGCTGCCTGACTCTGCCCGTGCCGTTGACACCACAACCCGCGTCCCCACATCGGGAAAGTCCACGGAAAATCCCATTGAAAGCGCTGGATCAGCATCAGCACTGGAGTCGTGTTCAGGCAGCGGAAAAAACGCCTGTCTGAGAAGCGAGAACCGGCCGCGGCACCACTCGCCCCTACCCAAAAGCGCGTGCGTAAGATGCTGCGCACATTATCTTTGGTGTGGTATCACGTGACTTCAGTCCTTACCCGCCATCTATGTCCCGTTTCACGTGACTTCCATCCTTTGGTAGCCATCTTTTGTCGTACATCACATGACCATTTCCATACTCGCCATATTTTTCCTATATCACATGACTTTTCTCCTGTATCACATGACTACTGCCCTTATATCCCATCTTTTGTCCTGTATCATGTGACTTCTTCCACAGCCGCCATTTTTTTGTCCTGTACCGCATGATTTCTGCCCCTATGCTCCATCTTGTGTGCTGGCGGAAGCCACTTCCGGCCAAGTTGCCATCTTTGGTGAGGTGCTCTGGAAAACAGAGCTTTGGCCGTAGCTTCCGCTGCCTGATTCCGACACCGATCCCGTGCTTTCAGAGCAATTTCCCGTGGCATTTCCCCATTTTGGGGGACGGGTGATGGGATTAGCGGCGCCCGGGGCGAGCAGGACACGCGCGGGTGATGCCAGGCGAATGCTGCTCCATCCTTGCCACGCCTCTAAGGACCGTCTGATGCTGAGTGGCACGCTTGTCGTGGTGTAGTGGGTTAGGTCTCAGACTGCTAACCTAGAACTTGTGAGTTCTAGTCCTGGTGTCCTGGTAAGGGGTGGAATTAAGGGGAGGGCACAGTGGCATAAAGGGAAGGGTTAGAGGTGGGATAATGGGCGTTTGGTGAGGGTTATTGAAGTTGTAAGGCATGGGATTAGGGTCCAGGTCAGGCCTTGAATAGTTAGTCTGGCTAGGGGACAGAGAGCTTGAAGAAGTGCAGCTGAAGAAGGAAATCTGCTGTTTTTGAGGATCTCATGTTTCTTTTGAGATAGAAGGTCTAGATTATTCTCAGACAAAAGCACAAGAGATAATGAACACTAATTACAGCAAGGGAATTTCCAACTGAGTATAGAGAAAACATTTTCTCAGTGAGAGTGAAGTTATCCTGGAACAGGGATGGATTGACCAAGATCTGCTGGAATGTCCATGCTTGGTGATATTTAAAACTCATGCAGACAAGGCTCTGAGCAATCAACCTACTGTGAAGCTAGAGCAAGAGCTTGGAGCAGAGACTGCAGAGATTGCAAAGATCCCTTCCTGCCTAAGCCTTTCTGTGCTCCTGTGGCTTAGTAGAGCAGGGTGGATTTCCCATGCAACAGGGATTTGGTTTGCAAAGCTACCTGTGTTGGCTGTGTGTGTTTGTCTTGTAGGGTTGTAGTGTCCAGAAAGGGTTTTATGCCTGGCAGTGAGACTGCTGGGCTGTGCTTGGCGGGAGGAGCATGAGGAACCACACTGCTGGGAAGGTTTGAGTCCTGCTGCTCTGGCATTGTGCTCCAGGCTTGATCTACCCTCTCAGGCACCAGGGACAAGGGTATATGTCTCACCTCTCTGTCATTTCCACAGTTATGAGCTCCCTGTGATTATCTGGAACACGGATGATGTGATCCTTGATTATGTCAATCCAGTAACAGGAGAGCTTCTAGCAACATCTCTGTGAAAAGGTCTGGTGGGAGCCTGGCTGCCCTGCTCCCTGCCATGGCCCACACACTCACTTTCCTCCTGTGAACCTCTACTCCTCCTTGCCTTGGTGTGAGGTGCCCCCTCCAGTCCTCTGTATGTGCAACTGTAACCTCAGAGATGTTGTCCGCTTGTTTCTCTGGTTTGACCCTTCCCTGCTACTCCATGGGGTTCATTACTTCCATCCTTCTGCTCTGCCTTTGAGGCTGGCTGATAAGGTTAGAGGGTAACTGAGCTTCCTCTACAGCTGGATAAAAGGTCTTGACCATGGCAAACAGAAGACAGATGTTCACTTTAACTCCTTGACTGGGGAAGGCAATTTCAACCGGAGGTTCATCTTCTGCTTCAATTATCTCCCAACTGAGGAGATAATTTGCAAGAAAAAGGACTGTCTTCTCCATGGACGAGTCAGAGTTTCAGGAACCAGTTGTTCTGGTTCTCCAGATCTGGGATTATGACAGGATTTCAGCTAATGACTTTCTAGGTATGGTGTTACCTGCTGGAAGTGGGGTGACCTGTCCCTTACCTGGCTGAAGCATTTCCCTGGGGTTCAGCTCTCTGAGAAGGGACACTAGGACCATCAGATGAAACTCTTCAGCTCAGCAGTCATCTAGGCTGGTTTTTCACACCTGAGCTACAGACAAAGCCCGGAGATAGGCACCTCTCCTACACAGACATGTAGTGCTTGCATGCTTGTCCCAGGGCTTTGGTGTATTTTTTCAGGACCTGTCATGTCACAGGACTTCCAGGTTCTGCTTCCTCACAACCTTTCCAATAAACTTGCTTGTTTTCCATGCTCTTACTTAGATATGCAGATCTCAAAGTCTGAGCCTAAGAGCATTTTTCCCAGGACCTTATGTTGTAGGTACAGGGATAACCTGTGTGAGACTATTGACAACCTTTGTGAGACTATTGGCACTTGAGTTGCAGCATCCCCATTGCTGGGGGCTCAAAACTCCATGGATGCTCTGGTACTTCCTGGTGATCAGACCTGCTGAACTGTGCATGCAGCAAGGCCTGGTGACAAAACAGAGCTAGTGACGATACCCCACACATTATGCTTATGCTAGCACAAGTACTGCTGATTCTCTCTGACTTCTGCTGCCATCCCCAAGCTTATAACCCTGTGTTCAGTTGTTCCTCCCTTCTTCAAATGTTAACCTGCCTATTAGAAAACAGCCATTTTTCCCTACTATCTCCTGGGCACGTCTAAACTCCTTATACTTCAACGTTTCGTAGTGTATTTCAGCACCTTTACTGCATGAGGCACTTCCAGTGGTTTAGCCATGAACTGAGGCACTGAAAAAAGCATTAACAATGTCAATTATTTCTGGCAAGTATAATCTCAGGAACTTCTAGATAGTAATGGGCTTCTGCAGGGTCTATTGCAATCTCCTGCCCCAAGCAGGGCTGGATGCACTGTAGGTTAAGTTGCTCAGGACGTTTTTTTGGTGGGTTTTGATCATCTCCAAGGATGGATTCCTAGCACCCTTCTTCGACCCTTTTCCTGGCTGTACCTTTCTCACAATTCTCAGATTTTTTACTTGCAGCATTTTGTGTCTGTTTCCTTAGGTGCTTTCATTATCCATTTCTGAGAAGAATCTAGCTCCATCTGCTCTGTAGCTTCCTCTAGGCTGTGAGGAATGTTGACTTCTCTGCTCTGAGCTGAACATATGTGTCTCTCACGCCTCTTGATGTGGCACCTACTACAGACTTGACTATCTCAGCCACTAAAAACTATTTAGTTGACATCTTTCTTGTATTAGGGATCCAAAACTGGGCACAGTATCCAGATGCAGTCTCACTTGGAAATGAGCAGAGAACACTCACGTCCCTTGTCTGTTTTTACCAGTACAGATCAGGATGTGGTAAGATTGTTTTTTCACAAGGGCTCGGTGCCAAAGTGGGACAGGAACTCATTCTGAGCAGAACAGAGGCACAAGGCCAAACAGGGAGATGAACTGAGGCTGTTGCAGACCTTAGACAAACCTGAAACCTTTAAAGCGTTTATAATTTTAAAGCATTATCATTTTATAATTTTAATTGACATCTCCAGGAATTAGAGAGGAAGATGAGCTTGGACATGTGAGGAGAGCAGGGTGGGACATGATAGAAGGGTAAAAATAACTCACCATATGAATTCACCAAACAGCCCTTATCAAAAACAAGAAGAGACCTGGGGCTTCTGCCTCTTAGTCTCTTAACTCCTGAGCTAGTTCTTTCTTATGCAGAGTTTCAGGTTCTCCATCTGTAAATGTGCAGGGTTCTGTTAGATAATTGCAGCAGCTGGGACCTACTCGTGGCACTTGGTAGTGTGGCAGAGACAGCCAAATGTTGTGTGGGGCTGACCTCAGAGTTTTACCATGTGGTCTCTTCTTCCTTGTGCCTGCAGGCTCCATCAAGCTGAAGCTGCCTGACATGGTGTGGGCAGCCAAGAGCTCTGAGCATTGTACCATCAAAATGAAGAATGCAACACCTCAATTCTCCATCTTCCAAAATAAGTGCATAAGGGGCTGGTGGCCCTTCATCAAACTCAGAGATCAAGAAGATGACAAGAGAGAGGAAAGGGAGTTCAAGAAGAAAAAGAAATGGAGCATCTCAGTCAAACCAGAGGACATGGAATTCACAGACCCCAGGTGGGAGCAAGTACCTCCTGATGGTAAGATGGGGAGCTGGCACTGTGAGCAGAGCCAGTGTTTTGCTCCACCTTGATATGGCAGTCTGTCCTACATGCACAACCTACAAGGGCAGCAGTGACCCAGCTTCTACAGTGTGGCCGCAAGCTTCTGCTTATCCTTTCAGGACAGCCCCCACAAGTTCCGGCATGCGAGCTCCAGCAGGGGGGCACCCTCTCAGCTTAGCGTTCGCAGAGAGAGTACTAAAGGCTTGAAGCCTATGTAGTTGCAGAGACTTTGGGCCACAAGAGGCAGAAGAAGAAAGCTGGACTCTGGTCATGGCTGCAAACCAGGTTTATTGTAAGACAACAAACCCAGGGGAGACCAGACTGCCAAACTGGGGAAGGGCTGACAAGGGTTTTTAAAGGAAGGTGGGAACAGGGGTGGAGCCTGCCACCAACCAATGGAGGTACAGGGGGGGAGTGGAGAAAGGGAGAAGGACACCTTTGGAGGACCAATAGGGGATATCTTGGGGAGGGCCCCTGAGCCAATCACTCGATGCCCTGAAGAGAAGTTTCCAGATGAAGAGGATGGGTTGCCGAGTGATGGAGAGTACCAGGGAGGGACATGAGGAGAGGACACATAGGTTGCCAGGATAACTGGGGAGCAGACAGGGTAACTGACACACACTGGGGGAGGAGGAGACAAACGGGCAGAATCATTACATACTTAAAGAGGGGGAAAACGGAACAATCCAAAATACAAGGTAGAACTTATCATAATTATAACTTCAAAAGCACAACACAACACTACAGGATCCTGAAGACTTCTTCCATCTACTGCTTATCCAGCACTTGTCTACCCTGAAGAACCAGCTGCCGTGGTTTGCAGGGATGTCTGACTTAAGGTATTCCTCTGAGCTTCTCATAGAAGTTCCATTAGGGGAGCTGTCTTTGTTTAGGAATTTAGTGTTCCCACTGAAACACCCCAGATCATGTTCTCCTTGCTCATTTGTACTCCAAAGCAAGAAGAGTATGGCTCCCCGTCAGCCAGTCAGGACAGCAGCAGAAGCCTGTCCTGGGGTCTCTGCCAGCCCAAGACAGACAAGTGCCAACTGACCAGGGACAGACTCGCTCCTGATACCCCTGCTACTGGACCACTGTGTGTGCCCAAGGGTGAATTTTGCTCAGTGCCACTCTGGGGTAGGCAGACAAATCAGGTAGTTGGGGAGTTCATTAAAATACAATTCCTTGTCTCCAAAACATTTAGTTTCTTACCAGGCCAGTTTCCACTGGCTATGAAGTAACACTCTGTAGCCAACGGAGAAGAAAGCTCTGAGCCATCTGTAAGTGGAAGTGGGAGAAAAATACCCAATTGTGGCAGGACCTGTGGTCAGCGGACTGGTCTGTGAAGCAATGCATTCGACTGTGGCTCAGACATATTATCCCTCCAGGGTAAGGTGGAAGCAGAGGTCCAGCTGCTGACTGTGGAGGAGGCTGACAAAAGTCCTGTTGGCTCAGGCCGAAAAGGGCCAGAACCCCTGGAAAAGACCAAGTGAGGAATTTTGCTTCACAAAACTTACATATGATGTGAGACTTTCATAATAAAACATTCTCCTATCATCAGTTTTTGGATTTCAGTTATCATTAAAGTCATGGTTGCACAATTCTGCAGACAATGAGGCTGTCCTCCAGGCCACTGGGTCAAACATCTTAAAAAAGTAAGCAAGAGGCTGCAGTGTTCCCCCGTGTTCCATACTGAATCCTTTTAGTATGGTCCTGTTTAACAGCCACATGTAATTAAAATTCTTTTTCCCTGTTGGGAAGGGCTAGAGCAGGAGCTTCAGTTAGTCTGCCTTTTGTTTTTTTCTAACACTTTAAAATTCTGCTTTCCTTCTGGTGTCCATTCATACAGTTTCTTAACTGGCAGGACAGGAATATTATAGGCAGGCATACATGGCTCTAAAAGACCTGCTTTTAACAGGGACTCAGTAACAGGCAGGACTCAATCCCTTCTCTCCCTGCCTTGAAAGAAGGATATTGTTTTTTAGACACCACTTATCCTGGTTGCTTCAAAGTAGTTTAGAGAGGCTCCATAGTTCATTTTCCAGATTTCCCTGGGACTGCCCACACTTGCAGGTTTACTGCAGCATAGACCTTTTCGGACATTTGATACAAACTTACAATAGGGCTAGTTTCTGTATCACTTTTTAAAATGTTATTTTGTATTCCCAATGTAGCCAGCAAATCCCTTCCCAGTAACTTATAATTACAAGTAGGAACAAACAGAAATTCTTGCATTTAGAACCTAACCCCCACATGTACTAATCAGCGTAGAATGAAACACATTCCCACCTCTGTTCCATTTATCCCCTGAATAATTAAAGAACTTCTTGACAATTTTTCCCTTTGCAGATTGTGAAAAATGTGTATTTTATGATTGGCTTTTCGTAAATATTAAAATGAATGTTATATGTGTTATGTTAGAAAGTTATGCTGTATTAATTTTTTTTAGTGTGTTAAATATAGTTTAGGTTATAACATAATGTTAAAATAGAAACTATGTATGTGAACTATTTTTTTAAGAAAGGAATGAGGTAATCACACCAGATAGCAGCCACAGGACACCTAAATATTTCAGAGCAAGAGAATTTATTGCTCTCTTATCAGAAGAAACAAACTTCTTCCTGCCTCGCTCAGACTTGAAGATGCCGTTAGGATTAAGAGAAAGAAGTTGATGATGACCAGAAGGAATCCTGTGTTTGAATGGAATTTATGCATCATGTATGAGATGTATGAATATGCAACAGGTTATTGTTTTTAAGGGATAATCCTCTGTTAACGCATGTCGTTTTTTGGGCTTATGTTGCCCAGAAAAAGGTACCTGGATGTCCGTAACTCTTAGTTTCTGTTGTCTCATATTGTCCTAATCCAAATTGCCCAAAATTTTTATTACTCTAATTATATTGCTATTTTTATAGCCATTTTATTACTATTAAACTTTTAAAATTTTTAAAACAAGTGATTGGTGCTTTTCACAGGGATAAAATTCAAAGCAGATTGAGAGGCCCCTGTGTCTATCAGGAAACACCTCCTACCTGTCCAGACACACCCTAAATGTTATCAAGGGCTGTACTGTGCTGTGTCTCTGACACCCCTAACAATCCATCTCCATTCATCGTTTGACTTGATCTTCCCGAGGATCCAGTTGTTTCTGCAGACATTCTCACTTCCAGTGTCCCTGCAGATAGTACACTGATTCCTTCCAAGATGCTCTTTTGGGTGGACTGTCCCCTGCTGAGGAGGGAATCACTCTGCCCCGTCCTTGTGGCAAAACTCATCCTTTCTGTCCTGGGGGCCCCCTTGGGCCCTGTAGTATATCCCTCTGCAGCAGTAAGAACGCTGCCATCCCCTTTCTCTTCATCTTTTCCTCATCCCTTCTTAGATACACTTGCTGTGTCTTTCTAACCAGTTCATCCAGGGGCTTATTCTGCCCTTCCTCTAGCCCCCACCCCAAGTGTCTGTGGGTGCTTGTCAGGTTTTGAGTGGGAGGAAATTCAGGGAAGTGATGCAAAGCTTTTTGTGTAACTGACAGTTCGTTGAACCACTGAAAAGCTGGACATGCCTCTGTGAAAGACGCATGTTAAAGACAAAAAAAAGCCAGGAACTCTCTTTTCTGGTCGGCAAAGAGGTAACAGGCCCCAGCCCCGGCCCACGTCTTGGCCAGGCCAGGCTGGGCGGTCCTGCCGCGGGCTGTGCCCCTTCCCCCTCCCCAGGCCGTCCGCCACCCCCCATCGGCCCCGTTCTGGCCAGGCTGGGTGACAGAAGCTGCCAGGCAGGAATGGGGGGAGGCTGCAGAGGACTTGCAGGGTACTTCTTACTGGCAGCTTTAGATTTGGAGAAATCCAGCAAAGATCTGGGTATCAGATGAAAGGTGGTCTTTGGGGCTCTAAGGACTTGCAGAGTCCTAGTTGCTGGCAGCTTTAGTTTGGAAGAATCCAGCACAGTTTGCAAATTTCTCGCTTGGCACTGCCCTGCCTGCCAGGCCAAGTGGCCACAAATGAAGGCCATTTTCCATGGGAAAAATGTCCTTTACCCAGGGTCTGAGTAATATGTTCAAGGTGGCCTTTGAGGCTCTAAGTACTTGCAGGGTCCTAGTTGCTGCTTTAGTTTTGGAAGAATCCAGCAAAGATTGCATAATTCTAGCTTGGCTCCCCACTTTCTGCCAGGGTGAGTGGCTGCAAACGGAGGCCATTTCCCATGGGAAAAAGAAGTCCTTTCCCCAGGGTCTGCGAATCAAATGAAAGGTGGCTTTTGGGGCTCTAAGGACTTGCAGGGTACTACTTACTGGCAGCTTTAGATTTGGAGAAATCCAGCAAAGATTGCAAATTTCTTGCTGGGCACCACCCTATTGGTCAGGGCGAGTGGCCACAAATGGAGGCCATTTTCCATGGGGAAAATGAAGTCATTGGCCCAGGGTCTGGGTATCAGATGAAAGGTGGCATCTGAGGATCTAAGGACTTAGAGGGTCCTAGTTGCTGCCAGCTTTAAGTTTGGAAAAATCCAGCAAAGATTGCATAATTCTAGCTTGGCTCCCCACTTTCTGCCAGGGTGAGTGGCTGCAAACGGAGGCCATTTCCCATGGGAAAAAGAAGTCCTTTCCCCAGGGTCTGCGAATCAAATGAAAGGTGGCCTTTGGGGCTCTAAGGACTTGCAGGGTACTACTTACTGGCAGCTTTAGATTTGGAAAGATTGCAAATTTCTTGCTGGGCACCACCCTATTGGTCAGGGCGAGTGGCCACAAATGGAGGCCATTTTCCATGGGGAAAATGAAGTCATTGGCCCAGGGTCTGGGTATCAGATGAAAGGTGGCATCTGGGGCTCTAAGGACTTGCAGGGTCCTAGATGCTGGCAGCTTTAGTTTTGGAGAAATTCAGTAAAATTTGCCAATTTCTAGCCTGGTCTCCGCCCGGTCCGTCAGGGCAAGATGCTGCAAACGGAGGCCATTTTCTGAGGGAAAAAGAAATCCTTTCGCCAGGGTCTGGCAATTATTTGAAAGGTGACATTTGGGGGTCTAAGTATTTGCAGGGTTCTACTTTGCTGTCAGCTTTAGTTTTGGAGAAATTCAGTAAAGGTTGCCAATTTCTAATGTGGCGCCACCCTGTTGGCCGAAGCAAATGGCCTCAAACGGAGGTTAGTGATTCTTTTCTTGTTTTCAACCACTCAAAGAGCATTAATCAAATCTATTCAGAAGTTCTTGATCTGCGACAGTGACAAGCACTAGGCTGGTAAGAGTCAGTGGGCATCAGCAGATCCCCTATGACAGCATGTGGCGGGCTATTCTGGCAGGACTGATGTTTGAGGGGCTCAAATTCTGTGAAATAGAACATTCGAGGGATGGGAAATATGGAAACAGATTTTGAATTTTCAACCCAACACAGTAACAAGTAATAAGGCAGGTAATTTTCTGTGGAAATTTCTTTAGCCCCAGTGTTGTGTATGATGATTACTCTTCCTACCTCCTTTCACCAGCTACCAGCGCAGACGCATTACTGCGCTTATGGACAGAAAACCAGAAGAAGGGATTTTTGACCAAAACACCTATCAGGACCTTAGAGTGTTTTTTGCTCCAAAATGTTTCAAGGCAGATAGAGAATCAATTCCTTTTTCGAGAGTGTGTTAAGAAGACAAGGTTGAAAGTTAAAAGCCATGGGTTCTATTTCTATATATGTTACTGTTTGAGCTTATTATCTTAGTCATGTATATATATATTTGGTAGTGTTTTTTCTTTTTTCATTTTCTTGTTTTCTTTTTCTTTTTCTTTTTTTTTTTTTTTTTTTGGATGCATCCTTGAGATAAAAGGCCAAAAGTACAGGAAAGTACTGTACGGTTAAAATACTTTTGAGATGCCTCATGCTGAAAAACTTGTAGCTGCTGCTAAGGCCCATTGGCCAATTCCTGCTTCATTTCTGAGAAGCTGTAAAATTCCCATCTGTATTTTAGTTCTTACGATCTGTTGTTATGGTGGAGATGCAAATTAAGAACAACCATTTTTGAATCTTTAGGGATGTATTCACCATTTTTGTAGCTGCCTTTTCAGTTTCTGAGCCACTAATGAAAAAAAGGAGACGTATCTACACTGTTTTCAACCTGTAGACCATCCACTACAGTCCATGTGCTCAGATTCAAAGGCAAACAAGCCTGTCTGGCCTCATTGGGAGGAGTTATTTGCATTCAAAATACTAGACTAGTATTTGATTTCCACCAGCAGAGTCCATTGGGCAGCTCCTATCATCTGCATTTCAATATTTAATCCTCCTCTATGTTTACTGTGCAAAGCTCTTTCAGAATGATGGTGGGCCCACTGTCTCACCAGCTGTGACGTTTGCAGCGAGTCTCCCACGGACAGGAGCTGTAAAAAAGGCCCCACACTCAAAGGCCGACACCAGATCTTCTGCCCTAACAAACTTTTTCTCTCTCACAGAGTCTGGTAACAAACTTGAAAACATTGGCCGAGCACTCAACAGAGCTCACAAAACTGTTGGTGAAGAAAGCTCTTTGGTGCTTATGATTTCAATTGTTCCCATCAAACTACACACACCTTGCAATCACCACTTTCCTTCTCAGCTCTAGATACCACCGTAAGCCTTCAATCTCTCAGAGTCAGGATCCAAATGGGATGGCACCAGGGACTGCTCACACAGTTCCTAAAGCTACAAGGGACAAAAACCTGTCCTGCAGAGGCCTGGCCTCTGCATTCCCACTGACAGTTCAACAACTCTAACCCAGAGAACTGCCTATTGGGAAAAGCCTTTCAATTCACTGAGACCACCCAAAGTGGCCACCCAAACTTTGCCAAAGGGAGGAGGAACTAGAAGCCCATCTCAAAAGAAATGGCATCCCCTCCTCCAAAATCCAAAGCATCCAGGGCCTGATCCTCTACAAAGGTGTCAGACCACTGCTATTGGGCATTACCTGTGCGGGGCACTAGCTAGGCTGCACACCAAGACCCAGCGCAGCTCTTTACCTTGTCCAAAAGAAGTGTGCTGGCAGAATTTCAAGAAGGCTGCCTTGAGAAAGTGGAAAACACAGGCCAAATGGATTCTTTCAGGAAGGAGACTGCCTTCCAAAGATGGATACCGACTCCATGATTGTACAAATTGAGTCAGTGCTTCCAAACCAAATATGCCAGGATAGAAAGTTGCTGCCGCCCTTAAGCTGCACGACACAGCTTCTTATCTGCACCTCCAACACTGGGGCTAAGTTCTTTCCTTCCCATGAGAAAGCATTACTGTTCTTCTTCAGGAACTTACCAAGCAAAAGCTGTATACCATGTCCGGTACTGACTCAGTCCAACAATGGCTCCTACATAGAAGGGGCCAGTACAGAAATGTTGGACTATACCTCCCCACGATACCTTATCAGCTGCCCCACCAACATTGCGATCATATCTTTACTTCCCAAGCAAGGAAAGGCAGACTCCTGTAGTGTGATTTTTATACTTTGTAATACTTTGAAGAAGTGTTGTTTTGTTTCCCCATATTTTTCCCAAATGGTTTATCCCAGACTGTACTCCCCTCCCTTTACCTGTGTAATCCCTCTCCCTGGATGAGATCATCCTCAAACCCCCACCCTGGCTCTCTGTTAATCACTCAGGATCCCATCCCCTCCATCTAGAAGCTTCGCTCCAGGTCCTCGATTGATTAGCCAGAGGCTAGGGGTCAGCCCCCCAAGCCTTGCCCCATACACGGTCCTAAATGTCCCCCAGTACCCATCCCGTAGGGTCACTTATTGTTTAGTAAAATGTAATCTACTTTCGGTTTCCACCTCCTTTTAAATGTAACCTTGGCACATCTTCCAGAGCTCTCAGCAGGAGGCCCCCTAAGGTGCAGGAGCTCCCCAGAGCCCTTGAATAAACCCTTGGATTAACCCCTGCTAAGAGTCGGCCCTTTATCATCTACTGATGTCTCTGGTGTCTCTTCTGCTGCAAAAGCAACTAGCCTAGGTGCCCTCAGTACCCTCAGGGCACGAGAGATTGTCTCCCTCCTGTCGGACGTGTTGGGGTTGCCCCCCAGTGTCCGCCAACTCGGGACTGGCCGAGGTTTCCTGAGAGGCACGCCAGAGGGACAGAGACAGCACTCCAAGTCACTTGGCTTTGCTTTGCCTCCAATAGGGCAGGCTAGTTTTCCTAGCCTACCCAACCCTAGCTTTGCTTGCTTGCCTATGTCTGCCTTGCCTGGCCCTACAAATAACTTCCTGGCTTTGCTTTGCCTTGTCTACCACTCTTTGCCTTGCCTTCCATGCAGGTAAGGCAATGCAAAGCAAGTGTAGGCAATTGTAGGCAAGTCAAGGGACAGGTTGGCAAGACTGAAGCCGTGAGGGGAAAGCAAATGGAGTGGTAGGTGAGACAAGTCCCAGAAGTTAGAGACAAGGCTGGACATAGGAAGTAATGGTAATAGGAAGGGCTAGGCAAGGCCAAGCCCTATAGGAAAACTGCAGGCAGGTCAAAGGTTGGGCATGGGCATGCAAGGGAATGCAAAGCAATGGAGAATCAGCAGGACAAGGCAAAGAAACTGGTTGGTTGCCCAAAGCAAGGCAAGTGGCAGGTCCATTCAAAGATTGCTGGTACACAAAAGCGGCCCGGACCGACCGTTCTGTCCAGCCTTGATCTTGCATAGGTCATGTCTAATCTGCACCTAAGACACTTGGGTTGCCTGCTTTCCTTTGTATGCAAAAGAACTGTCATTCTGCCCCTGAAGCCCAAGGGTGAAAGATGAACTTTGTGTCCAAAATTCAAGGCATGTAAGGATAGATGTCAGAAGAAAGCTGTCAGGACAGATCGGTGTGTTTTCAGGTGACATCTCCAGGCTTCCTCTCACATGCTCCTGAAACACTGGGGCCTTGAGAAAAAAAGCCAGTGGAAGCCTGGAGAATCCTAGGAGAAGCAGGCAGGGCAATGCAAGTTGAAGAGATTCCACAAAAAGAGAGGTGGTGAATTCCAGGTGGGGGACTGGTGAGCAAGGTAATGCAAGGCAAGGAAGGGGTTCAAGGACAAGGCCAGACAAGTGGTGGCTTTGCCAGGCAACACAAAAGAGAGGGAGACAAGGCAATAAGAGTCCTAGAAGGAGAAGGAAATGAAAGATTGGAGCTGGACAAATGGGAAGGGAAAGAAGGATAGGTGAGCAAGTCAATACAAGGCACTGGCTTGGTATGAAGGGCAAGGGAAGGACATGCATGGGTCAGGAAGGCAAGGGAAAAGAAAGGAATTGTCAGCAATGACAAGGAAATGCAAGATTGGGTAGGAAAGGCAAGGCAATGTGGGGGAGGGATAGGCAACACAATGGGTATCTTAACAGGAAATGTCCATGCACAGCAAGGCCGAAGGAGAAGTGGTAGAGAGGTCAAGGTGGGAAATAGGTGAGTGTGTGCAGCTAAGAAAGAAAGAAAGAAAGTGCGTAGCTCTCGTGTGTGTGTGTGTGTGTGTGTGTGTGTGTGTCTGTGTGAAGTTTGCAGGATGTAAAGCAAAG
The DNA here is from genome assembly GCF_037042795.1 of Molothrus aeneus. Lineage (NCBI taxonomy): Eukaryota > Metazoa > Chordata > Aves > Passeriformes > Icteridae > Molothrus > Molothrus aeneus. The sequence continues at coordinate 18,704,445 of NC_089660.1, forward strand.
AAAGGTGTCTCTTGATTGTGGAGTGAATGGATGTTTTCGAACGTAAGTGGCAAGGTCCAAGCAACCTTTTCATCCTGGTACATCTGTGTCTGTGAGACATAGTCAGAAACGTCTCCTTTTAGATTCAGACTGCAAGCAGGACATAGAATGTGACTGTGTGAATAGCTGAGCAGGAAAGCACATCACATCAGCATGTTTCAACAGAAGCAGTTAGTGCGAGAAGGAGATGGATGTGTGGGACTCCAGCAATATGGCAATGCACTCAGCTGAGAAGCAAAGTGCAATGCCTCGGTGTATGCTCTGAAAATAAAAGGCTGCAAGGAAAAAGCAAGATTTCACAGGCCAGTGAAATCTTTCTGTCCTGGCACACTGAGCTGTTTGAAGGTGAACCGCTGTTTGGTTTCACTAAGGACTCAGAGACATGGAGAGGATGTGCTTGTCCATGTAGCTGAGAAGGAAAGTGAGAATCGCCGGTACGTTTGGCAGAGTTTGTAGGCTGCGAGGAGAAGGTGACGGCCAGGCCTGGCTTTTGGCTGTGGCACTTGTTGCAAGGAAGAAGCTGCTGGATGGTTAAGCTTTTGGGGATCTGCAAGAGTGATAGACTACGCTGGTACCTCATAAAACTAATGCTTGTTGATCATCTGGCTGAATCTATGACATAAACCAGAAGTGAAATTTCCCCCCATTTCCCTCAGTTTTTTCACCTTTTCATCCAACAGCCTGGGCCTTTTTGAAGCTGCTGTCAAACGCCTTGCCTTGGAAGCTAGAAGTATCTCAGTTCACCTGCTAAGAAACACTAAGAGCTCAAGTCAATTTCAGAATTGCCCTGAGCAGAGCTGGTGTTTCGGTACCGTAAATTACCATTTTATTAGGCAAACATTTGAAATACACTAGCAGCTTCATCTTCTTGTCGCTGCAGTCCTTGGAAGTTTTGCTATTTACTGAAACAGGAAACAGGTCAAACACGAGAAGCTTAAGAATCCAAGCTCGCTAGCCATTGTGCAAATAACACTTGATGAATTCAAGGTACCATTATAATATAGAGAGTGGCTCTATTCAAGCAAATGGATGTGTCATCCTTCACGGGGGCAGAAAACCTTTCTACCACGTGAACTCTGGGAGTAATCCATCATGCCTCAGTGTGCTGTGGCTGGTCAGAGAGCTACATGATGGGTCTCTTTGCCTATGGCACTCTCAGGGCTC